>NW_004444049.1:7358676-7447568 GCF_000243295.1 Trichechus manatus latirostris | reverse complement strand
TCCCAACCCACCTGGAGTAAAGGAGAATGAAGAACACCAAAGACACAAGGAAAGTATTAGCCCAAGAGACAGAAAGGGCCACATAAACCGGAGACTTCATCAGCTGAGACCAGAAGAACTAGATGATGCCCGGCTACCACCAATAATTGCTCCAACAGGGAACACAGAAAAGAGTCCCTGACAGAGCAGGAGAAAAGTGGGATGCAGAACTCAAATTCTAGTAAAAAGACCAGACTTAACAGTTTGATTGAGACTGGAGGACCCCGGAAGACATGGCCCTCAGACCCTCTGTTAGCCCAAAACTAAAACCATTCCCGAGGCCAACTCTTCGGACAAAGATTAGACTGGACTATGGGACATAAAATGATACTCGTGAAGAGTGTGCTTCTTAGCTCAAGCAGATGCATGAGACTAAACGGGCAGCTCCTGTACAGAGGCGAGATGAGAAGGCAGAGAGGGTCAGGAGCTGCTTGAACGGATACGGGAAATCCGGGGTGGAAAGGAGGTGCATGCTGTCACAGTATAGGGAGAGCAAGCACGGTCACGTAACAATGTATGTATAAATTTTTGTATGAGAGACTAACTCGAATTGTAAACTTTCACTTAAAGCACAATAAAAAAATAAATGAAAAGAAAGATTTACAGCCCTGGAAACCCTATGGGGCAGTTCCACCCTATCGTATAGGGTCACTATGATTCAGAATCCACTCAACAGCAATGAGTTTTATTTTTTTAGATTTGCATACTGAAATAACAATTAATACCATGCATACAGGTAGTCCCTGACTTACGACGGGGTTCCAGTCCAATGACTCTGACGTAAGTTGGTTCTGATGTAAGTCAAATACTTCATTTTTTTTTTTTTTTTTAGTTTTCCTTACTATTGCCTTTATTATCAGTATCTTTATAAATCTGACCTTTGTCTTTAGGGATTGAAAACATTACATATAAACTTACAGATATATTTTAATACATACATTAAAAAATACACAAATCATTAAAAAAAGACAGTCGTAAGTGCGGTTCATCATAACTGGAATACATTATAAGTCAGGGACTACCTGTATTACATTCATTTATATGAATATGGAGCCCTGATGGCGAACTGGTTAAGAGCCTGGCTGCTAACCAAAAGGTCAGCAGTTCAAATCTACCAGCTGCTCCTTGGAAACCCTATGAAGCAGTTTACTCTGTCTTACAGGGTCACTATGAGTTGGAATCGACTCGTCGGCAATGGGCTTGGTGGGTTTTCTTTCTTATATGAATATTGAAGGAGCTCTGGTGGAGCATCGGTTAAGTGCTCAGCTGCTAACCAAAAGGTCAGTGGTTCCACCCAGCAGCTCTATGGGAGAAAGACCTGGCAATCTGCTCCTGTAAAGATTACAGCCTAGAAAACACCATGGTACAGTTCTACTGTCGCATGGGATCACTGAGCCGGAACTGACTCAATGGCACTAAACAACAATACAATATATAAATATAGATGTCAGATATGACATTTGCACATATATAAAGATATGGCCTAACCATAGTCACATCTGTCATCCATATACATTGAAGTGAACTAAAAAACTATGTAACTTAAAAGGTGAGTGGTAGAAATACCATATTATACTGCCAGGTCTGATTATTGCTCTAAGTAGCTCATGGTAATACTGTATCAGCCATCATTTAAAATGCAAATATTATCTATTTCAAAATAGGTAATAATAAGAAAGCATTCCAACAACTTATGTGGAAGCAATTTTTCTAATTACCTATAAAGTACTGATTTGTCTTTTACTTTTGGCAAAACACACTTAATCCAGACTAACCAACAAATTTAAATGTCTGTTTAGCAATTACATTCAATAGACTAGTTCTGCACTAAAATGATAAAGACAACCCAAGACACAACAAAGTTAAAAGAATAACAAGTAAAATTAATTACTGGGAAGAATTTGTAGAGATCTGTGAATATTACAGCACTGAATTCCTAGATTATCTTTTAACTGAATTTTTAGGGACCTAAAAAAAAAAATTAAGTAGCTACATTCAATTGCAATACAAGGAGGAAAAGTGGGTTTATGGATTCTGTATGTTTACACAAGTTGAATAAAAGTAGATGAGACTAATGAATTATAATTGGTGTTTTCAGTCCTATGGAAAACATAAATTGTAAGAAATAAGTTCTACCAGAAAAGCATTATGAGGAAAATTTAAATGACCCTCAAATATTTGAGAATACCATCAGAACTAGTTAACTGGAAGCAGCTACAATTGCTATTTCAGAAAATTCACACAGACTTTGGTCAATCAATTTATCAGTCGACTATGCTTTCTATATCTCAGCACTACTGACATTGGCTGCCTGTGCACTGGAGTATGTTTAGCAGCATCCCTGACTTCTACCCATTAGGTACCAGTAACACTCTCCTCAGGTTCTGACAACCAAAAATGCCTCTGGACAGTGCTGAATGTACCCTGTTGTTGTTGTTAGGCGCAGTCAAGTCAGTTCCAACTCATGATGACCCTAAGTACAAGAGAATGAAACACTGCCCATTTGCACGGTTCTGCGCCATCCTCACAATTGTTGTTAGGCTTGAGCCCATTGCACTTTAAAAGTACATACTTTACAAGAATGTACCCTGGGGAGCAAAAATCACTCTGGGTTGAGAACCACTGGGGGTAGAGGCAGCTTCAGTGTTCATCCTTACTTCCATGGAGTTCAGAAAAGCAAATAAAGTTAAAGAAACACTTCACTGAGTACTGAGTAGAGTACATGACTCAGGGTAAAGTTATGGCGTGAGTTTTCCACTCCCCTTTTAAAATACCACATTTTCTAAAGGCCAAGAACCACACACCCAAAAACAGAGGCATATCATTTTCATGCCTTGTTCCTGCTGGCAGTCTCTGAACTTCCTAATTCATAGACAAGCCAGAGAAAACACATCATATGCAAGGTTAAGTATACTAAGCCTTTAGCCAACTGTAGAAGTGCTAGGTGTGGTTTCTTTTTTTTTCAGGGGGTGCCTTTGTATACTGTTCTGTTTTAAAGCAGTGAGTATGTTTATAGACATACATATATCATTAAGACTGTTTCAGTAAAATACTAGTCAAACACAATTAACCAGAATATTGGAAGAAATTTATATTCTGATAAACTAAAGGGTTAAAAAGCATTTTCTTAATACGTCTGTTGTAGAAAATCTGTGTGCCTTAGCACAAAACGCTGAACAAAAACGCCGAACAAAACCACATTTTCTTTGTTGACTAAGAATTTTGCAGTGCTTCATGGATTTATGAAGATCAATTATGACTGAACAGTATTGAAGATTCAGAAAATGCAGACAGTAGGCTACACCTAAAAATTATTCTACACCATTCTATAGAAAATAAATCTTCTTAATAAAATGAATTTAGTAAGTGATGTTATTTGCCTGTTTCCTAAAAGTGAGACCACCACCAAAATCAATCTAGCTACCTGAAGGTTTTAATTAGCTGTGTTCCACTTAAACGAGGCTTTCTTAATTAATAACATTTATTTGGCTTGGATTCCTTACCATTTCTGGGCAAAAATACACTGACTCTACTCCTCTGCATATTCACCTACTATGGCAATGAGTCAGAATCGACTCCACAGCAGCGGGTTCGGGTTCGGTTTATTTTATTTTTTTTAATACCAATAAAGCCTATTTCCCAATTTTTTTATATACTTTAGCTGTGAAATGCATCTAACATGTTCTAACAATCAAAACACATGCCAATAAAAAGGATTTTTCTAGAAATGTGCACAGAAGAGCAGCATCAACTTCTCAACTGATGGTAACAAATTATATTTCGTACAAAGGAACAAATCAATTCAACTTTAAATAACCAACTAGTAATCCTAAATAATCCCTAGGTAATTCTAATTTGCATACTAGTATATAATGAAGTTTTATATACTAATATGCAAATTAGAATTACCTGGGGATTTTAACTGTTGGATCCCCCACTCCCCACCATAAATTAAATCAGACTTTAAAGGCTCCCAGGTGATTCTCCATGTGTAGCAGGGTCAAGGATCACTACTCCAAAAAACTGAAAGACTCTTTTTTTTCCCCCCATGAAAGCTTTCCCCTCACTTTTTTCCCTTGATGTTTTTTAGGTAATATGGTTCTAGAATTTCAAAGATAACTCAGAAAAATGTTTTAAAATTCAGACTAACTTTAAAACATAGTTGTTATTTGAACACTCTCTCAGTATGAAGCACAATGCCATAAAGAACTTTAACAGGCATGCCTGTCATTTATAGGTAAATTCTAAACTAGTTCTCAAACAAGTTCACACAACCTTGGGCTCCTCACAAGGTACTTGTCTTAGTTGTCTAGTGCTGGTGTAACAGAAATACCACAAGCGAGTGGCTTTAACAAACAGAAATTTATTTTCTCACGGTTTAGGACGCTAGAAGTCTGAAATCAGGGTGCCTGCTCTAAGAGAAGGCTTTCTTTCTGTCAGCTGTGGAGGAAGGTCCTCGTCTCCTTTCGAACTTCTGCTCCTGGGCTTGCCATCTCTCTTCCCCCAACTCTGCTTCTGCTCACCTGTTTAATTTCTTTCATATCTCAAAAAAAGGAGCCCTGGTGGCGCAGTGGTTAAGCGTTCAGCTGCTAACCTAAAGGTCAGCGGTTCGAACCCACCAGCCACTCAGTGGGACAAAGATGTGGTAGTCTGCTTCCATAAAGATTACAGCCTTGGAAACCCTACTGGACAGTTTTACGCTGTCCTATAGAGTTGCTATGAATCGAAAGCAATGGGTTTTATATCTCAAAAGAGATGGACTCAAGATACACCCTACACTAATCCTGTCCATTAACATAAAAACAATCCATTCCCAAATAAGATTACAACCACAAGCAGAGGGCTAGGATTTACAACACAAATTTTTGGGGGACACAATTCAATCCATAACAGTACTTCATGGGAAATCTTAACAGAATGTGGCCAAACTGCTTAACAATGGCTACCTTTTGTGGAACCGGGAATGTGAAGAGGACTCTATTTCTTGCTTCACACAATTCTCTATTATTTCATTTTAAACAATTAGTGTGATCATATTCTTTTATCTATCCTTACGACCAAAAACTGCCATGTATGGCACCATAAACCCAAACCCATTGCTGCTGAGTCACTTCCGACTCAAAGCAACCCTACAGGACAGAGTACAACTGTCCCAAAGGATTCCAAGGCTATAACTCTTTACTGAGCCAATTGCCACATCTTTCTCCCTTGGAGTGGCTGGTGAGTTCAAACCTACACCTTCAGTTAGCAGCCAAGCACTTAACCACTGTGCCACCAGGGCTCCTTTGTATGGCACCACAGAAAACCAACTTTTTAAAAGCCTTTTCTAAATAAGCCGATTTAGTGAAAACTAAGAAAGCTATGTTAGTACACATCACATTTATCCTCTATTGTTATTTTTCTTAACTTCATGATTACTACAATGACAGTAAACAGTAGCTAATAAAACAATGTGGTGTTCTAGTGCTTTATCACGCAGAGATCTTTTTCACTGTTTTCCTTCACAGGTGTTAAGGGTAGCAACAGGAATTTCTAGACTACAAGGTAGTTTCTGTGGGGATGGGGGGAAAAAAAAGCACCAATTTGAATTTCAGTCAAGGGCGGATTACACAATAATCAAGGTAAGCACGGGCTTACTTTTGCTTACTTACTAATCTGTAGTGACCAATTAGTAAGCAAGCACAAGTAAGCCTCTGCTTATCTTGATTACTGATTACTGACTAATCTTGCAATGCTGAATACTTGCCACAGATTAGAAGAACACTGCTTGTGTTTCTTAAATATCCCTAAACTCCGATAGTTTTTTCCGCCTTTCACAAAATACTCCACTCAACTTCGTACTCAAATTTGAGAACTTGGATTTACTTAGTAAAAGATTCTTCAAACACTTTTCCTTTTTGCCTTTAGATTTCATAAGTGAAACTCCTGGCATCTTCAAGACTGCATTCATTAAACAAAAAGAAAGCCAGGTAAAGTGACAGAGCGAAATATCCGTGAATTTTCGGTGATTCCCGATCTGGTTTGTATTCAGGTAATACTTTTCCTAGGTTGTGTGGCTTTGGGAAGCAAAAGAACAATGTCCTGTACTAAACGTACCAAAGAACGTACCAAAACCAACTGAGGCTACATTCTCTTATCTGCTTTGTGGAGATAAGTGGGTTGAAAATCAACTTTTCTAATACTTCTTGGTGTCAGTGCCTCAAGGTCGTTAGGATAAAAATAAGGCTTTCAACTCTCAGACGTTTCACAGCCCTACAGCCCTTTACTAAAAGCTAAACAATAAGGCATCTTCCTTCCCGCTCCAGCCCAGCCAGTTAAAATCGCCAAAGCCACTCGGCCCAAATTTCCCGGCTGTGCCCAGGGCGGGGTCCAACGGTGCTGAAGCTCCGGACACCGCCCCCCAGGAACCCCCGTCGCTCGGGGCCGCCCCTGGCGGGCGCGAGGAGCACAAACGGGCAGAGGTGGCGCAGAGCAGCGCTGGCGGCCTCCCCCGGGCGCAGAGCCCGAGTCCCGAGGGCGGGCGCTCCAAGCCGGAGGCTGAGGAAGGGACCGCCCGCGTCGGGCCGAGCCGCGCCAGGAACCCCCGGCCCCGAATTCGCGAGCAGAGGGACTCGGCGGAGGGGCGCGCGGTCCTAGCCCCGGGACGAGGAAAGGCGGCGGGCTCCTCAAAGCTATGGCAGGGAGGGCGGCGGGGGTAGCCATGGACAGGGTCCGGGGGGAAAGTGGGCGCCTCACCTGCTCCTCCCAAGACAGCCGCTACAGCTCGCTGACGGGACAACATGGAGCCTCCGCCTTCAGCAGAAGCAGCTGGGTCGCAGACGAGAGGCGCGGGCTGGGGCGGGAACAAGCCAGGCCCTCGGGGCGGGAAACGGGCGGGGCCTGGGCTCTAGAAGAAACTGGGCAGAAGAAGTGGCGCGCGAAGCCGCCCGAGAGCGAGCGCTGGGCGGGTAAGCTAAGCCCGACTGGAGCCCCGAGGCGCGGCCAGCACAGGGCGGGCCCGCGCGGGATAGCGCTCGCGGCCGAACCGCCTGGGGTGTATGCGCGTGCGCAGGAGCGCGCCGCCGGCTACCTTGGGCTGGGTGTTGTGACCAACAGTCCGTTGGGTATTGTAGTCCCTCCTTGTCTGACTCCCGGCTGGCGGTGCCCATTTTGCTCACTCATCCGGGGCAGGAAGGAAGCAGAGGAGAGGGGTGAAGCTTGGCGTGGGTCTCCGACGTCTGATCTACAATTCCCAGCAGGCCGTGCGGGAGCCGGGAGAAGAGGGCCTCCTCCGGCCCGCCAGCGAGCCGGGCCTTAGAGCTGTAACGAGGCCCGCGGCGGAAGCTTTGGGGTCATCGGGCTCGTATTCCTGCCTGCCGCGTTTGAGATGGTTTCGGTGTATAACACAGGCCGGGGCCACAGGTGGGCAGCACCCTGCCTTAAAGACCCAAAGGAGGACTTTGCCCTGGGTGACGCGAACCTCACTGGATTTTTAATGATTTTGACTTCACAAGGAGGGAGGCGGTGACTTCATTACCACCATCATCATCACCCCATATTCCTGCCTCTAGCTAAGCCTGATGGTGCACATCACCCCTCTAAAAGCGCTAGGGAGACCTTTTCCACCGGCTTTGTTCAGCCTAAAGCACAAACGTCTTTTGTAAACCTCAGATTTACAGGGGCTTGTTTTCAAGCTTTTTTTTTTTTGCAAGCACACTTTTGCTTAAACCGTATGGTGGTTGTTAGTTTTCGTTGAGTAGATTCCAACTCATGGCGACACAGAAGGTTCTCTGAAAATGCTTTTATGCATACAAGTGATTGAGAAAATGTCATTTGCCACAGTTGAGGAATACTGTCTAAGATTTGTTGGGTAAGGGTGGCTTGGTAATGAATAGCTCGTGGGGCTTATGGGAAGATAAAGCATCCTATTCCCCCCACCACCACCTCTTGGCATCACCATTATCACATTTATTTAACATTATTTCACCTTCTTTCCTCTGCCTCTGCCTCGACTATTATAATCTATCCAGGACCTACTTCCGACTATCTCTAGGCCCTGCCAAGCCTTTAAGGTAAATTTTTACTTCCCAAGTGATTAGGTCAAAGATGAAGAGGCGCTTAGGGTGGTCTCTTTAACTTGTTTCCCTAACTAACCCTTCTGATACTCCCCAAGCTCTTAAGATAATTTGAACACCCTCCTCCAGACTTTAGATTTGTCTAGATTAGATCTAGACCAACTAAAGCCAGCAAGAGACGAGAAAACATCAAGGCAAGTGGTTACTGGGGATTCACACCGGATGTGCAGAAGGCAGGACCTACAGAATGTGACACACACCCCTTGGCATTATGTGGCATGCTCAGAAAGAGAAAGGAGGGGTCAAAGGCCAATGACTCATCACAATTGAAACTTGCTGTGTAAGAATCCAAAATTCTTACATTTTGAAGATCCTCACACTCCAAGATTCCCTACTCACTTCCCCTGCTTTACTTTCTCCATAAGACTTCTTACCATCTGACTTACGTTTTACTTACTGTTTTGTCTGTCTTTTCCCATTAGAATGTAAGTTTTCAATAAAGATAGGAATTTTTGTCTATTTTGTTTACTGCTATATCTCCAGCACCTCAAACACTGCCAGGCAGACAGTAGAGACTCAAGTATCTGTTGAATGAATGAATAAAGAAGATATATATTACACTTGACACAGCTCACTTTGTTGTTAGCTGCTGTTGAGTTGACTTCAGCTCATGGTGTCTTCATGTACAACAGAAAGAAATGTTGCCCTGTCCTGCATCATCCCCATAATCACCAGCATGTTAGAATCTATCATTGTGGCTATTGTGCCAATCCATCTCACCAAGGGTCTCCCTTGCCCTCCTTGGCCCTCTACTTCACTGAAATACTGGTGGTGGTGACAGAGCTTATAACATTATAGCAACATACAAGCCACCACAGTATGACAAACAGGTAGTGGTCACTCACTTTATTAAGTACCTAACTTAACATTAAGTACCTTTAATATTAAGTACCCAACTTTTACTTTTGAACAAAATGCCTTATACTATTTTAAGGGCTCCCAATAAAGACCCGCTGAAATTCATTCTGTCCAGAAGTGGACAGCAAATACTGACATCTATCTCAATATAATGACATCATCAAGGTCAATGTTAGCACCGCATCAGCCTTCCCATACCTTGTAGAAGCTTTCCATATTTAGAACAAAGTGTTACAAATTACAGGTGGATTTTAGGATTAGTCACAACTTTGAAAGCAGCCCCTGTAAATGAGAAACGTGTTGTTGTTGCTTTTATTTCCTTCTCAAATATCCAGGGTCAGCAAGACATAATATTCAAAATGCTAAATATTGATAATACTGGTTACAGCCTTTCTGCCTTCAGCCATTTCACTCTGAATTGAGTCACACAGTATGACTGGCAGCTGAGCCTTCTTTGTGGTTCAGAAGTAAGTGACATGAAGACATGTTGAGTGGTAAAGGCCACAAACTTTTGGGTCAGACTGACCCGGCTTTGAATTCCTGCTCTAATGCTCACTAGCTGTGCAACACTGGGTGAGCTACTTAACCCCTCTGAACCTGTTTCATCATCTGCAAAATAATTCAAATACCCACATCACAGAGTTGTAGGTTAAATGAGATGCATTTGGTAATGATGACTGGTGAACATTATATTCATTCTGGAAAAGCAAATTCATAAGAAAGATACTCAAGTATTTTATGAAGCATAAAAATAGCAAAATCATTTTCTGCAATAAGCATTCACTATGACTCAAATTCCAAAGCTTTCCAAAAACAGGGCTTGTTTATGTGCCAAGCACTGTAGTAGGCATTAATGCTGCAACAACAAACCAAGCACTGTGCTAGCCATTAATGCTGCAACAATGCATAAGACACCTTCCTGTCCTTCAGGAACTCACAGTCTGGTGGGGTAAACAGCCAAGTAAATAATTATCACTCGCTGTGACCATGTTGGGACACAGTTTCGCCCTCTCCCCTATCATCTACTCGCAGGAACGGTGTTTAAGCAATAGTCAGGGCACTAGGAAGGGATAGGCTAGAATACTGACATCGCTGGGCATCATTTAAACATCCATGCCTTACATTGTTCATGTGTAAAATGGAGTCACAAGATGGCCTAGAAACTGTGGTGGGAAATTAGTTGTGTAAATGCCAGTCCTCAAAGGGTCAAAAGGAACCCTCCTGGCAGAACTGGTTAAGCACTTGGCTACAACTCTAAAGGCTGGTGGTTCGAACCCACCTAGTGGTTCCACAGGAGAATGACCTGGTGATCTGCTCCCATAAAGATTACAGCCTAGGAAACCCTATGGGGCAGTTCTACTATGTCACGAGGTTACTATCAGCCAAAATCAACTCAACGGCACCTAACAACAACAACATAGGGGCCAAAGAAGTGACGCTCCACTGAACACTTTAAAAATCCCATCTGATTCTATAGAAGAATCCTGATCAAAAGGGGGAAAATGCAGAACAGAATTTCAAATTCTAATGGACTCCAGACTTTCTGGAGCCATGGAAGCTGGATGAACCCCTGAAACTATTTTCCTGAGATAATCTCTAAACCTTATGCCAAAAATATCCCCTGAAGTCTTCTTAAAACCAAACAATAGTTTAATTTAACTAGTAAAGAATGTCTGCCATGAGCATTAAGCTCTTTTAAGAACTATTTATATGGGATCAAAGTGACAACAACAATTCAAAGATTAGACAGGAATCTTAGGGGGCAGTGATTTTTAATGTGGAAGGAACAACAGAGAAGGACGGTAAGAATGGTTGCGGAACCCAAAGAATGTAATAAATGACACTGAATTGTACATGTAGAAATGGTAGAATTGGTGTATATTTTGCTGTGTATATTCTCAATAACAACAACAAAATAAATTTTAAAAAAGAAAAACAAATCCCATCGTAGCCCTTCCTGCCCAAAAACTTTCACTAAGTCTCCATTAGCCCTAAGGCAAAATCGCAAGTCCCTAGTGTAATATTAATGCTTCTCCACACTCTGACCCCAACCTTTCTTCCCCCTTTTACCTCCCTCTTGACCCAATTCTAGGCCTCAGCTCCAGCCAACTTGGGCTGCCATGCCCCAAACACCCTACACACACTCACACTTCTGAGCTTCTGGCCACCACAGATGGCTGTGCAGTCTGTTTACTGCAATGAGGCAGCCCATGGAGGGGAGGGGCAAGAGAAGATGAAATCTAGGCCATGATCTGCTAGACAAGCCAGCATGGAACTGCATGGCTAAGAGGAAAGGATGCTTTTTTTGTAATTCAGCTGTGCAGAGGGGTACCTTTTCTGTATACTTGCACAAAAGCAATCCCTGCTTTTTCTTCACACCATTCCCTCCTGCCTTTGATGGCTTCCGTACGACTCCAAACTCCTATCCACCTTTTAAGATTGAGCTTCTTCCTAAAAACTTCTCAAGCCACTGTAACTCCATAGTGATCCCTCCTCTTAAATTCATATGCTCACTTGCCACCCAATCATAGCACTATGGTTTTGTATTGTTTGGGGTTGCTTTTGGTTCTAGTTAATTTGTACTATTTAGCTTTATGTGAATATATGCTAAGCCCCAAATAGCTTGTAAGTTCACTGAAGTCAGAGCAACATATTATATTCTTAGATCCCTCCAAAGTGCCCACGATAGTGTTACACACACAGCATGTGAGAGTAAACATCAGTGACACCAATCATTATACAAATATGCCAACATCCCAAGCAGGAATCAGTCTCAGGCAAGTTGATAGGTATAGCTAGAGAGAGCAGAAGGAAAGACAGCTTCAGCAGTTGGATCTAGCATGAAGGCCTCCACTGTTAAAAAAAAAAAAAATCCCTGAAAGGTCTGAAAAGACCACCAAGAACACATCAATGTCTTGATTTTTAGCTTTTTTTCTCTGCTTCTCAGAAGCCTTGGTGGCACAGTGGTTAAGCTCATCGACTGCTAACCGAAAGACTGGCAGTTCGAATCCAGTAGCCACTGCCTGGGAGAAAGACGTGGCAGTCTGCTTCCATAAGGATTGTTGTCGTTAGGTGCCGTCGAGTCAGTTCTGACTCATAGTGAACCTATGTACAACAGAATGAAACCCTGCCCGGTGCTGTGCCATCCTGCACCATCCTCACAATCGTTGTTATGCTTGAGCCCATTGTTGCAGCCACTGTGTCAATCCATCTCATTGACGGTCTTTCTTCTTTTTGCCAACCCTCTACTTTACCAAGCATGATGTCTGTCTTAGTCATCTAGTGCTGCTGTAACAGAAACACCACAAGTGGAAAGTTTTAACTAGAGAGGCTTATTTCCTCACAGTTAAAGTAGGCTAAAAGCCCAAAAGGGATGTGACCTGGGTAAGGGTGGTGTTACAATCCCACCCTAATCCTGTTTAACATATAATTACAATCACAAACTGGAGGCCAACCACACAATTCTGGGAATCATGGCCCAGACAAATTGATACACACATTTTTGGGGGGACATAATTCAAACCATGACCATGTCCTTCTCCAGGGATTGCTCCCTCCCGATAACATGTCCAAAGTATGTAAGACGTAGTCTTGCCATCCTTGCTCCTAAGGAAAATTCTGGTTATACTTCTTTCAAGACAGATTTGTTCCTAAAGATTACGGCCTTGGAAACTCTATGGGGCATATGGGGCAGTTCAGTTGATAGGGTTGCTATGAGTCGGAATCAACTCTATGGCAACGGGTTTTTTTTTTTTCTTCCCTCTGCTTCTAGATACCATGAAAATGAGTTTCTTTGCTAGCCCAGGGTTTCCAGATTCTAACAATTGTTGTCATAGTTAGGGACCAGCATCACTGATTTCCTTATCCAACACCTAATGACATGGATTTCTTATTCATTTGTCAGCGTGGGTATACAACCAGCTTGGTTAACAGATTGGCTTATATTTCCCTTTGCCATCTAAGGGACAGTTTGCTGCTGCATTATCAACTGATGCTGTAAGTGCCAGAGTAAGATATTTGCTGCAAAGTTATTTTGGGAGATATTCTTCCGTGCTTTTTTTCAGAGCAGTGCAACGGACACAAGTTTTTTGTTTTTGTTTTTTTTCCCGTCTGGGTTTTACCTGACCTTAAAAACTGTCAAGGGCAGATGGAGTCCACTGCCTATTCTAGAAGATTTCCACTGGTTGGATTGCTTTTCCGTCTGTAGCCGCCTGGCTGACTACCTCCCCCTACATGAGGTTGCATCTTTACAGGATCTGCTGATCCTGCAATTGCTCTTCAGGTCATTGATTGCTGCTTTAGCAATAACAAAGCTTATGGCCTTGATTTTTATTATTTTCAGGTTATGGCCTCCTTTTTAAAAGGATTATGCACCTTGCAAATATTTTGACCAGATGTAGGGTGAAGGCTTTGAATCTTTGAATCTGGCAAGCCAACCCAGGAGAAGCAAAAAATGAACAAAATCCAGTATAAGCTGGATGTCTGGTTTCAAATATATTTTCTACTAAGGACCCCTTTTAGGCTATGAGTAAAACTCAATTATGGGTATTTTGTGCCATAATCTCAATTTTTAATACCTTGTCATCCCCCGTAACTACAGCCAGGATGTTCTTATCTTCTGGCTCTTCTTTCCTCATCAGCTCAGCTTCTTTTCCTTAAAAATATGTCTTCTCTGTCCGAGAGCCTGTTCGGAGGAAAAGGATAAGCTTAAGACCCAAGGTGGACCCCTCTTTGGGAACAGTAACGAGGTAAGAATAAGAAGCAGGTTTGGCGGCTGCATTGCAGTGTGATTGGAATGAGTAATGGTTTTTCACCCTGCACAGCATCTTCCTCCACCTACCAAACAGGAGACCGTGCCTTCTCTGCCGCTTGGTGATGAGATATTACGACACATAGATTTATAAAGCACTGTAGAAGTGGGCCTGCTCAATACTACAGTTTTCACTTTTCACAGTCTCAGGTGGGAATACATCAGACACAAGACGTCGGCTCTGGAATTTATGGGAAAGGTATTTCCCATCTAATGGAAGCAAAAAGAAACTTCTATAGTTAAAAACACCAACTGTGGACCCTAAAATATTTACATAAATAGATAACAGGAAACACTATTCCGCACGGCGCCACCCCCCGCTTCGGCTGCAGAGGTGGGCGGAGCTTGGTGCATGACCACGCCCCCTTCCGCTCCCGCCCCTCCCCCCAGTGGCGCGCCCTACCCGGGCCGCTCTGGCCAGGAGCCCTGTGAGGCCAGTTTTGCCCCGCCTTCCCTGCATAGCGGGGAGGGACAGTTCTTGCGCCTGCGCCTTGAGCCGCTGGGCTTCTCGGCGCGGCCGCCACCCGCCCCCGCCGCCCGCCGCCCGCTCAAGAGCCCTTTGTGCGCCTGCGCGCTCCCGCTCCCTCTTTCCCTCCGGCTCTGCTCGGTTGGGTCGGTCAGTCAGTCCGAGTCTGCCCACGAAGCAGGCGTGAAGCGACTTCTGAGCGCTAGCTGCCCGGTTATTTTATTTCCCCTCCGTCTCTCCCGCCCGTGCTCGCGCAGCCATGGCGGAGCTGTCGGCGGCCACTCAGTCTCCGTCCATCTCCTCGTCGTCCTTCGGGGCCGAGCCCTCCGCTCCCGGCGGCGGCAGGAGCTCGGGAGCCTGCCCCACCCTGGGGGCGAAGAGCTGCAGCTCCTCCTGTGCGGGTGAGGACGGCCGGGGAGCCCACGCCCTCGGGAGGGAGGGCCATCGGGGCCAGGGGCTCAGAGTCGGAGGGCGCAGTGGGGTGAGGGGGCATACAAACTGCCCTTGGCTACTGAGGGATTCGGCACCCGGGAAGGAGGGTTTGGAAAATGGGCAAAGGGGGAGGGGAACCTAAGGTCGTGCAAGCGGTGAGGAAATAACGGGGTGTGGGGAAAACAGGTTGGGGGCGGGGAGGTAGTCTAGAGAAGTAGGCTTTAACACCAAGACCTAGCTGGTGGGGGAAAAACACCAGTTCGGGGGAGGGTGGGATTAGATGGACTATTGCTAGAAGCGTATGATGAATCAAGTTCGGGTAGACGAAAGCGCAGTCCTCTGAACAGGGTTGATTTAGTGGAGGAGGATTAGAGAGACAGACTATAAAGAGGATTGGGGCAGGTTGGTGATAGGAGCAATAATTAGGATTTTGAGGGGATGGTGATGGAGGGGTTGCAGTGCAGATTTGCAGACAGGTGTTGTCATAATCAGACATTCATGGTAGTTTTCAATTTTGGGTTTTTTTTTTCTTTTTCTTTTTTTTGCCGGTGGGGAGGATAAGGAAGTTTAACCTTTCTTTACTGTTTTCATCCGCCTTTAATTTTTGGTGGCATGCCCGATTTTTCTGGGGCTCCAAGGTAAAGAGGCATGATGAGAATAGCTCCGGGAAGATTTGGAAGGGAACTGCTGATGGGCCAAGATGGTTCCGTGGCTGCATCTGCAGCACAGCCTGCTCTTCACTGGCGCGGCGTGGGGGTGGGCGTATGCAATCAGTCGTTATATATTGTAGAAGGTAATAAATAAGGAGCAATGCCAAGCCATCAAATATGTTTGGGTTTCGTGTTTTCTGTGGGCTATTATTGATCGCAGTGTAACAAAAGGGGGCGTTTGCTGCAGAAAGGGGGGAGGGGGGAGAAATTCAGACAAAGCGGGAGCTGGTTTAACCCCCTTCTCCTCCCATTTCTGTGAAAGACTAGGAGGGAAGCTGCAGGCCGCCTTTAGTTTCCTTTGTATACGCGTCTGCCTGCTGGTGGGAGCTGGCTGGCAGGCTCCCCTCGTGCAGAGATCTGCAGTGCAGATGCCGTCTTGTGGGGAAAAAAAATGCACCATGAGCAGGCAGGTGGTGGTTCTTAAAGGAATTGAGTCTTTGAATAAAAAAAAAAAAAGCATTCTGTTAAAGGAAGGGTCATAAGCTAAGGAGAGTACAGGTAATTTTGATCTTACTTAAAGGATTCGAGAGGTTTTTAAAATGATTCTTTGTCTCCTTTGTTAGAATCTTGAGTTGATCACTCTAAAGAATATAAAATTTCTGATCTTAGCTTTAAATATATTCTGTACGTGTTGATAGTAGATTTCCACCTGTTTAAGAGCTTTGGTGCCTTGTTGGATTTTTCCATTGTGGTTATGGTCATTTCATTGGAAACAGACCCGTGTCAGAGGAAGCTTCTGCAGGTCAGGATTAGCTGTCAAAGGAATGAGGCAGCAAATTTGGAACCCTTGTTTTCTTTATACCACCAGCGTTTCTCTAGATTTTTATGTTCTAGGCAAAGATCCAGATGAACAGCAGCTTCCCTCTAATTTAGCAACCTGGTGTTTTGACTTTAATCACTTGTAATTGCTTACTGTTTGGTCCTTTTGTGCATACCTCTTGATTTTTCAGTATTTGATTTGGACCTAAGTTTTAGGAATTGTCCTTTAGCGCTCACGGTAAGACCAATGTTACATTCTGGTTAGCAGGCATTAAAATTTAGTCTTAACATTTGCAGCCAAATGGTGAAATCATTTGAGAATCGGCTTCTTTTTTTCCCTTAATGCAGTGTTATGGAAGAATTGGCTCCCTTAATAGTCCAATGAAATGAAAATTATTTTGTTGACAGACAGACAGACACACACACACACACCCCCACACACACCACCAAGCAAACCCTAAATTGGAAATACGTATTTGATGTATAATCTCTTTGGCTTACATTTTTGATACCTTTACCCTTGTCACAATTTTTATTCGATACTGGCTTTACCTTGTTGTTTTTTGCACTCTATACTGGTGGAAAGGATGCTGAAATTATGTGTTTTACAGAAAGTAGTGGAATGTATATTTTAAAGTGTCCCAAGTACATAGGTTTTCATTACATTTTCCCAGTACTATTAAATACCTCAATGTTTAGCCATTATTTCTTAGTAAAATTTTATTACAGAATTATTTATTAGATTAGTTATAGGCACTTTGATTATCATCTTTGGCACTTGACAAGTATTTGTTGTATGGTCATCAAACCTATTAGCTGGAAAGTACAACTGGAAAAATGAACTAGATAGATGCTCTATCTTAAACTCTTACCAGTGTGAATGTGTATTAGTATTGGTGAGCCCAATGCAAGACCCTCATTTGTTGGATCCCTACTTGACTATAAACGTTTACCTTAAGATACTGCAATGTATAGTCATTTCATTGCAGAAGCTCTTCCTCCTTGCAAAATGGTTTCTCTGCCTCTCACAGAAAATGTCTCAGGCTTCTGCATCGTGAAAATAAGATGACGGCTGTTATTCCAAAATTTAACTCATTAA
This sequence comes from Trichechus manatus latirostris, assembly GCF_000243295.1. Lineage (NCBI taxonomy): Eukaryota > Metazoa > Chordata > Mammalia > Sirenia > Trichechidae > Trichechus > Trichechus manatus. The sequence goes on along the minus strand of NW_004444049.1, from coordinate 7,430,281 downwards.
AATGAATGCTAAAAAAATCTACCAGGTGTTGCTGAGAGCCTTCAGCCTCGTGTTCTTTCACCAAGCTCCTCTTGGTTTTAAGAGCCTTTTAAAACATAAAAGCAGAAAAATGAGTGGTCGCTTGGTGTCCTACAGTTTTTGTCTTGACTGACCTGTGCAGCAATGAATTTTAGAAATACTAGTTCATACATAAAGAGAAGGAGTGTATGCACTCTGTGTTGCAGTGCCTCAGGTACTAGTGCAGCCAGCCACGTAGTACGCTTAGAGGAGGAGGTCAGGGGCCAGGATGGCTTCCCAGATTTCCGCCTTTGAAGGAAACCCAAGACTTCAAAGGCAGAAATTTGAGTTTGAGGAAAAAGAGACTTAAATATTCTTTTCTGAATAAGAGTTGTCTTTACTAGTCATCAAGTATAGGTACATGTCTATTGTTTGAATTTGAAAAGTAATTTTTTACTCTGTATATGACAGAAATTTTATCATTTACCATAGACAGCTCTTCCTTTTTGTCATGAAATCATGATATCAGATTAAAGCTACATTTCTTGTATCTGTTCAGGAAAATTGTTCAAAGCAAAAACACTTGGGCAATTAAAATTTTTTTTTGCTTTAAGTACCTATTCACTCATGAAACTTAGACGTTCTGTGTACTTTTTGTGGCTTTTCCACTTTTTTTTAGCATGTCAATCAAATATATGTAATTGGCATTTTCAGTCTGCATCCTTAAACAAAAAGGAATCTGTTCAACATTGACGTGATCTGTGTGTTACATTTCTGTCGCATTATCAGCAGGAGAATAATACGGTGGTAAACAGCCCAGACTTGAGCCTCAGAGACACCTAGATTTTAATCCTAGCACTCTCTCTCTTAATAATTGTGTGACTTTGTACAAATTAAGCCTGAGCATCAATTTTTCTTCTCTTTAAAATGAGAATGATAATAGTACCTATCGCTAAGTTGATGTGAAGATTAAATGAGATAACCCATGTAAAGAAAGGGCTTAGTGTAGTGTCTTGCCTATACTGAGTGCTTAGTAAGTAATATTACCATTAATATGAAGGAATAAAATAATCGATCAGCAGTGTGACCTAGACATATTTGTTTTGTGCCCTTAAGTCCTGACACTTTTTGAATAGTACGTAATATTTGATACATCTGTTTGCAGGTTAAAAACTGTTTGTGCATATATACATAAAAGCAGGTTGAATTACAAGTGAGAAATCACAATCTTCCTTGCTATAAAGGAAGATTCTTACACCTTTTTCTTCTCAGAAGTGAGTCAGTTGTTTCAACTTGTCATCCCTCAGGTTAATGTCTTAAGGCTGCTACCCTTCTCACTCAGCTGGTCTGTTAAAGAGGTAGGGGAAGAGCCAGGATGTTTCATAGGTGGCTTGCATGACAGATCAGCATGCTTCAATAGTTCCTGCTGCTTTCTGAATAAGTGTTGTCATGGTACATTAAGAAACTGTTCCTATCATTGGAAGCAAGATCACAGGAGAGACCGCAGGAATGGTAATGGCAGATGGTCTGCAAACTCCCATTGACTTGGATTGTTTTTAATTCCTGAGGAATAAAAAGTTTCATTTCAATGCTGTTTTCTTTTAGAGTCAGGTTCACAAATAATTTAACCACTCAGATGGGATTTAATAACCAGTCTACATATATTTAACAGATACAGTTTAACCCTGAATTGAAATCTCTTAGTGGTTTATTTATGAAGTTGCTGGTAAAGGTATCAGTGTTTTTATTTTTGGTATTTAGAATTGGTCTGAAAACAAAATGAAACTTTGATTTTGCTTTTATTGTATTTGGCCGGTGAGGAAATTATATATTAGTCGTGATACAGTAGTCATCTTTCTAATCCTGTGAATGTTTCAAGCACTTGTAAAGTCAACTTTGATAGTGAAGGAATTGGTGATGAGTCATTAAAACATGGTTTTGTTTGAGCCAAGAGGTCGTTTGTTCTCTAGAAAAGCACTTCTCTTTAGACTAGCCATAATCGTAGAATTTATTGTTGTAGTAATTCTAAGCAGAATTATAAAGGCTCTAAGTAGATTTTGTGATACAGATACTTTATATATAGATGTTGTATGTACTTACCTTATGGTTTGTGTTCAACTTTATTATTAATGATTCATTTAGCCACCTAAAGACCTAAAGAATACAGGCTTGTGAAAAATACATCAATTTCATAGTAAAACTTTTTAGATAACAAAATTACCAAGTTGATAATTTGTTCATGTAATTGACTCATTCAGAAATTGCCCAGAAAACTGACCTTTTATTCTGTTCATTTGTAGCAGTTATTAATTCTAAAATTATTTCGAGTCATTGATTATGTTATAGATGTTTTGAAAGAAGTACAAAAGAATGCTAAATAAGTTTAGCTGCAATCAGGATTGCTTGTGATTGCATCATTAGTCTTACTACATACCTGTGACTTATGTAAGACATGTTACTCTGATATTGCAGCTTTGGAAAGAACAGTCTCTACTGTAGAGGGTTTTGCTGTTCATTTGCCTTTCTGGAGGGGTTGTTGATTGTCAGCAAGTGGCCCTACTCTCATGATATTCTTTTTAAATTTCAGAGAAATATTTTTACCTGTTCTTCCCCATCATCATAACCTAACAGGAAGGGGAAATGTGAGCTTGTCGACATATTCCTCTCCAGCAGATTGGCCAGCTTGCCCTTCAGGATATATTGAAGGATATACTGGAAAACTTTTTTTTTTTTTCTTTTAGGAAAATTAATACTAGCTTCCTTTTATCATGTTACTTGAAAGCATTTTAACAGTGAGCATTGTTTTCATTTTACATATGAGGTAGATATAATTGTTTTTTTGATACTTTATATTTGCATATTGTTTATGGTTTAAGTTGTGTCCATACATAAGCTTAATTCACTCAATGTTTGTGCATACATTAAGGCTCTTTGCTAGTTGCTGTGGGAGATAAAGGGTAAATGAAACATAGATCATCTCTCAAAAGGCTATATTCAGTTGGAGAAAGACTTGTATTATCTTTATCTGAATTCTTAAGTACTATTTGTGAAATAGGTAGTGGTATGAACCTCATTTTGCAGATGAGGAGTCAAGCCTCAGAGAGGTTAAGTGATACGCCCAAAGTTTCTTGGCTATGACACTGAGAGTGGGGATAGAACTAAGGGATTGAGGGCCCAATGCAGGTCTCTTTCCAATATACAGTGAAACCTGTGAGAACTGGAACTTGATGGGACTGCCAGGTTTTTCTGGGTCTTGCAAGTTTTCCGCCTTTGATAGGGTGTAGTTTTACCACTTTTCTATTGTTCTCTATTAGTGGAAAATATTTTTAGTTTTCCTTCTCTGACAGGTTTCTGCCTTACACAGGTTCCAGCTTTCTTAGGTTTTAATGTACATACTGCCTCTCTTTAAAATTGGAAGCAACATGTGATTCAGTCACCCTCGTGAATTCAGTGATCAGTTAAGTTAAAAACTTCAATTTCTAGTCCCATGGTCTTAAAGCAGGTACCCTTTTGCTCCACTGCTATACTGAAATGTCTCTCGTCAAGTTCACCAGTGCTTTTCCACATTCTTAAATCCAATGGTCACCTCTCAGTCTTCATCTCACTTGCCTTATCAACACCTTAACTGATCACTCCTTCCTCCTTGAAATACTTTTTTCATTTGTCTTCTGTTATATCACATTCTTTTGATTTTCTTCTTTTACTGGCTGCTGCTCCTCTGTCTCCTTTGCCAGTTCTTTTTAAAATTAAGATATAATTCATATACCATAAAATTAACCATTTTAAAGTATACGATTCTGTTTTCACACGGTTGTTCAACCATCACCACTGTCTAATTCCAGAACCGTTTCATCACCCCAAAAAGAAACCCCATACCTGTTAGCAGTCATTCCAGATTCTGCTGGTGACCACTAATCTGCTGTCTGATTCTGTGGATTTACCTATTCTGGAGATTTCATATTGCTAGTTCTTTTTTGTCTTTCCAACTTCTAAATATTGGAGTGCTCCAAGACTTGCCTCTTAGAACTTTTCTCTGTCTATACTCTTTGATCTCATTTATGACATCTAGTATCGTGGTTTGAAATACCATCTCTAAGTTGAAGGCTTTATCATCAGTCTCCATATTTAATAGGCATTTCAACTACATCTAAACTTGAATTCCTGATCTTTCCTTTAAATATGTTCTGCCCCCAGTCTTCTCCAGCTCAGTATGGCAGTCTGGCCGTCTTTGACCTATGTCAGAAAGCTTTGAGTCATGCTTAACTCCTCTTCTCCTCATACATCCATCAGAAAATTCTGTAGATTCTATCTTCAGAAAATATCAAGAGTCTGACCAAGTCTCTCAACTTCCACTCTACCACCCTGGTCAGGGATACCATCATAGATCTTCTGGATTATTGTAATTGCCTCCTTAATTGGTCTCCCTGCTTTCTCCCCTGCCTCTTCTCACAGCAGCTGGTGTGAACCTATGAAAATGTAAATCAGATCATGTCATCCTTATAGATAAAATGCTACAGTGGCTTCCCATCATGCTCAGAGTAAATGCTGAAGTCCTTAGAGGGCTTATAATGTCCTACAAATATCAGGTTCCAACTTCCACCGTACTTACTCTGGTTCAGCCATACTGGCCTTCTTGCTGTTCTTCACACCAGGAATACCCCCTACCTCATGGTCTTATTTATTGTTCACTCTGCCTAGAATGTTCTTCCCCTGTATACCCATGCATTTCACTCCTGCACCTCCTTTAGGTTGTTGCTCAAATATCACTTTCACCTGGCTACCCTATCTAAAATTGTGTAGGGAAAAAAGCACTTGACTGCTAGCCGAAAGGTTGGTGGTTCGAACCCACTCAGAGGTACCTCAGGAAACAAGCCTGGCGATCTGTTTCTGAAATATCACAGCCTTGAAGAAAACCCTGTAGGGTCATTATGAGTCAGAATTGACTCAATGGCAACTAACAACAACAGCATAAGCCTTCCCTGCTTTATTTTCCTTACCACTTGTTGTCATCTATCTTACCATATTTGAGTTTTGTATTTTTTCATGTCTTCTCTGCTAGAATATTAAGTTCTATCAGAGTAGGGGGTTTTGCTGTTTTATTCACTGCTCTATCTGTAATGGCCAACTAGTACCTGACACAAAGCAGGTCCTCAGATGTTTGAATGAATGAGAGCAAAGACCGACCTTACTGGTTTTATTCACAGTGGTAACCCCAGCAACTAAAATTAAGTCCTTGACTTACAATAGGTGTTCGATAAATATTTATGGATTGAATGAATGAATGGAGAAACTCTTCCCAGAAAAACATGCATATAACAGAGTATCACATTAACTTTCAGAGGATTCATGAACTCCTATGAAATCAGTTTGTAAACCACGGGCTAAGAACATGTGTTTTTTACAGTGGAATTGTAGACTTTGCGGAAACATCCAAACTTGAACTGAACCCATTGCTGTCAAGTCAATTCCAACTCATAGCAACCTTATAGGACACAGTAGAACTGCCCCATGGGGTTTCCAAGGCTGTAAATCATTTTTTTTTTTTAATTTTATTATTGTACCTTAAGTGAAAGTTTACAATTTAAGTTAGTCTCTCATACAAAATTTATACATACGTTGTTATGTGACCCTAATTGCTCTCCCTATACTGTGACAGCACACTTCTTCTTTCCACCCTGGATTTCCTGTGTCCTTTCAATCAGCTCCTGACCCTCTCTGCCTTCTCATCTCACCTCTGGACAGGAGCTGCCTGTTTAGTCTCATGCATCTGCTTGAGCTAAGAAGCACACTCTTCACGAGTATCATTGTATGTCCTGTAGTCCAGTCTAATCTTTGTCTGAAGAGTTGGCCTCGGGAATGGTTTTGTTCTGGATTGACAGAGAGTCCGAGGGGGCCGTGCTTTTTGGGGTTCCTCCAGTCTCAGTCAGACTATTAAGTCTGGTCTTTTTACTAGAATTTGAGTTCTGCACCCTACTTTTCTCCTGTGCCATCGGGGACCCTCTGTTGTGTTCCCTGTCAGGGCGGCCATTGGTGGTAGCTGGGTACCATCTAGTTCTTCTGATCTCAGGCTGATGCAGTCTCTGGTTCATGTGGCCCTTTCTGTCTCGTGGGCTACTACTTTCCTTGTGTCTTTGGTGTTCTTCATTCTCCTTTACTCCAGGTGGGTTGGGACTAATTGATGCATCTTAGATGGCTGCTCACTAGCTTTTAAGACCCCAGATGCCACTCACCAAGGTAGGATGCAGAACATTTTCTTAATAAACTTTGTTATGCCAGTTGACCTAGATGTCCCCTGAAAGCATGGTCACCAGACTTTCGCCCCTGCTACTCTGTCCCTTGAAGTGTTTGATTGTATTCAGGAAACTTCTTAGTTTTGGTTTAGTCCAGTTGTGCTGACTTCCTCTGTAGTGTGTGCTGTCCTTCCTTTCACCTAAGATAATTCTTGTCTACTATCTAGTTAGTGAATAACCATTTCCCTCCCTCCCAACCTTTGTAACCATTAAAGAGTGTTTTCTTCTGTGTTTAAACCTTTTCTTGAGTTCCTACAATAATGGTCTTGTACAATATTTGTCCTTTTGTGACTGACTAAATTCACTCAGCATGATGCCTTCCAGATTCCTCTATGTTATGTTTCACGGATCCATTGTTGTTCTTTATCGTTGCGTAGTATTCCATTGTGTGAATATATCATAATTTGTTTGTCCATTTGTCCATTGATGGGCACCTAGGTTGTTTCCATCTTTTTGCTATTGTGAACAGTGCTGCAGTGAACATGGTTGTGCATATGTCTATTCATGTAACGGCTCTTATTTCTCTAGGGTATATTCCAAGGAGCGGGATAGCTGGATCGTATGGTACTTCTATTTCTAGCTTTTTAAGGAAGCGCCAAATCGATTTCCAAAGTGGTTGTACCATTTTACATTCCCACTAACAGTGTATAAGTGTTCCAGTCTCTCCACAACCTCTCCAGCATTTATTAGTGTTTTTTGGATTAATGCTAGCCTTGTTGGGGTGAGATGGTATCTCATTGTAGTTTTGATTTGCGTTTCTGTAATGGCTAATGATAGTGAGCATTTTCTCATGTGTCTGTTAGCCACCTGAATGTCTTTCTTAGAGAAGTTCCTGTTCATATCCTTTGCCCATTTTTTAATTGGATTATTTGTCTTTTTGTTGTTGAGCTTTTGCAGTATCTTGTAGATTTTAAAGATTAGACACTGATCGGATTTGTCGTAGCCAAAACTTTTTTTCCAGTCTGTAGGTTGTCTTTTTACTCTTTTGGTGAAGTCTTGATGAGCATATGTGTTTGATTTTTCAGAGCTCCGAGTTTATCTAGTTTCTATTCTGGTGTTTGTGCATTGTTAGTTATGGTTTGTATTCTCTTTATGCCATGTTATTAGGGCTCCTAGCGTTGTCATTATTTTTTTTCCATGATCTTTATTGTTTTTGATTTTATGTTTAGGTCTTTGATCCATTTTGAGTTAGTTTTTGTGCATGGTGTGAGGTATGGGTCTTGTTTCGGTTTCTTGCAGGTGGATATACAGTTATGCCAGCACCATTTGTTAAAGAGACTGTCTTTTCCGCAGTTGATGAACTTTGGCCATTTGTCAAATATCAGCTGCTTATAGGTGGATGAATTTGTGTTTGGATTCTCAATTCTGTTCCATTGGTCTGTGTATCTGTTGTTGTACCAGTACTAGGCTGTTTTGACTACCGTGGAGGTATATTAGATTGTAAAATCAGGAAGTGTGAGGCTTCCCACTTTGTTCTTCTTGAGTAATGCTTTACTTATCTGGGGCCTCTTCCCTTTCCGTATGAAGTTGGTGATTTGTTTCTGCAGCTCATTAAAAAATGCCAAGGTTGTAAATCTTTACGGAGGCAGACGGCCACATCTTCTCCTGAGGAGCTGCTGGTGGGTTTGAACCACTGACCTTTCAGTTAGCAGCCGAGCGCTTTAACCACTGCACCACCAGGGCTTCTAGCAGAAACTAAACCCTACGAAACTGATACATCCATTTAGGTGCTGGAGGAAAAGGCAACTGGTTTTTGATTTATCAGCTTAAAGTAAATAAATCAACCTGTCAAAGTTTATGTAGATTTTCCGCCTTCAAGGATGTGGTGCTTAACTTCCCACTCCTATGCTTAGTGACTTGCTTCCAGAGAGTACAGTGTGGAATGGTAGGGGGAAGTAACTACAGTGGAAAAACCTGGCAAACATGTCCTCAGCCACGGGATTAAAGTTAACATCATCAGTGACAAGTTATGTGGATAGTGTGTACACTTGTTCTGATATGACAAGGATGGCTCTTCACCTCAGAGGTACTCTTCCAGAATACGCATAACTCTAGTCTAACCATGAGAAAAACATCAGACAAACACAAATTGAGGGACATTCTGCAAAATACCTGACCAGTACTCTGAGAAACTATCACAGTACAGAGGAGGCTAAGGAGACATGACGACTGAATGTGATGTGATAGCCTGGGTGGGATACTGGAACAGAGAAAGGACATTAGGGAAAAACTAATGAAATCCAAGTGAAGTATGGAGTAAATGATGATAATAGTCATGGAGTTAATAATAATAATTATTAGTTGTGACAGATGGACCAGAGTATGTAAGATGTTAACAATAGGGGAAACTGAGTGTGGAATGTACAGCAACTGCCTGTACTATCTTTGCAACCTTTCTGTAAATCTAAAATTATTTTAAAATAACATTCTTTTTTTAAATACTAACCTTAATCATGAAATGGAAATTGCTTTCCCCATAAAATTGAGACAGGAAGGTCCAGTCTCACCACTTCTATTCAATAATATAATAGAGGTCCTAGCCAGTGCAAAAAGGTAAGAAGAAATAAAGGGCATAAAGTTTGTGGGGGAAAATCAATCTGCCTATCCCTGGAGCTATTTTAGGGGTACCAGTATCAGTACCAGTTGCCAGTGAATCAGTTCTTACTCATGACGACCCCATGGGTGCCAGAGTAGAACTGTCCTCCATAAGGTTTTCAATGTCTGATTTTTCTAAGTAGATTACCAGGTGGTAATTGACTCATTTTAGTAGCTTGTAGATTTTATGAGTTGCCACTAAGAATTGTGGTTGTGAGAAAGAATGAAAAGACTGCTTTGTGTGTGTGTGTGTGTGTGTGTGTGTGTGTGTGTGTGTGTGTGTGTGTGTGTGTGTGTGGCCCAGGTATGAAACAGAATGGAAAAATGTACGTGATTTTATGCTTCAATATTAGAGACAAAAGATGTTAAGAGGGCTGACCAATTTCTAATGTTTGTTATTGGCTTTAGATAAAATTTAGAACAATTTATTTTTCCCTGTGTATTAGAAGATGCATTAATAATCTGAAGAAACAAACACGAAGGGAAAACGTTTGGAGTTAGAAGTCATTCTACAAAGCAGTCCCTGAAAATATAACTTCTCTTCTAAAAATAGAAGTAGTCTGCTGGTATTGAAGGACAGTTACTACCAAAATGAACGATTCATTGAAATGTATATTTCACCAAGGGATTAGAAAATTCAAACAATTAGACTTATTTGGTATATTTTTTCTCCCGATCTAAATCAGAATTTGAATCTCACATCCAATCCAAATCTTCCCCTTCTTTTTCCCCCCAACAACACTCCCAGCACAGGTTTAACCCAGACTTGAAAACCTGCCCTGGGCAAGAAGGAGCAGTGTGCCTTTTTGCTATTTTTTTCCTCCTTGTTTTTCCACTCTTTACCCAGTCGATTTGCTGCTGGAGAGGAAGAGTTGGGAGAAAAGGGGACAGAGTCATTTCTCACTGGTGTGGTAGAGTTTTAAAATGTAGACTTGATTAGTAAACTTTTCAGGTAGGTAGCATATACATTTCAGACCCAACAGTATTAAGGACAGGTGATCTGACTGGTAGGTAGAGTGATACAGAAGGAAAGGCACAGGCTTTCAGGGAAGTCTCAGGTTTGATTCATCTCTGACATAAGCCTCAGTTTTCTTATCTGTAAAATGGGGGTGGTTATACCTACCTTACCACTGTGTTGTAAGGATTTGATTTAGTATGTATATAAAGTACTTAGTTAATGTCTGCCATGCATATTCAGTACTCAGAAAGTAAATGGAAGCCCTATTCAAAGAAGTTGGTTTTCTTTTTTTTTTTTGTAGTTCTGACAGTTTGTCGCAGCTTATTAATGAGGATTGAAAAACCAGTGAAGACCAAAATTACTCATCTAAATAGTTTTAATGAAAGACCTGCTAGAGATCCCATCTTAGCTCTCCTTTTTTCCCCTCTAAGGTAGCTTGGACATAGCAACGAGATTGGGAGGATGGCACAGGACCAGACAGGGTTTTTTTCTGTTGTGCATGGGGTCGTTATGAGTCAGAATTGACTCAGCAGCACCTAACAACAACACAACAAGGTAGCTAACCCTTTCCATGTAGGTGGAGGGAGTGGATGTGTGTTTGGAATTATAAGAGAAATATATGTTTATAATAAGAAATTTAGAAAAACAAAAATACAAGGAAAATTAAAACCCACTGAGTACTACTACCTAGAGATGTGACCATAGTTAACATTTTCATGTATACCCTTTCATTTTGTAACAAAAAATAAGCTCTCTTTTGAAATAAATGGTACACATTCATAATTTTTTTAAATCAAATACAGGTGAGCAAGTTAAAGGGCAATTTAATATTCTCACGGTCCCTCTACCCAGAGGGTATTTTTACCCCCTTTTTTTGTATACCCGTACTTTTTTTTTTTTACCAAAATGAGATCATATTTAAATTACTTTGGTAATATTCTTTTCATTCAGTATACTGTGAGCATTTTAAAAAATATTTATTTTCTTTTTGGAGAAAATATACACAGCAAAACATATACCCATTTCAGAATTTCTACATGTACAATTCATCAACGTAGAGCACGTTCTTCAGATTGTATTATCATTCTTGTTATCTCTACCCAAATTATTTCACCAGTTTTGAGTTTGATACTGTGAGCATCTTTTAATGTCTATAAATTCTCATCTACAACACAATTTTAATGAATGAGTAGTATCTTATTGTATGGCTATACCAAACCTTATTTAACTACTCCCTAAGTATTAGACTTTGGAAACCCTGGTGGCGTAGTGGTCAAGAGTTCGGCTGTTAACCAGAAGGTCGGGAGTTGAAATCTGCCAGGCGCTCCTTGGAATCCCTATGGGGCAGTTCTACTCTGTCCTATAAGGTTGCTGTGAGTCAGAATCAACTCGATGGCAGCGGGTTTGGTTTTTTGGTTCAATTATTAGACTTATTTCCTTTAAAGTTTTTTTTTTTTTTAAACTCTTGCAAAAAATACTGTAACGAACCCTCATACAGCTACATATTCGTGCAGATGTCAGGTTATTTACTGGAATTAAATTTTCAACAGACCTTAACCTTTTTATCCCATATATTCTAGCAGCTTCCTGAACATTGTTCCAGCAAATCCTTCTTTTTAATGTATCTTCAGACTTTTCCTCTACTGTATCCTCCTTCCTCTCTGTAAATATACTTGTCATTTTCATTCCTAAAAATCTTTCCCTCAACCCTGTTTCTCCCTCTAGCTGTCTCCCAAATGTCCCATCCTTCTTGTTATCAGTGTGTTTAAAACTTCTGTCGACTCCTCAGACTTGTGTCTAGCCCCCTCCCTCCACCATTCTTAACTATAGAGTCATCGATGCCAGATTGCCTGATTGCTTAATTTCAGTGATCCTTTTCAGAGTCTTTTAGCTTGACCATTCAATGACTTTTGACTGTTTAACCACCCTCTCAAGCTTTCTCTAGGAGCTCTGGGAGTGCAGTGGTTAAGTGCTCTGCTGCGAACCCACCAGCTGCTCCGCGGGAGAAAGATGTGACTGTCTGCTTCTGTAAAGATTTACAGCCTTGGAAACCCTGTGGGGCAGTTCTACTCTGTCCTATAGGGTCACTGTGAGTCTGAATTGATTTGATGGCAACTGGTTTGGAGCCCTGGTGGCGCAGTGGTTAAGAGCTATGGCTACTAACCAGAAGGTTGGCAGCTCGAATCTACCAGCCACTCCTTGGAAACTCTATGGGGCAGTTCTGCTGTGTCCTGTCAGGTCACTATGAGTCAAAATCGACTCAACGGCAGCAGGTTTGGTGGTTTTTTGGGGGTTTGGTTTTTGGTTTAAAGCGTTCATTAAATGATATCATTCTCTCTTTTATTGACTCCTTTCTGTCTCTTTCGCTGGTTCTTCTTCCTGCCCTTTAAGTATTGCTATATCTCAAGATTCCACTATAAAACCTCTCCTTGATTTTCCCTGGGCAGATTCATTCACTCAGTAGTGTTGTTACTCACCCAAATGTTAACTCCCACATATTTATCTTTAGTCCCTACCTCTCTCCTGAGCCCGTCCATATTGTTAAACTGTCCGTTCAACAGTTTCCACTTAGATATGCCTTAACCCGGTTGCCGTTGAGTTGATTCCAACTCATAGCAACCCTATAGGACAGAGTAGAACTGCCCCGTAGGGTTTCCAAGGAGCAGTTGGTGAATTCGAACTGCAGACCTTTCGGTTAGCAGCTGTAGTACTTAACCACTGTGCCACCAGGGCTCCAGATATGCCTTAGACACTTGTTTTATATTGAAAGTTAATATAAGAAATTTCTTCTTCTATGTCGTCTACCTTAATCAATGGTACTGCATTTCATTAGTCACTCAGTCATCTTTGACTTGTACTTCTCCAATCTCCAACATCTGGTCAAATGATTTCAAGTCCTGACCAGTCTGTCTTGTCAAATCCATCCTCTTACTTCTGTCCTCACTATTTTAGTTCAAGCCCTCATCTTTTGCCAGGATTATACAGTAACCTGCAATCTCTTTTCAGTTCAGTTCATGCACTACCCTACTGCCACAGTTCTTTCTAAAACACGTGACATTGTCAGTCCCTTAAACCTAAAAACTTCCAATGATCCCTTCTCTCCAGCATGCCTTCTCCTACCTAGTTCACCTGATGGATGTCCTTTAAGATGAGGTTTACCATCTTTCCTGAAACACTCTCAGTTTACCCAAGTGACTGCCTCTGCTGCATTTCCAGAACACATTATAGCTTTTACTGGTTTGTATTTCTTTTTCAAGAACTTGTGGGCCCAGACTATCATCTCTGTATCCCTAGTGCTAACACAGTACCTTGGCCGTAACCACTGAAGAAAATGTTCGACCTAATTAATAGCATTTGAGGATTAAGATCATCCTTGGATTCAGCACCCTGTCATACAAATACAGAGTGTGAATACAGTGTGTTTTTGTAAGTTAGAAGATGGTTTCGTGCAATCTTGTTGCACACTATTACTGGTTATCAGTGTTCTGTATCAGAATAGATGCTGTCCATAAAACTATGTGTTGAAATTTTCCATGAGGAGGAGGTGAAGAGGCGAGACAGCTGGCAAGTTAATAGGCTCTCATTCCGTCATATGAGCCTACTTTAATTTTTGGCATTGGGCTTACCATTTGGTTTTTCAGGTTTGTTCAGATTTGAGCTCATCGGTTGGTAGGGACTGAACGTTGAAAGTAAATGCATACAGAAATGAAGCCATCTGGAAAAATTAAAGAAATAAGTAAACATGTTTGTTTTTAATATTTTATTATGTTTTAGATGAAAGTTTACAGAGCAAATTAGTTTACCATTGAACAAATTGTACACAAAGTGTTCCATGACACTGGTTGCAATCCTCACACTGTTTCAGCACCCTGAGTTCCCCTTTACTTTTGTCCTGTTTTCCCACTGTTTCCTGCCTTCTTCTCATCAGTGCTTCTAGGCAAGTGTTACCCTTTTGGCCTCGTATAATTTTTGTTCTATGGAGCACGTTCTTTTCGGGTGTTATGGTTTATTTTATAGGCCTGTTTGTTGCTTGGCTGAAAGGTGGTTTCCAGGAATGGCTGCAGTTCCAAGTCAGAGGGGTATCATAGGGCCGTAGTCTTGGGGGTTCCTCCAGTCTCTGTCAGGCCAGTAAGTCTGGTCTATTTTTTATGAATTTGATTTTTTGTTGTAGGTAAACATGTTTGTTTTAAAAAAAGAAAGGAGAATTGTTTTCCATTTGTAGGAGTAAATGTGATGCTTCATTTTAAGATAATTAAAAAGCAGTGAATTTTAAAATTCTGGTCTTGAATTACTGAATTACTGTCTGTTATCCACTAAATTCTGTCTTGATATTAATATGCCTTTTTTTTTTTCCACTAAATTTGTTTTTTAAATTAGTACTCACAGATAAAGTTATGGCCCAATCCTTTAAGACAGTCTTCTAGTTTTAAGTATATTTCTGAAAACATTTTTTAGTTACAAGGAAAAAGGGCGTTAATCTGTAAAGATCAGTAAATTTAAAAACATTTTTGGAGGGTTTTGTTTTTCATATAACTTTTTTTATTTTTATTTTTTTTCCATTTTTATTGAAAGGGTATTTTATAGTCACTGTTTTCTAAAAGAGTCCAAGACTAGTATAAAGAAAGTCTCCCTCCTACTTCAGGCCTAATAGTCCTTTTTGCTAGAGAAGGTTGCTAGTTAACACTTATTTTAAATAAATGAGGGCATAGTGTTTGTACTTCCACACCTTGCTTTTTTAACTTCCCAGCTTTCATTCCACATCAGCGCATACAGCTGTATCTGGTTCTTTTATATGGCTGCAAGTATTCATTGTATGGATGTCACAATTTATTTCCTCTTTTACTGATAGTTGTTTAGACTAGTTCTAGTATTTATAACCAGTGCTTGTTATGAATATCCTCATACGCGTCTTTGTACATGTATGGAAATATATCTGTAGGATAAATTCTTTGAAGTACAACTACTGAGTTAAAGAGCGTGTGCATGGGAGATGGGGAGGCATGTGCATTTTAAATATTAATATATATTTACAGAGGCATGTAATTTTAGAAGATGAAGATTTCTCATGGAGTCCTTTTTCTCCGGTGGATTGCAATTTATTTATTTAGTATTCAGGGTTAACTTGCATATTTGCCAACCATATATTTTTAAATGCTCATGTTAGTGATTAACTCCTCAAAATGCAGTTTAAAATGGTTAAAATCAAATATTAATTAGTGCTCAGATACATATTTTCCCTTCCCACAGAGAGTTGCAGGGGGGAGTGTCATTGTTCTTGAGGTTATTCTTGTTTAGAAATGTTAGAGGCCCCTCTTTTCTTCCTTTGAAGATTAGAATGTTTGTCCAAAAAAAAAAAATGGAATTGATTGACCTTTTAGGAATGAGTCTTAAAAATAAAATAAGGTTGTATTGCCAGGTGAATGAAAACAGTAATTAGAAATAAAGATTGGGTTTTTTTCCTCCCTTGCTAAGCACAATGAAATGATGCTTGGCCAAAAAATTATTTTAAAAAAAACTTTTTTTTTTTAAGTTAAAATTCCTGTGTGAGGTTGTCAAATTCTCATGCTGTATATTTTCTTTCAGATTCCTTTGTTTCTTCCTCTTCCTCTCAGCCTGTATCTCTATTTTCGACCTCACAAGGCAAGTCTGTCATTTTTTTTGTGTACATTAATAAAGAAAAATGTTGAGAAAGAGGCTGTAACTGGGAATATGAGGCACAAGTTTTCTGTTGCCCCCCAAATCCGTTAAAATAAAACTAATTACAAGCCAAATATTTCAATTCCCAGTGGGTTTCCTGTAAAGGTTAATGGAGTAGAATGAAGCTAGTGGACCCTGGACATAGCATAAGCTTTAGGTGTAATTTTGAGTATTTCTTAAAAATTCACCTACAGAATTTGGAGCAGGTAGTATTGTACCTCAAAACACCCTACCCCTAGAATGCATTTAACATATTGATTTGCAATTGTATAATTGTTTGGAGAGAGAATGGATTTGAAAAAGCAGTATAAGAGTGTGCTCCCACTGAATTACTAAAATACTAACCTAGCTAGCTAGAGTCCTTTAATGTGAATTTATGAGATTTGTCCCAAGGGCCAGGCTAGTTCCAAATTGCCTAGGGACAGTGAATGAGTCAGTTGACTTTTTGGCAAGCAAGACTGGTTGTCCTAGAGATTAAGTTGTGGCTTTGTTGTTTTTAAATCTGCCAGCCAATGGAGAAGGGAATCGGAATGTGATAACTATACGTTTCTGGGGTACACTGCCAAGAATGTGAAAGAGAGAGAGCTGTGTGCTTTGTTGATTCACGCTAATGAGAAAGTGTTGCTGAATTTGTGCTGCTGTACTGGACCCCAAATGCAGGTCAATGGAAAACCCTTATTTTAAAAGAAGAAAAAGTAGGTAATTAAAACCACTAGGTAGATCTAAGAAGCCCCATGCGAACAGTTTGTTGTCCCAGCTGCCATTCTCTAGATGCAAAGTGTGGTTGCTGGTTTGTTAGAAAACTTTGACCTTATAAGGATAAAAACATAATGAGATAAAATGCACATAGTAAAATTTTTGCTTGATTTAATCTGCTTCTTAGGAAACATGATAGATAATTTGTTGTTTTTAATCCAGAATGATGACATTGGATCCCACAGCCTCTTTATATTACGCCTCAGTGTGTGAATTTTGGATATCCTGTGGGTCAAATCATGACCTTTGAAATTAACTTGTTCACATTAAGAGATAAATTCTTCGTGAATGTCAGAAAATTCTAACATATAAAGAGGTTCTATTTTTGACATCTGCAATTTGACTAGATTTATATTTTTAAGGTTTTTTTTCTCATGAGAAATTTAATAATTTAAGCAAGTAGGTATTACATTTATTCAACTGTGGAAGATAAACTGGTAAAAAATTTCATAGTCTAACCAGAATAAATATACTTTCTCTATTTAAATATTTTAGATCTTTTAAAATACATTGTTTATAGTTAAAACTTCAAGTCATTTTTTTCATACATAAAGGAGATATATCCTAAATAGTACAACAATACAACTCAAAGACAACATACCTAATGAAATGTTGAGAAGATAATTGTATGGCTTAAAAAATTATTTTAATCCTCGTTAGGAAAAATCGTTAAATACACTCAAGTAGCATGGAGCTTAAATAAGATTTTCCTAATTAAAAACTAATGTTTAAAAAAACAAACAATGTTTAAGTAGGCTTTAGTTTTCACAGAGAGTATTACAGTTTGTCAAAGAGCATACATTTGTCATTCTACCTTTTTGCTTATAAAAGTTATTTGGATTGATGCAGACTCAGGATAGTGTTAATGTTAAAAGGGCATTGTAAAGAGGCAGTTGAAAATACTGTATCCTTGAAAATGTTGCAGCCTAGCCTCCTTCAGTAGCGTTTCCCCCGGAGCAAAAAAAAAAAACCATACATGATGGAAAGTAGGCCAGTTGGTGCTCCACTTCATTGACAGGTCTAGAAGTCAGCCTGGTAGGTTGTTTGAGGGAGCACCTTGGCAAACAGTTAAGTGGGTTCTAGGATAGCCAAGGCTGGTAGCTTCTAGTCTGCTTTAATAAAAATAAGAGAAGAAGTTCTTGGTGTACTTGATCAACTGGATTAAAATCCCTGGGGGCAAGGGGCCCTTGGGCCAGTCTGACCCAGTCCAGGCCTTTCAGAGTGCCTGATGCTGCCAGCAGGCACCTTGAATTCATCACTGGCACTAACTCAAGTATCCATATATCTTTGCCAGTTAGCCTTAGGGAAATTGTGCCTTCTTTTTATGTAACTAAACCGCATTATGCAATATATGAAAATAATTAAATAGGGCAGTTAGGTTTAAGAATTTTAATCCTGAGATATACATTTGTCATTATTGGGCTTCAGGGACATGCACATACAAAAAATGTCATTAATTTGGACGGAGCAAAGGTCAATTAAGTTTTTCAAAAGTAAATTATGTGGTATTTATTAAATTGTATTATTCTGAAGTAAAAAAACAAACAAACCAGTTTCCATTGAGTCAGTTGGACTCATCGCAACCCCATGTGCTGCAGAATAGAACTGCAATCCGTGGGGTTTTCGATTGCTGTGATCTTTCGGAAGTAGATGGCCAGGACGTTTTTCCAAGGTACTCTGGGTGGGAACTACCAGTCTTTCGTTTGGTAGTCAAGCACTTAACTGTTTGCGCCACCCAGGGACTCCCTACTTTGAAGTATACAGCTACATAAACTAGGACATTAAGCTTTTTGATAACTAATAATGAGTAGATTTGTGATTAGAATATTATTGGAGTTATTGTTTCGTTCTTAAGTTGTGCTCCTAAGTAGGTCCTTTGCCGCAGAGTTAAATTTCAGCCCGTCTCTGAGAGTTTCAAAACGGGAATAAATTTAATGAAGTTTTTCTGTACCGTAAGGTACATAAAGATATTGACATAGATACAGATGTAGCATGTGGCTCATGTTATTGAGCTTTTACTATGCTCAGTGCTTTATATGAAATAATCTTATTTAATCTTCACAGCCGGTTCTGTGGAGGGAGAGGTACTAGCTCTTGTGACAGCTGAGGAAACTAGGGTTTACAATGAAATAATCTTGCACAAGGTCACACAGGAAGTATGTGACAGAGCTAGGACTCCAAAGTCCATGCTCATAAGCACTGTACCTACAATAAAAATGGTAAAGTGAAGCACTTATATTTTATTTTTTAGTGTTTAGAGATATTTTAGAGATGCTATGTAGGGTCGCTGTGAGTCAGAATCGATTTGATGGCATTGGGTTTGTTTCGGTATTTTGAGGTTAATATTAAAATCATGAGAGCAGAAGAGGTAGAAGTTACCATTTTAACCACAGCACTACTATTAGTGATGTAGGTTAGCGTTATCTAGGGATGTGCTGCTTCATCAAGACACAAAATCAAACTGAAATTTGGTGTCTACTTTTGAAAACTTTGACAAGAATGGAGGCTAGAAAACACAGATTTTCTTTCGAAAACCGGAAGAAGACACGTAGGTGAAAATAAGACTGAAAAGAGGACACACCCTACCTGCAGAACTGGAAGCACATTTGCACTGATGAACGTTCACATTCATTTTGACTTATGCAGTAGGCATCAGGAATAGGAAGTTACAACACTGAACTTTGGGGCAAGCATTGAGGAAGAAATTTACCAGTTACAGCCTTTTTTTTCAACAAAAGCAAAACATTTTTCTTTGTTCAAAAGAGACTTTTGTTTAGGAATCTAGCTTGGCTGCAAAGTGTCTGCTGGCTAACTTCCTATTTTGATGCTGTGGCTGAAAGTTGTTGATGCTGTTTTGCACGATAATTTGTCTTTCCTTCTTGTTTTGTGAACATGAGAAAATTCAAGTGTAGGAAAACGTATGCCTGAATACTTCAAGCCTCCCTTGTATGAATATGCAGAGTATGTATGTGAAAAAGTAACTTAGTGGCTACTGCCCGTGGCCCGTTGGCACTCTTTCTTCACCTTGATGTATAGAATTTACATGTAACAGGTGTCCTTTTACTTAAAAGTAATGAATTTACTACGTGAGGTGGGGGAAGTAACCACGAGGTAGCAATAATATACTTCTTATACCATTCACTCTTTTTAAGAGAAGCTTTTTGCTATAGGGTCTAACATTTATTGTTGCTTACTTGTTTTTAGGTCAGATAATGTTTTCAGTAATTTATTAACACTTGAATAAATAAATTCTAAATCCTTTTTCTAAGAGACACTTTAGGGTATAAGAAACAAAGTAAAGACATTTTGAAGGATAGAGTAAACAGTGTATGAAGGTTTCTTGTAATTCAGACATATTTACTTCATATGTACACCCTATACACTTGGAAGTTGTTTTTTCATGTTGTCCTTTAACCCCTCACCTTGCTCTGTAAGATAAAATACTCTAGCCATTTTGTTGTTAGTTGCTATCAAGTCTGTTGTGACTCCATGTATGCAGAGTAGAACTGCTTGCTCTATAGGGTTTTCTTGGCTATGACCTTTCAGAAGCAGATCGCCAGGCCTTTCTTCAAGGCACCTCTGGGTGAATTCAAATGGCCAGCCTTTTGGCTGGTAGTCAAGCACTTAACTGTTTGCACCACCAGGGACCCATTATAGCCATTAGAAGAGAGAAAATTCTTCTCAAGTCCCATACCAGATTTTGTAGTCAAATGGATCTTTGCCTTATTCCAGTCAGCATTTAGAGTTGCTTTTAAATTAGTATATAGAATTAGTTTAAGCAGGCACAAGAGGACTGCCACTGCTCTGTGCCCTATTTTCTCTAAGTTGTGCTTCTGGACAAGACCATCCATGATGAGGAGTGGCACCGGAGACTGGCAGCCTCATCCTATGTGGGATTGTTGGCCGTAAGTTGGAATTGACTCAACGGCAAACTGGTTTTAAGAGTTCTGAAATAGAGCTCTGATTTTCTACCCTTCTAAAATATAAAGTGCAGTAAAGCTGTGTTTCTCGGACTCGGTTCATCACCTGGGAAACTTGTGCTACAGTTTCCTGAGGTCCATCCTCCTCAGGAAACTGAGTCAGTAAGTCAGAGACAAAGCCCATCAATACTAGTAGTAGTTCTACAGTTTGAAAGGGACTGTAAAAGATTGTGCCACAGGCTATTTTTGTGTTAGGTTGTTAAACTGTTCAGCAAGTTATCCATTGAGCTAAAATATACTTTGACCTTGATGATGGCAAAGATCATTTGCTGAAACGTTTCTGTTCTGGCAGAGCTCTACCTTTCCATACTGATTTAGAACGTTTTGTATATTAGGCTGTCTTAAACATCCTTGTACATATAGAATTTAGCACAGTTCTTGAGATACAGTAGGCATTTGGTTTGTACTGATTTAGAAGTTCCATCACCCCAAAATCTTGAAATACATAAAAATTCTTTAAACTATACTTTCCTTTATTTAGGTAGGAGGGAAGGTGTCTAAAGCTCTGAATGAGGATTTTCTGTATTGTAAACTGATGAGATGAGGAAACCCTGGTGGTGTAGAGGTTAAGAGATACGGCTGCTAACCAAAAGGTTGGCAGTTCAGATCCACCAGGTGCTCCTTGGAAACCCTATGGGGCAGTTCTGCCCTGTCCTATAGGGTCGCTATGCGTTGGAATCGACTCGATGGCAGCAGGTTTGTGTGTGTGTGTGTATACACGATGAAGGTGGTTATGAGTTGACAATAGCTTTTCTTCTCTTTCCCCAATAAAAAGGCATATGATCTTGAGTCTCCATTTGTATCAGGAGAGATTTTTGGAGAATGTGGTGTTTGGGGACAATTTATTGAGCATTTACTAAGTGCCAGATACTGTGCTAAGCACTTTACATGTATTAACTCTTTTAATCTTCACAAAAGTCCTAAAATTAGCTGCTTTAGTATCCCCATTTTTTAGATGAGATTAATCCACGTTTCCAAGTCTCCACAACAAGTAAATGTGATAAAAAGGATTTTGCATCTTTTAATAGCAAGTTTTGGTTTGGGAGTGGTCTAGAAATTTAGAATAGGACTGCCAACTTAATTTCCTAGTCTTATTTCAGATAATATACCTAAATGGAGACTTTTAAAAATTTAGAGTTTAAGAAAATATGGGTAAGCATGGAGCTTAGTACTTGATAAGTTCGGGAACATGCTCACGATTATCATGAGGTTATGACATTTTAATTCACCTCTTACCATGTATTGGTTCCCTTTTTAACAAGTCTGTTAGATATATATGGAAGCCCTGGTGGCGCAGTGGTTAAGTGCTTGGCTGCTAACCAAGAGGTTAGCAGTTTGAACCCACCAGCCACTCCGTGGGAGAAAGATGTGGCAGTCTGCTTTTGAAAAGATTACAGCCTTGGAAACCCTTTGGGTTCCTACTCTGTCAAGTTCTACTCTGTCCTCCAGGGTCGCTATGAGTCAGAATTGACTTGACAGCAGTGGGTTTGGGTTGAAAAAGTCTCTTGGAGTATACTGTAAAGGGATAGCTTTTTTGAAAAAGGAAAGATAGACATTTCCTGAGATGTAAAATAATCCAGAGTTATTCCACCAGGCAGTTTTACAGTGTACAGTATTTTAAAAACTAACAACCCTCAAACTCCCTGGAGCTCTCTGCTGTTCTGCCAGGCTAATTGGAAGAGTATTTGTTTATGGGAGCTGTGCAGAAAAGCTTATTAGACTCTGGACTTACATTTAATATTTTTGTGCATTTATAAACTCTGCCCAATTTTTTCCATTGTCTTGGTACAAGTCAGCTCTATCCACGTTTTTTTAGGGTTTCATCTAGCCAAAGAAATTTCTTTTCGTTTGCTGAAATTCTAAATAAGATAATTAAAATGAAAGTATTAATGAGGATGCTGTTACTTTGCTACTTATGGAAAAGCTTGACTGACAATCGTGAGAGCTAGCACTGCATCTCACAATCACGAGAGCTAGCACCTGCGTCTCACAGCCATGAGAGCTAGCACCTGGGTCGCACAGTCACGAGCGCTCGCACTGCGTCTCACCATCACGAGAGCTGGCACTGCATCTCACAGTCACGAGAGTTAGCACCTGCATCTCACAGTCACGGGAGCTAGCACTGCATCTCACAATCACAAGAGCTAGCACCTGCGTCTCACAGTCAGGAGAGCTAGCACCTGCGTCTCACAGTCAGGAGAGCTAGTACCTGCATCTCACAATCACGAGAGCTAGCACTGCATCTTACAATCATGGAGGAACCAAAACATGCTGTTAGAGCTTGGCCCCCAGAAAACACTATTCATCGCAAATATTAAGTTACAAATTATTATTATTAGGGAGTATGATTAAAGTTATTTTGGTATATATGGCACGTATGTCATTAAAGAATCCAATAAAATGTTTTAAGTCTTTCAGGCAGTCATGGCATTAATACAGGACTTGTTGGTACTTTCAGAATAGAACTTCTAACCTAATCACCTAGTGTTACCTCAGATTATTATACAGCTAACTGAAGACTTTGGGAGCATTAAGAGTTCGTGGAAGATAGGAAAGAAGCAAAGCTTAGTATACGGACAAGTTTGTATCCTGGTAAAGCATAGAACATTTTACCGTGTTTTTCTTTCAGTAGGGTGTGCATTCTTTGGTTAGGATTCTTTAGGTTTCCAATTCAGGTTTCTTTCTTTTTTATTTCATCATCATCATTACTTACTTATTGATTCTTGCTTATCATCTGTCTTTCCCTGTATTGTAAGCTCCATAAAGACAAGGATTTTTTTCTGTTTGATTAATTGCTTTTAACACAATTTCTCAAACAGTGTCTGGCACATGGTAGGCACTCACATATTTGTTGAACTATTACTGATTCATCTTGTTGACTTTCATCTGTAAAGTGATAGTTCTCAATCATCTAAAATCTGTATTTATAAAGCATACTAGCTGATCCTTCCTTATGGGATGGACTCAGTTTTCCTCACCTCATGGGATGGACTCAGTTTTCCTCACCTCAAATTTCTTCTATTCCTATTTGGAGGGAGGGGTTCCCAAACCTTTACCCAGGTCTAGTCCATTGAATGTTTCCTGATAGAAACAGTGACCAGTAAGTTCAATACTAATACATAGCTCAGATTATGGAATATTTTTATTTAAAATGTAGGGGTGTGTGTGTGTGTGTGTGTGTATACACATACAGTACTTTAAACTTCAGGTTTTTGGACCTTCTTTCTTGTAATGCTGGGCTTCATTTATATTTTACCCTTAATTCAGTGAAGCTGAGTACCCATACTACACTATGATGGATGTGAAACATGTTTACTTCTCTAGAACTAAATATGAGGTATAACTGACTTCAGATATTTTCTATACCAGGAGTACAGCTTATGCCACCAAACTTTTAACTATTTTCCCTCAGTCTACAAAGACTTTTTCTAATACCCAGATATAATTACACTATTCTAAAGGTCAGATCCTATTACATCAAATTTCATTGATGTGTTGAAATAGGGGAACTTTATCCGGTACTTGGAAACATTTTTGTAATAATGGACTTTTATTTATTGCAGTAAGATATTTAATTCTCATTTCTTTTCATCTTTATTGAATAAGTTTGAATAAAGTCGTAATTTTGCTTTTGTCTAATATAATTATTATTTAGCTTTTCACAAGAAAAATAGAAGCTGAATAAAGGTGATCTCAAAGGAATTTCTCTTTCACATCTTTCTTCCCAATTATTCATTCATGCTCAAGGCATTGCAGCCCTGAATCTTCTTAGGACTCACCTGACCAAGCTTAGTTTGGGATTCATCCATTTGGAACTATTTGTTTAAGACCTACTTTGTTCCAGACTCCAGAGATGCAACATGCAAGAAAGACAGTGACCACCCTTAGGATTGTTATCTTCGTCTTTTTCCCCAGTCAAAACTTGCTAGTTTGGAAAGTTGGAAAACAATGTGGTAAACGAATGGCTACTGTGGTATTAATAACTGATAAGGCTGAATTAATGTATTATTTTAGAAGATATTTTGTATTTTTTAAAGGATTTCTGACATTAACTCTATCTTAACCAAAGAAACCAATTTGCACAGTTCAGTTTGTGTTAAAACAGAAGCTTGGTGCAAGAAATTTTGGAGCAGGCCAACCTTTTCAGCACCCTTATACCATTGAAGCCATCTGTACATGGGATAGGTTGTCCCTGTGGATAGAATAGAATTCTTCTAGTCTCATTTTCAGGCTCAGCAGGGGTCCTCTACCTGCTGGAGATTAAAAAGAACTCTGGCCACTTGTTTTTTGTTTTTTTCTTCTCAGATTATGTCAGATTGTAAGAGTAAATTTATAGAGGCAGTGTGTTCTGAATTGTTGAGCTTGCGATGAAGGTGTATTGGTGTTTCATGATATCAAGTTGTTTGTTTTCTATGAATCATGTTGCTTCTGCAAAACAAGTTCTTTCCCACATCTCTTAATGTCATTACCCCTCTTTATGCTTTACTTTTACAGTGAAAGTGTATACTGACTGAAAAGTATTTGTCGTGAAAGATTTTTGTCATTTGCAGCTTGTAGCATGATGCAGCTTTTCTGTTTCACTGTTAGCAATTTTATGCATGTCTTGTAGGGTAGCTGTTGATCATTCTTTTGTTACATATTTATTTATGTGTGCATATATACACATCCTGTGTGTATATATAATTTAAAAAAATAAAAAGCATGCTGCTTGGCCTGACTAGCTAATATGTAATTGTACCTGGTAAACATTTTTTTTTCTTTCAAGTTCTGACCTTAGAGGCATTGAGCTCTCTTTGCTCTGATGAGGCACCTTCAGAAATTATGACTTCCTCCTTTAATTCATCTTCTGAAATACATAACACTGACCTTACAGCGCTACATGGAGAAAAAAACAAAATGTTAGGCAGCCAGCCTATTTTAGCCAAAGAAGGAAAAGACTGCTTGACTCTTCTCGATGTGAAAAACATGGAAAAGCCTCAAGGGACAAGTAAAGACACAGGCGACTCTCCAGTTTCTGTTGAAGCAGGAGTTCCTTGTAGCCATCCTCCCATTCCAGCCAGTCTCCCAGAGCATCCAGCTTTTCTCTCAAAGGAAGTTGGGCAAATGGAAATAAATAAAGAGGAAGAGTCCAAGAACCCAAATGAGGTACCAAGTAGGGATGATAAAACTGCCTTAGATGCTGATGACGGGTTCACTTTGCTAACAGCCCAGAAACCACCCACCGAACAGTCTGAGGCAGAAGGCATTCATACATGTTCCTTATCTCCATCCAAAGTTTTGGGGGCTGATGTTATTGAAAAGGATTCCCCTGAATCACCATTTGAAGTAATTATTGACAAAGCAGCATTTGACAAAGAGTTTAAGGACTCATATAAGGAGAGCACAAATGCTTTTGGTAGCTGGACAGTGCACACTGATGGAGAATCATCTGCAGACATTACCGAAACTAATGACAAACTATTTCCACTGAGAAGTAAAGAGATAGGGCGCTATCCAGCCTCTGCTTTGCTTACTAGACAGTTTTCACACACAACAGCAGCCTTGGAAGAGGTGTCTAGATGTGTGAGTGATATGCATAACTTTACTAATGAAATACTGACTTGGGATTTGGTTCCCCAAGTAAAACAACAGTGTGATAAATCTGACTACATCACAAAAACTACAGGACTTGACATGGATGAATATAATTCAGAAATCCCAATTGTAGATCTTAAAACTAACACTCATCAGAAAATTCCTGTACGTTCTCTTAATGGGAGCAGTCTCATCACCAAATCAACAGGTGGTTGGGCAGAAACATCTCTCCCACAGGAAGAAGCCCTACCAGACCATCTTGATTCCACAAAGGAAGTCAGCATTAAAGGTATGCAAGACAGTGTGAAGAAACAAGATAACACACTTTCAGAGTTACCTGGATCTCTGTTTGAGAAGTGTGTGTCTTTGGGCTCTGGAGTGACCACAGGGAAAATGGCTTTGCCTGATGACCGCCTGAAAGACGAAATGAACTGGCAGAGCTCTGTGTTGGGAGAAGCGACAGAGGCTGATAGCTCTGGCGAGTCTGATGACACAGTAATAGAGGACATCACAGCAGATATGTCATTTCAGAGTAACAAAATTCAGGCTGAAAAGCCTGTTTCTATTCCAAGTGCTGTTGTAAAAACAGGTGAAAGAGAAATCAAAGAGAATCCCAATTTTAATAGAGAAAATGAAACATCTAAAAACTTTGAAGAGTCCATCAGTGACTCAGAGCCACAACAAGTTCAGCCTGATATTCTTGGAAGGAGTCCAGTTGGTAAGGTGGCTCATTCACAAGTACTTGATATGAATGTCATACCAAAAGATGTGAAGCAGTCTGATAGTATGAGTGAAGTTGCTCCTGAAAAGCCTGTTACAACTAAGGATAATGAGACAGAATTCTTCTTACTAAATGTGACAACTTCTGCCTCTCTGGAGTTATCATGTGGGGAAAATGTTGTTAAAGATATGGATGATTCCTCCCCAGAGGACCTGATAGCAGCCTTTACAGAAACCGGAGAAAAAGGAATGGTGGTTAAAGATGAAGGAAATGCCTTTGCAGCAGTAACAGAGAAGACAGACTCTCGAACAGCTCTTCCTGTAGAAGTCTTGCATGAAAGTGAGTTAGGTAGTTCTGAAGTTAAAGGCATAAGAAGCAGATCTACTGAACAAAGCAAAGAAACAAGTGGAAGTGAGCTTCAGGATTTTTTCCCCATGAAAAGTACTCCAGTAGCATCTCTTGACTTAGAACAGGAACAGCTCACAATCAAAGCCCTTAAAGAATTAGGTGAAAGACAGGTCAAGGAGTCAGCTTCTGCACAGGATAAAGTGGAATCTCCTCCTGAAGAAATACTCAAGCAGACTTTCATATTTGCTCCAGAATCTTCTTGGCCACAAAGATCATATGACATCCTAGAACATACAAATGTCAAGACTGAATCGGATCTTGGAAATTCCCAAAATCCTGCTATTATCAAAGAAACTGCTAGGGTAGATACTACTTCCAGCTTTAGCAAGACTGAACTGGTAAACAAGCATGTCCTAGCAAGACTTCTGACAGACTTCTCAGGTAACCATTTATATTAGAAGTACTGCATGGGGTTAATTCTTCTATGACTGCTTATCAGAGTGCTTTTTTCTTCATCTCTGATTTATATTTAGAAAATTATAGCTCGAATAAAAACACTGTATGGTGGGAGAAAGGTTTATAAAGCTTATTTTTAAATCTCCATAATAATAGCGCTGCTTAGTACTTGCGTTTTTTGATGTGAGCCTTGTGGAATCTATTTAGCAATCAAAGATAAAGGAATTCCTCCTGGAGAAGACAGTAAATGGAACTTTTAATTAATTTGATCATATACCACAGAGACTGATGCTCTGAAAGTAGGTAACCAGTACTATAATAGTATTTTGTGAGTAATACTTAGGAGAACTCGTGCATTCTTCTACTTTTGATCTTATTTTATATTCTTGAGGCCAAAACTCATATTAGATGGTATTAGAAGCCCTTTCCCATGTCCTGCATTTACTTGACTGATCACTTTTCTAGCAATTGATTTTGAGTTAAATTACTTCAAATGATGTCTGTTCTGGCGATATTTAAAGTTGCCCAGAAGGAGTCCTCACCTCTAATCTAATACCAAGTTGTGCACCTAATGTCTACTCAGTGCTAGTAGAGACGGTAGTTATTGTTGTTAGATGCCATGTAGTCATCAGGTCTGGCTCATAGTGATCCTGCATACACAACAGAACGAAACACTGCCTGGTCCTGCACCGTCCTCAAAATCATTGCTGTGGTTGAGCCAAGTGTCAGTCCATCTTTAACACTTTAAAGAGGTCTTTTGCAGCAGATTTGCCCAATGCAATAGGTTGTTTGATTTCTCGACTGCTGCTTCATGAGTGTAGATTGTAGGTCCAAGTAAAATGAAATCCTTGACAACTTCCATCTTTTCTCCATTTATCATGATGTTGCTTGTTGGTCCAGTTGTGAGGATTTTTGTTTTCTTTATGTTAAGGTATAATCCATACCGAAGGCCGTAGTCTTTGATCTTTGTAAGTAAGTGCTTCAAGTCCTCTTCACTTTCAGCAAGCAAGGTTCTATCTTCTGCATAGCGCAGATGGTTAATGAGTCTTCCTCCAATCCTGATGCCCTGTTGTTCTTCATATAGTCCAGCTTTTCGGATTATTTGCTCATCATACAGATGGAATAAGTATGGTGAAAGGATACAACCCTGACACACACCTTTCTTGGTTTTAAACCACACAGTATCCGCTTGCTCTGTTTGAACAACTGCCTCTTGGTCTATGCACAGGTTCCTCATGAGCACAATTAAGTGTTTTGGAATTCCCATTCTTTGTGATGTTATCCATAATTTGTTTTAATTCACACTGTTGAATGCCTTTGCATAGTCAATAAAACACAGGTAAACATCTTTTTGGTATTCTCTGCTTTCAGCCAAGATCCATCTGATGTCAGCAATGACAGCCCTTGTTCCATGTCCTCCTCTGAATCTGGCTTGAGTTTCTGGCAGTTCTCTGTCGATGTATTGCTGCAACCATTTTTGAATTATCTTAAGCAAAATTTTGCTTGCATGTAATATTAATGTTATTGCTTAATAATTTCTGCATTCTGTTGGATCACTTTTCTTTGGAATGGGCACAAATATGGATCTCTTCCAGTCAGTTGACCAGGTAGCTGACTTCCAAATTTCTTGGCATAGACAAGTGAACACCTCCAGTGCTGCATCCATTTGTTGAAACATTTCAATTGGTATTCGACCAGTTCCTGGAGCCTTGTTTTTCGTCGGTGCCTTCAGTACGTCTTGGACTTCTTCCTTCAGTACCATCAGTTCTTGATCATATAGGACCTCCTGAAATGATTGAACATTAACTAGTTCTTTTTGGTAAGTGGCTCTGTGTATTCCTTCCATCTTCTTTTTTTAAAAAAAATTTTTATTATTGTACTTTAGGTGAAGGTTTACAGAGCAGACTAGTTCCTCGTTAAACAATTAATACACATAATGTTTTGTGACATTCGTTGCCTCCTTCCGTCTTCTTTTGATGCTCCCTGCATCGTTCAGTATTTTGCCCATAGAATCCTTCAGTATTGCAACAAGCAGCTTGAATGTTTTCTTCAGTTTTTCATCTTGAGAAATGCTGGCCGTGTTTTTCCCTTTTGGTTTTCTAACTTCGGGTCTTTGCACGTTTCATTATAGTACTTGCCTTTGTCTTCTTGAGTTGCCCTTTGAAGTCTTCTGTTCAGCTCTTTTGCTTCATCATTTCTTCCTTTCAATTTAGCTACTCTGCGTTCAAGAGCAAGTTTCAAAGTCTTCTGACATCCATTGTGGTCTTTTCTTTCTTTCCTGTCTTTAATTACCTTTTGCTTTCTTCATGTATGATGTCGTTGATGCCATCCCCCAACTCGTCTGGTCTTTGGTCATTGGTGTTCAGTCCGTCAAATCTGTTCTTGATTATACCATTTACTTTTCGTAAAGGCATTTCCTGTACTGAAGACCATGGACAAATTGCTTAATGTTCTTTTTTAATTGGTAAAATGGAGATAATACTTGTACTTACCTTATAATGGTATTACGAGAATTAAACGTGAAAATGCGGTAGTGTAGTGCCTAACATCTAGTAAATATTCAGATTTAGCACCTAGTACAGGGCTGGCACAGAGTAGATACTGGATAATAATTTTTTGAATGGATGAATTGTTAATAATGATCAGTGAAAACATCGAGGCTTTTTACTCTAGTAATTGAAGATCACTGAACTTGAATTAAGGAGTGCTAGATTGTAATTTTTGCTTTGCTTTATTGTGCCTGGAAGTATGACCTTTAATAAGTAAGTTCCATAACCTTTTGGGGCCTCAGTTTCCTTATCTGTAAAGTAAGGATGTTGAAGTAGATGGTTTTCAGTATCATTTCAATAGTATGATTCTCTGACTTCATTTTAGTTTATTCTTCCTGAATTCTTGTCATTCTTATAAGTAGTTCTTCTGAGTGATGAGGCATGTAGAAATTAAGGCTGCAAGAACTCTGGTGTTCAGTTCTGTAAAATTTCTGCTTTAGTGTGACCTTAGACAACTAGTATAATTGTTTTGCATCTTCCTTTCTTAATATGGTGATGACAATTATTTTGCCCTGCTTTATAGGCTTATAGTAAATAAAGTACTGTGTAAATACTAATTAATAGTAATTCTCAGCTGAGTTATTGAATCTAGTGAGAGATGAAAAGAGCTGTGGAATTTCAGGATATATGTCACTAACCAAATTCTGTGATTAATAGATACTTATTAGATGAGAATTAAAGAAGGCCGATATTTAGATTTTTATTAGATATTAATTAATTAGGTGAAGAAGCCGAAAGGCTTTCCTCTGCACATTTCAAAATTGAAAACCTTTTAAAATTGTCTTACTTTATGGATAAATCTTTTAAAATATAGACCATCCCAGTTTTACATCAGTCTCTAGTTTTAAAAAGCATAATATCTGAATAGTATTCCTTTCTAAAATAAAAACAGTTTTACAATTATGTTCTGCCTCAAATTGTTGGGGAAAATAAGCAAAAACAAAAATGAATAGTATTTTTCTTTTGCTGTTTTATGGTATTACACAAGCTCCTGATGAAACTTAAGTTTCATTCCGTTTAAGATGATGTTATTCTGGTATGATAGACTATTACTGTTTGGGGGTAAAAACAAATTAAGACCCCTGCCTCACATACTGGAGTCCCTGGATGGTGCAAATAGTTTAACATGCTCAGCTGCTAACTGAAAGGGTGGAGGTTCAAGTCTACTCCCAGAAGCTCCTCAGAAGAAAGGCCTGGCGATCTACTGCCAAAAAAATCAGCCATTGAAAACCCTATGAAGCACAGTTCTACTCTGACACACATAGGGTTGCCATGAGTTGGAATGGACTGTACACACTGGTTTATTTCTCACATACCTAATTGGATGAAGATAGTTTTTTGAGTTTTGGTATTCAGATTGCCATGGATACCGGAAAATAGGCAGGTATATAGCTTAGTGATAGATATGTAAATTCTTACGGTCTTTCCAGAAAATAGTTTAATAATGGGGAACAAAGGCCTAGAATTAACTTAGCAATTTAGTTTCCTAAGATTTATCCTAAGAAAAAAATAATTTAAGTTCAAAAATAGCTACAAAGATACTCATTGTGGCACTGTTTATATTAGTGGCAAAATTGGGTACAGTCTCGGTGTCTTAACAATTTGAAATTGGATGAATATGTTATGATATATCCATATAACAGAATACTTTGCAGCCATTGAAATTACTATAGTTTTTTTAAAGAAATGGAGAAATTACAGAAAAGTACAAAGACATATACCCGTATTTCTATATGTAGAAGTAACTTCTATTAATGGTTAACATTGGTGGTCATATTTGCTTCCAAACTGAAATACCCTTTGATTACCACCTGACCCACTCCCTTCTCCCATTCTCCGGAGGCAGCCACCAACATGGATCTGGTAGTACATCCTTACAGTTTAAGAGTGTGTATGTATATGCATGTGCACATTTGTACATCCACAGTCGCACAGATATACATGATATTGTTTTGTGAGTGTTTTTAACCGTTTGTTAATCTTACCATGTTCATTATGTAACTTTTTTCATTCAGCATTAGGTTTTTAAATTCCTTCCATGTTGAAATATATATAGTTTATTCATTTTAACAGCTATATAGTAGTCCATTGTATGATTGATTATGTGTCATTTCTCTTTTGACGAGGATTTTTTATTTTCCATTTTTTACTATCATGCACAGTGCTAAAGTTGACATCTTTGTACTCATCTGTTTTTACATATATGCAAATAGTTCTGGAGTCAGGGTGCCACTATTTATTAATTTCGATTATCATTTTTTACTTACTGTCAGTTTGCTCTCAGAGTTAGAGTATCTGCTATTATGTGAAAGTGTTTATAGTTTATTAATAAAAACTACATATATTGAGCATCTAGCACAGTTTTTGTTACATAATGAATGCTTAAAGTAGGGAAAAAATGAGTTATAAAGCAAGATGCACAGAATAATACCTATTTTGGTAGTGTTAAAAGTGAAACTGCGCACACAGTGTATATAAAGTAAATTTTAAAAAACAAGATCAGAATGGTTTTGCTTTCGGTATGGCTGCAGTGCAGTGAATTACTTAATATGGCCTTGACCTGGTGGCGCGGTGGTTAAGAGTATGGCTGCTAACCAAAAGGTTGGTGGTTCAAATCCACCAGCTGCTCCTTGGAAACCCTGTGGGGCATTTCTGCTCTGTCCTGTAGGGTTGCTATAAGTTGGAATCAGCTCAGTGGCAATGGGGTTTTCTAGCTGCCATCTTTGGGACTGCCACACAATGATTGGGTGGGAGTATGCAAATAAGGTACGTGGCATCCTTGGGGGGGACCATACAAATAAGGTGTATGGAATCCTGATGAGGAGATTGGTCACAGTTTTTCCATCCCATTAAGCCAAAAATGAGCCATCCCAGAGGTGGAGAGGGGCAGCCTCACGGCCACCAGAAAGAAGAGCTAGGAGTAGAGTGCGTACAGAGGATCCCTATGCTGAGATCTCACAGACCCAGGAGACAGAGAGAGGGAGCTGTAAGATGGAAGACAGCGAGAAGGCAGGAACTAGGAGACAAGCACAAGACGGCTGTGGTGGGTTTTGCCGACCCAGGAGCTAAGAGTTGTAACATTTGCCTGAGAAGGTCCTCAGCAGGGCCCAGCAGCAGCAAGGCTCCAGTAGGGCCCTGCAGCAGAGGGCAAGAAGAAGCTGTCTGTATTGAAGAACTGAATCCTGAGTTATTCCTGTTAATTCCAAGTTGATCCCTATCCCGAGTGGTACCGTTACTTCCCTAATAATAAACCATTTGACTGTAAGTACAGTTTGTGAGTTCTGTGAGATGTTACAGTGACTTACCAAACCCAAAGATGGGAGGGAGAATACTGAGGGGAGGGGGAGTAGTTGATGGTAGAGATGATGGAGTTACAGCAGTTTGGAAAAGTTGAACGTTCGGGACATCTTTAACCTCCACCTGATAGGAACCAGCCTTGTGCTGATCCTTATAAAAGAGATTATTCAATTAGTTGGTATCAGAAGTGGGATGAAGGTTGGGGAGAGGCGGTGTGTCTGACCTCCACCTCAAAGGAGTCAGCCGTTGATACTGATAATGATTCTTCTTCACCCTTGTGAAGTTAGAGGAGGTCACATGCCCCTGCTATGCCATTTTTACAGTTGGCATCAGGAGCGGGATTGGTTGTAGTGGCTCCAGACTTGTGGAAGCATGGGACTTTCTAAGAGAAAGAACGAAGAGGCATGGGAAGTGAAAGTTTTGATTCTTAGATGGTTACTTTGGTGGTTATCTGTAATGGCTGAAAGAAAAGTAAGAGATGTTATGCTGCAGCTGAGGGGAGAAAAGCCACATCTGGAGTGGCTTGGGGGCAAAAGCCAGGCCAGTAAATAAGGTGACTGATAGGGGGCCAGGGTCTTCTGGTTCCACCCAGCCAGAAGCCCAGGCAGGGCCTTATGCATACGAATGGGAGGATAGTCAAGGTGTGGAAAAAAGAAGAAACTGAAATGTTTTTAAAAGGGTTATGTGTTTATTTGAATGTACTATGGATACTGAATGTTTCTCCTACTTCGTATTTCTCCTAGTGTTGTAAAATAGACCTACATATATGACAGAAATTAATATTGGGTATTATAGATTACAGAGAGCATGTAACTCTACCTGTAGCCAATACTTGGTTGGATATGCTGAAGGAAGAACTAGAATTTGCCCCAAAGAAACACAGGCTTTTGGTTTGAATGCCGTAGTCCTGTGTATAGAGTATTGGGGGCTTAGGTGGAAAACCTGAGACCTACCCAGGAAGTTTGCATCCGAAAAGACATGCAGCCCTACCCAGAACTGCTGGGAGTGGAAGAAATTTGCATTTGAAGAAGGGACCTTCAAGGGAAAAAAAGACTATTTTGCTTTTTGAATTTTGAGGAAGTGATTTGCCTTTGGGTGCATCAAGGCGGGAAAAGTCAGTGCCCATCAGAAGAGCTAGAAAAATCCCCTTCTGGAACTGGAAGTTAAAGGGAGCCAGTGGGCAAGTAGACAGCCTGTTATGCTCGCTTGTGGTAACTATCTGGGTCCACTTAATGAGTGGAAGTGGAGGAAGTGCAGCAATGAAGAGACTGGCTGAGTTTGGACATGCTCCATTGGCACCTGTTGACCTAGCCCATGGAGGCTAGGGATGAGAGAGAGAGAAGGGGCTGGCTGGTCTGAAGTGTAGGGAGGTGTGTGGACTACCAAGCCAGCGGCTGGTACCCATTGACCTAGGCCATAGGGGCTAGGGATGAGCTGACCAGAACCCAACGGAATGAAGAGAAAGATGTTTGACACTGTGAGCTGGTATAAATTGCTGCAATTTGATGACTTGCTCTGGACTGGACTTTGCTTATGGATGAACATGCTGGAAGTTCCAGCCAAAACAGAAGATCTTCAGATCAAGGAACATGCTTGTCTCCTCAGAGTACTGGTTTGATAGGGACAGGCAGCTTAGAAATTGGTTATGTAAAATGGAAGGAGATAAAAGCATGAAGTAGCTGGCTTACACGCTTTTTTGAGAATGCTTACATTACACGAGGGGACAAGGGAGGATCCCCACTGAATAGGTTCCTCTCTCTAGGTCTGTGGAAGAGACGGTAGGGGAAAATGCTTATAGGATTATATGATTCAGTTGTGAGTGTTGATTATTAACAGGGTTAACTGTGATTGTAAAAACTAATTGTAAAAGCTTTTAAGTGTGAAAGAGTGGACTAAGGGGGAGGAACTGCTGGACTGGAGTATAGTGGTTGAACTTTCAAAGTCCTTTAAAGGTTTTTTTATGCTGATACCTTGTGAGGCTCATAGCAAGGGAATAGTCTTCTCTCAGTTAAATTTTGTCCAAGACCAGAGAGGGTGAAGCCAAGATGACTTTTGGAGAACCTGACTAGATCAGATGGATACCTGCAGCAGACCTGAATGGCTGGTACCTGAGGACTCTTTGCTCTACTGAAGGACTGATTGTTAATGACTGTTTTGGACTGGTAAAATGATTGAGAGGGGGAGGTTAATCCTTCAGGTATGAAAGGATCAATGGCTAGAAGAGCCAGGGGGGTGGCCTGCGGTGCAGTGAATTACTTAATATGGCCCTTCTAGCCATAGTCTTTGTGACTTCCACATAATGATTGGGTCAGACCCTAACGAGAGGATTGGTCAATTTTGCTATCCCATTAGGCTTAAAATGAGCCATCCCAGAGGCAGAGAGGGAGAACCTCACCACTGCCAGAAAGAGGAGTATGTCCTTTGAAGCCAGGATCAATAGCAGTGCGAGAGGGCAGGAACCAGGAGACCAGTGCGAGATAGCTGCAGTGGGTCTTGCCAACCTATGGAGCTAAGAGTTATAACATTTGCCCCAGAAGACCCCCAGCAGGACCTGGTGGCAGCAGCGCCTGGCAGCAGAGGGCAAGAAGAAGCTGTCCTGATTGAAGAACTACATCCTGGGTTATTCCTGTTAATTCCAGGTTGATCTTGATCCTGAGTTGTACCCTGTTACTTCCATAATAAACCACTAAACTGTAAGTATGGTTCGTGAGTTCCATGAGATGTTGCAGCGAATTACCGAACCCAAAGGTGGGAGACAAGAGTACTGGGGGCAGAGGGAGTAGTTGATGTTAGAGATGATGAAGTGGTACAGCAGTTTGGAAAAGCTGGACATTCGTGGCATCTTTAACCTCCACCTCATAGTAACCAGCATTGTGCTGATCCTTATAAAAGAAATTATTCATTTGACAGTCAAGTGGGCTCTTACTGAACCCGGCCTTCCTGCGCATAACTAACAGAGACCTGAAGGCACTGGAGAGTGAACGGAAGCGGGCAGATTCTGGAAGAGGGTTGAACTTGTAAGAAGAGACAACATGAAATTCATCTCCCATTTTTACTGTTTTTAGCCAAAGGACAGGCTAAAAAGTTGATACCAAGTGGGTTGTGTAAAACTTTGATTAAAAAAACTTACAATTTAGCCTGAAGAGCCAGAGGACAGAGGTCTGGGTCACCACAGCCAGTCAGCCCCTGGAAAGCGAAGGGAAGGGGAATCCTAGAAGGAAAGCTACGGAGAATGAGAGCCTAAAATTCTGTGTATAAACTCTGTTCAAGCCTCTGTTCGATCCTTGAACCACGTATGTGTAGGGAAGACTGCAAGCAGCCTTGCTAAAGATAAAAGAACTGAACTGAGATTTGAGCAGCTGTCCAGGAGACAAAGAGTTTGCAGTTTCAGTCCAACTGAATTTTTTTAAATAATATTTTATTGTGATGATCCAACTAAATTTAATTGTACACTAAACCAAAAATATTAATATTCTTCAGAGGAATATAGCAGAGTCCAGAGTCTAGCCTGTACAACATAATATTTACACTGCCCATGATAAAATCCAAAACTGCACAACATTTCAAGAGCCAGGAAAATATGACCCAGTCTGAAGTAAGAAGACGATCAATAGAGACTTAACAACTCCCACATGTTGGAATTAGGAGACGAATTTTAATTAAAGCAGCTAGTATAATGGCTCAGTGAAGTAAAAGAAAATATGCTTTGGATAAAAAGAAAGGAAATACCAGCTGAGAAATAGAGGCAAAAAAGAGCCAAATGGAAATGTAAGAACTGTAAAATAGTTGAAGTTAAAATTCAATGGGTGACCTTAACAGCAGGATGGAGATGACAGAGGGAGTCTGTAAACTTGATGATTGATCAACAGAAAACTATCCATTCTGAAGAAGAGAAAGAATGTTTAAAAATACGTATTTTCAGAACCTTAGAGACCTGTGGAACAATATCAAAAGCTCTCACTTTTGTAACTGGAGTCCCAGAAAGAGTATAAAGAACGTTTTTGAAAATTAAATGGCCAAAAAATTTCCAAATTTGATGAAAATTTTACACAGAAGCTCAGCAAACATTTACTGGGATAAGTGCAAAAAAGACCATGGCTTGGTACATGTGTTGGGACTCCCAAGACCACCCTTAGGCTCAATGATACATTAGAAGAACTCACAGGACTCAGAAGCTTCTATACTCATGGTTATGATATATTACAGGGAAGGGATACAGATTAGAATCAGAAATGGGAAAAGAAGCATGGGGTGAAGTCCAGGAGAAACCAAGTACAACCTTCCAGGTACCTCATCTCCGAGTGGAGTTGCAAGGGGACATGCTTAATTCTGTCAGCAACATCATGTGCAAATTGTTGCCAACCAGAGAAGCTCACCAAATCTGTGTCCAAGGTTTTTACTGGGGGTCAGTCACACAGGCGTGCAGTACCCATGTGTCTGACCTCAGCTACTCATTTCTGCTGCCCAGAGCAAAAGCAGGTGTTCACCGTAAATCACATTATTAGGATAAACTTATCGGGTCACATTGGTTTAATGTGGCCCAAGGCCTTGGACATGCAGAAACACACTTATCAGATGGAATATTCCAGGGGCTCAGTGGTTATTTTCCAGGAGACTGCCAGGGTCAATTCTGAAGATAGGCTTTTCTTTGGAATATGCTGGGTTACAGCAACCCGGGCCTGCTTATTTAACCCTTTCCTGCACAGTACACCACTGCAGCACTGGTAGGGCAGTGGTTAAGAGCTTGGCTGCAGCCAGAAGGTTGGCAGTTCAAATCCACCAGCTGCTCCTTGGAAGCCCTGTGGGGCAGTTTTACTCTGTCCTGTAGGGCAGCTATGAATTGGAATCGACTCAGTGGCAGCGGGTGTGGTTTGTTTTTGTTTTGTTTTGTTTTTTGTTTTGCATAATACACCATAGTCATATTGCCAAAAACCAAAGGTAAAGAGAACATGTTAAAAGCGGCTAGAGAAAAATGACACATACAGGGGGCTGACAGAACTAACTTCTTGTCAGAAACAACAAGTGCCAGAATAACATCTTTTAAAGTGCTGAAGGGGGAAGAAACTGTAAACCCAAAATTGTGTATATTCAACAAAAATATCCTGCAAGAATGAAGGCAAAATAAAGACATTTTCAGATAAAAGAAAACCAAGAGAATTTGTTGCCAGAAGCCCTGCACTACAAGAAATGCTAAAGGA
This sequence comes from Trichechus manatus latirostris, assembly GCF_000243295.1. NCBI lineage: Eukaryota > Metazoa > Chordata > Mammalia > Sirenia > Trichechidae > Trichechus > Trichechus manatus. The sequence goes on along the minus strand of NW_004444049.1, from coordinate 7,391,865 downwards.
ACTTCTTCAGGTTAAAGAGAAAGGATACCAGATAAAAACTCAGATCTTCAAGAAGGAATGAAGAGCTTTGGAAATGGTAAATATCTGGGCAAATATAAAAGACTGTTTTTTCCCCTTCATTTTTTTATACTGTTGCTATTAGTTGCCATTGAGTTGGCTCTGACTCTTTGTGACCTTATGTGCAATAGAACTAAATGTTGTCTGGTCCTGTGCCATCTTCATGATCGTTGGTATGTTTGAGTCTGTTGTTGCAGCTATTTTGTATTACTTACCAACCTACGGGGCTCATCTTCCAGCACTATTACCAGACAATATTCTGTTGGGATCCATAAGGTGTTCATTGGCCAGTTTAGTCTGGAAGTTCCACTGAAGTCTGTCTACCATGGATGACCCTGCTGTTATTTGAAATACTGGTGGCATAGCTTTCAGCATCACAGTAACACAAGCCACCACAGTACAACACACCGACAAACTAATGGTCATTCTTTATAATACATTGAACAGTCTAAAGCAAAAGTTATAACGTGTGTGGAGATTATAATGTATATTTCATATGACAGTTATAACAAAGGCCAAGACTATATGGACCTGTATTATAGCAAATTTTCTACATTTTACATGTAGTGGCATAATGTTAACTTTAAGTGGACTGAAGAGTCAAGGATGTATATTGCAATCCCTAGAACAACCACTAAAATAATAATGCAGAAAGATATAATTAAAAGCCAGTAGACAAAATAATCAAAAAGAGGACAGAAAAGGAAGAACTAAGGAACAAAAGACGGAGGGAACAAACAAAATGGGAGACTTAAGTACAACCGTATCAGTATGTTAATGGTCTATACAATAGATGAATAGATGAAGATTGTCAGACTGCATAAATGATCCAATGCACTTTAAATATAAAGCCACAAATGAGTTGAAAGTAAATGAGTGGGAAAAGATATACCAAAAACGTATGTAAGTCTTCTAGGAGGAAGTACAACCATAATGCTCTTTAGAAGCAAGGATGACGAGACTTTGGCTCACATAATTTGGACATGTTATCAGGAGGCACCAGTCCCTGGAGAAGGACATCATGCTTGGTAAAGTTAGAGGGTCAGCGAAAAACAGGAAGATCCCTAATGACATGGATTGACACAGTGGCTGCAACAGTGGGTTCAAACAGCAGTAATTGTGAGAATGGGTCAGGACTGGGCAGTGTTTCGTTCTGTTGTGCATAGGGTCACTGTGAATCAGAAATGACTCGAAGGCAGCCAACAACAACAACAACACGCAAATAGTGACATAAGACAGAGAGTATTACCCAAGGTAAAAGTGGACATGTCATAATGATAAAAGATAACAGGAAGGCTTGTCAGTCGTAAATGTGTATGTGCCTAGTAACAGATTCAGAATACACGAAGCAGAAATTGACAGCACTAAAGAGGGAAATGGACAATTTTATAATCATGATTGGAGGCTTTAACACCTCTTTCTTGGCAGCTGATAGACCAAATAGACAAAAAAGCAAAGACCGAAGATCTATAAACGACCCAATCGACTGCTTGACCTAGATATTTATAGAACACTATACCCTACAACTTTAGAATACACATTCTTTTCAAAGTACATACCGATACATTCACCAGGATAGACAATATTTTAGACCATAAAACAACTCAGTAAATTTCACAGAATTTAAATCACACAGTATGTTCTAAGGCCATAATGAAATTTAAAAAAAAAAAAAAAATTTAGGACAATCCCCAAATATTTGGAAATTAAACAGTCTACTTTTACATGAGCTATAGATCAAAGAAAGGTCCCTGGGTAGTGCAAACATTTTGCACTCGACTGCTAACCTAATACTTTGGAGAGAGGTTGGGCAGTTTCTTAGAAAACGAAACACACACCTACTCATGACCTAGCACTTCCACTCTAGAGAAATGAAAACGTGTTCACACAAAAACTTGTACATATTCGTAGCGGTTTTGTTTATAATAGCTAAAAGCTGAAAACAGCCGAGTTGTCCATCAATAAAATAATAAATAACCTGTGATATAATCACTTTGGATGTTCACAGCAATATGGATGAATCTCAAATTCTTCCGACTAAAAGAAGCAGTACAAAAAGAATACATTCTGTGTGATTCTATTTTTATGAAATTTGTAGAACAAACTATGTTGGGCAAAATATCAGAACAGAGGTGGTTTCTAGTGGCTTGGGAGTGGGCGTTGACTGAGAAGAAACATGAGTGAACTCTTCGGGATGACGATGATGTTCTCTATCTTGATTTGGGTTACATAGGTGTATGTGTGAATCCAAACTCAGTGAATAGATGCTTAAAATTTGTATATATGTCATTGTATGTAAATTCTGTATAAAATAAAAAAAAATATTGTCATTGTTAGGCATGCTGAAGTAGATTTCCTGATGTCTGTAAAGTAATGAATAAGATGGATTGATGCACAGATAGAGGGCTAGATGTGTGATAAAGTATAGTGAAACATTAATAATAAATTCTAGATGGGAGTATATTGGTACTCACTCTAAACTTCTTTCAACTTTGCTGTATGTTGAGGAAAATAAAATATCGGGGGGATATAACGCAGAGGGAGAAATAATACTGTCCCAGTTACTGATCAGATTCCCATTGTTTCCATGGGAGAAACACCTACCCATTAGGGTGGCGAGGGATATGGAGAAAATAAGACCTCACAAATCAAGAATCTGAACATTACCGAATGCTTTTTAAATGTCTTTTGCTAATCACTGGTAAGGATTTTAGAGACTCAGCTTTTTTAAAAGAAAAAATCCATTTTATGTCATACATTGTTACAGGCTAAAACCGTGTCACATTTCTTCATTACTTAACAGACTGTCAAAGAAGCTGACAACTCCAGGCATATCATAACCATAGGAGAAATGTTATGTTGGCCTAAACTGACTAGCATAGTGTGTTGAACTAAAAATAAATGTGTGCAAAGGGCATAAGATACTTTTGAGTGGGCTTCCACAATGATTAGCAGTTAACTAGTGTTGTTTTAGATTAGACCTGATATCTTCAGCAGACTTAAAAATCTAGACTGTTTTTTAACTGGAGAATTTAGTAGTTATCCAGCATGTGCAAAGAACCAGCTAGACCTGGTAGGAAAAAAAAGGATAGAAAACTAAAGCCAGAGTTTATGTTTTCATCTATTCCAGTATGACTCAGCATTGCATTTTTTTTTAATTCTTTAGATAAATAAGTTAAGAAATTGATATTCATTTTCAGATTCTCCCAGCTCTTCTGTTGGGGTGGTGGGAATCAATGCTGTTTTGTTCTCTGTACTTTGTAAATCTGAAATTGAGGGCAAAGGGGAGGTTAGATTATTTTAGTGAACGACAAACTATTTTTTCTGAGAGTCTGAGAGGAATGCTAGCTTAAAAGGGGTTTTTACAGATTTGTCTGGCCTGCTGCCAGGCTTGTCGATGGCCAAAAAGCATGTGTGTCCGCCTTGGACAGTGACAGCTTTGTATTCTGTCAATGATCCTTCTGTGCCATTTTGAGGGAGATTTCTTTAGTTAAGATAAATCTGTAGCAGAGCAAGCTGTTAACCCATTTCAGCAGCACAAATTTGGATCTGGATTCATAAACACATTATCTGATCAGAGTCTTGCAACTCCAAAAATGGTTCCATTTATTATAAACTATTAATGTAAAAGTAACCGAAGAAAATAATGTGAAAATGTCTGCGTCTTTTTCTTTACATAAATAATTGTTCATATAAAAAACTTAACTTCCTGTTTCCCCTTTGTTAATGAGCAGTTCCCTTTTGTGGTCATAAAGCCTGCTTTTTTTTTTTTTTAAGTTATTTTCAAGCACGTTTAAATTTTCTTAGAGATGCATCGTATATAGATACTGTTATCGCATTTTACATATGAAGAACCTGAGGCATAGAGAGGTTAGATGTCTTGCCCAAAATCACACAGCTAGCACATGGAAGAGGATGCAAACCTAGGCAGTCTGGAGCCAGAATCTGTGTTCTATTTTGTACTGCCCCTGCAGCTGGGGTTAAAGTGTGTCACTGGATAGGGATATGGGGCCAAGTGGAAGCCAGGAGACACTAAGTGCACTCAGAAGAGGTAACTAAAGTAATCCCTAAAAATATGTATGCCCTAATGCACAGCATGGTAGAATTTTGCAAGACCAACAACTTCATTGAGATACCTTTTTTCAACAATGTGAACAGCAACTATACACGTGAACCTTACCAGATGGAATACGCAAGAATCAAATTGTCAACATCTCTGGAAAGAGACGATGGAAAAGCTCAATATCATCAGTCAGAACAAGGCCAGGGGCCGACTGCGGAACAGACCATCAATTGTTCATATGCAAGTTCAAGTTGAAGCTGAAGAAAATTTTTAAAAGTCCACAAGAGCCAAAGTACGACCTTGAGTATATCCCGCCTGAATTTAGAGACTATCTCAAGAATAGATTTGATGAGTTGAACACTAATGACCGAAGACCAGACAAGTTGTGAGGTAACATCAAGAACATCAAACATGAAGAAAGCAAAAGGTCATTAAAAAGACAAAACACCAAAATGGATGTCAGAAGAGCCTCTGAAACTTGCTCTTGAACGTAGAGTAGCTAAAGTGAATGGAAGAAATGAAGAAGTAAAAGAGCTGAACAGAAAGTTTCAAAGGTCAGCTCAGGAAAACAGAGTAAAGTACTATAATGAAACGTGCAAAGACCTGAAGTTAGAATGCCAAAAGGGAAGAATACGCTTGACATTTCTCAAGCTGAAAGAACTCAAGAAAAACTCAAGCCTTGAGATGCAGTATTGAAGGATTCTATGGGCAAAATATTGAACGATACAGGAAGCATCAAAAGAAGATGGAAGGAATACACAGTCACTATACCCCCCCCAAAAAAAAATTGGTTGATGTTCAGCCATTTCAGGAGGTACCATATGATCAAGAATCAATGGTACTGAAGGAAGAAGTCCAAGCTGCGTCAAAGGCATTGTGAAAAACAAGGCTCCAGGAATTCACCGACTACCAGTTGAGATGTTTCAACAAACGGATTCAATGCTCGAAGTGCTCAGTCATCTATGCCAAGAAATTTGAAAGACAGCTAACTGGCCTACCAGCTGGAAGAGAACCATATTTGTCCCCATTCCAAAGAAAGGTGATCCAACAGAATGTGGAAACAATGTCATTAATATCACCGCAAGTAAAATTTTGCTGAAAATCATTCAAAAGCAGTTGTAGCAATACATCAATAGGGAACTGCCAGAAATTCAAACCAGATTCAGAGGAGGACATGGAACTAGGGATATCGTTGCTGATGTCAGATGGATCTTGGCTGAAAGCAGAGAATACCAGAAAGATGTTTACCTGTGTTTTATTGACTATGTAAAGGCATTTGAATGTGTGACTCATAATAAATTATGGATAACATTGTGAAGAATGGGAATGTGAGAACACTTAATTGTACTCATGCGGAACCTGTATATAGACCAGGAGGCAGTCGTTGAAACAGAATAAGGGTACAGCATGTTTTAAAGTCAGGAGAGGTGTGCATCAGGGTTGTGTCCTTTCACCATATTTATTCAATCTGTATGGTGAGCAAATAATCCAAGAAGTTGGACTATATGAAGAATGGGGTGTCAGGATTGAGGAAGACTGATTAACAACCTGTGATATGCATGAGGAAGACTGATTAACAACCTATGATATGCAGAACACAAGCTTGCTTGCTGAAACGAAAGAGGACTTGAAGCACTTACTGATGAAGATCAAAGAGTACAGCCTTCACTATGGATTACATCCCAACATAAAGAAGACAAAAACCCTCACCACTGGACTAATTAGCCACATCATGATGAATAGAGAAAAGATTGAAATTGTCAGGGATTTCATTTTACTTGGATCTACAATCAGTGCCATGGAAGCAGCAGTCAAGAAAGCAAACGATGTATTGCATTGGGCAAATCTGCTGCAATCTGTTAGAAAGCAAGGATGTCACCTGAGGAATAAGGTGTGCCTGACGCAAGCTATGGTGTTTTCAGTCAACTCATGTGCATGCAAAAGTTGGACAATGAATAAGGAAGACAGAAGAAGAATTAATGCCTTTGAATTGTGCTGTTGTGAAGAATATTGAACATACCGTGGACTGCCGGAAGAATGAGTAAATCTGTGTTGAAAGAAGTACAGTGAGAATGCTCCTTAAAACAGAGATGGCAAGATTTCGTCTCACAAACTTTGGACATGTTATCAGGAGGGACCAGTTCCTGGAGAAGGACATTATGCTTGGTAAAGTAGGGGGTCAGCAAAAAAAGAGGAAGACCCTCAAGGAGATGGACTGACACAGTGGCTGCAGTAGTAGGCTCAAACATAGCAAGGATTGTGAGGACAGCATGGGACCGTGCAGTGTTTCATTCTGTTGTGTACATAGGCTCGCTTGGAGTTGGAACCGACTCGACAACACCTAACAAGAACACCAATGCACAGTTGTACCCAAAGCTGGAGCTAACTATGCTTTGCATTATCTCCGATGTTACTTTGGCAGTCCGGGATTGCTCATGTCTGACACAGTAACCTGATTTTTAAGGTAAAGTTTTCTTTGTTGGCAGTTATTTATTAAGATTTAAGTATTTGCTAACCAGAGACGTAAAAGACCTATACAATTAAAGCTACAAGACGCTACCACAAGACACCAAAAGATACCTGCATAAGTGGAAAAATGTATCATGCTCGTGAATAGGAAGACTCAACATTGTGAAAATGTCAGTTCTACCCAAAGCGGCCTACAGATACAATGCAATCCCAATCCAGATTCCAACAGCATTTTTTAATGAGATGGAGAAACAAACCACCAACTTCATATGGAAAGGGAAGAAGCCCCGGATAAGTAAAGCATTACTCAAGAAGAAGAACAAAGTGGGAGGCCTCACGCTACCTGATTTTAGAACCTATTATACCATCACAGTAGTCAGAACAGTATGGTACTGATACAACAACAGTTACATAGACAGGTGGAACATAATTGAGAATCCAGATGTAAATTCATCCACCTATGAGCAGCTGATATTTGACAAAGGCCCAAAGTCCGTTAATTGGGGAGAAGACAGTCTTTTTAACAAATGGTGCTGGCATAACTGGATATCCAACGGCAAAAAAAATGTAACAAGACCCACACCTCACACCATGCACAAAAACTAACTCAAAATGTATCAAAGACCTAAATATAAAGTTGAAAACAATAAAGATCATGGAAGAAAAAATAGGGAGCTCTAATACATGGCATAAAGAGAATAGAAACCATAACTAACAATGCACAAACACCAGAAGAGAAACTAGATAAACTGGGAGCTCCTAAAAATCAAACACTTACGCTCATCAAAAGACTTCACCAAAAGAGTAAAAAGACAGCTTACAGTCTGGGAAAAAAATTTTGGCTGTGACAAATCTGATCAGCATCTAATCTCTACAATCTACAAGATACTACAAAACCTCAACAACAAAAAGACAAATAACTCAATTAAAAAATGGACAAAAGATATGAACACGCACTTCACCAAAGAAGACATTTAGGCAGCCAGCAGACATATGAGGAAATGCACACGATCACTAACCATCAGAGAAATGCAGATCAAAACTACAATGAGATACCATCTCACCCCAAGGCTAGCATTAATCCAAAAAACACGAAATAATAAATGTTGGAAAGGTTGTGGAGAGACTGGAACACTTATACACTGTTGGTAGGAATGTAAAATGGTACAACCACTTTGGAAATCGGTTTGGCGCTTCCTTAAAAAGCTAGAAATAGAAGTACGATACAATGCAGCAGTCCCACTCCTTGGAATATATCCTAGAGAAATGAGAGCTGTCACACGAATAGATATATGCACACACGTGTTCATTGCAGCACTGTTCAGGATAGCAAAAAGATGGAAACAACTTAGGTGCCCATCAAGGGACGAATGGATTATCAAATTATGATGTATACACACAGTGGACTACTACGCAACAATAAAGAACAACAGTGAATCCGTGAAACATAACATGGAGAAATCTGGAAGGCATTATGCTGACTGAATTTAGTCAGTTGCAAAAGGACAAATATTGTATAAGACCACTATTATAAGAACTCAAGGTTTAAACACAGAAGAAGACGTTCTTTTATGGTTACGAGGGTGGGGAGGGAGAGAGAGGGGTATTCACTAACTAGATAGTAGACAAGAATTAAGTGAAGGGAAGGACAACACATACTACAGGAAAAGTCAGCACAACTGGACTAAACCAAAAGCTAAGAAGTTTCCTGAATACTACGAAACACTTCAAGGGACAGAGTAGCAGGGGCAGGGGTCTGGGGACCATGGTTTCAATCGACATCTAGGTCAGTTGGCATAACAGAGTTTATTAAGAAAAGGTTCTACAGGTCACTTCAGTGAGTGGTATCTGGTGGCTTAAAAGCTAGTGAGCAGCCATCTAAGATGCATCAACTGGTCCCAACCCACCTGGAGCAAAGGAGAATGAAGAACACCAAAGACACAAGGAAAATATTAGCCCACACGATAGAAAGGGCTACATAAAGCAGAGAGTCCATCAGCCTGAGACCAGCAGAACTAGATGGTGCTCGGCTACCACCAATGACCGCCCTGACAGGGAGCACAACCGAGAGTCCCTGATGGAGCAGGAGAATAGTGGGGTGCAGAATTCAAATTCTAGTAAAAAGACCAGACTTAATGGTGTGACTGAGACTGGAGGGACCCCAGAAGACATAGCCCCCAGACTCTCTATTAGCCCAAAATTAAAACCATTCCCGAGGCCAACTCTTCAGACAAAGATTAGACTGGACTATGGGACATAAAATGATACTCATGAAGAGTGTGCTTCTTAGCTCAAGTAGATACACGAGACTAAATGGACAGCTCCTGTCCGGGGGCGAGATAAGAAGGCAGAGAGGGTCAGGAGCTGGTTGAATAGACATGGGAAATCTGGGGTGGTAAGGAAGGGTGTGCTGTCATAGTATAGGGAGAGAAACTAGGGGTCACATAACAATGTATAAATTTTTGTATGAGAAACTAACTTGAATTGTAAACTTTCACTTAAAGCACACACACAAAAAAAAATTTTAAGTATTTGAAGTGTTTGTAAATGGTACTTTGTTGTTGTTAACTGCCATTGAGTTGCCCCTAACTCATGGTGACACAGTGCACAGTGAGATCTGACTATTGTGATCTGGGAATTTCATAGGCTGATTTTCTAAATTAAATCACCAAGCCTTTCTTCTTAGTCTGGAAGCTCCGCTGAAATCTGTTCAGCATCATAGCAACATACAAGCTTCCGCTGACAGATGCGTAGTGGCCTCACATGAGGTGCATTGGCCAGGAATTGTACCTAGGTCTCCCGCATGGAAGGGGAGAATTCTGCTACTGAACCATCACTGCCCTCCAAATGATGCTTTTAAGGAGTACCATTTTAAGCAGCTGGGAAACAGTTTGTTCTGTTAAGGAATTCATTCCCGAGGCATGTAGCTTACACTTACAGTTTTTTTTTAAATTTTTATCAGACCCCTTTATTACAGACAATACAGAGGTAAACTTGGGCTGGCTGAATTATAAAGTCTGAATTCATAGTAGAAGACTTCGGATAAAAAAGGTTTTGCCATGCACCATTGCTCTTCCTTTTCTTCTAATTTAACTCTGTCTCTTAATCATTGTGAAGTTTTTAATTTATTAGAAGAAACCCTTGAGGACCAAAATAATAGATTACCTCATGGTCATATAATACTTTAAAAAAAAAAAAAGCTTTATTGTGGTATAATTATAACCAGTGGGCAGTAAATTGCGTGTGTATTATTTGATAAACTTTGACATATATACACATCTACAAAACCATCTCCACAGTCAAGATAATGAACATCTGCATCACAGAAAGTTCAGTTGTGCCCTTTTATAATTCCTCCCTCCTGCACTTCACTTCTCTGTTGCTAGGCCCACTGATACGCTGTCACTGTAGGTTTGCTTTGCACTTACTAGAATTTTATATGTATGCAATCATGAAGTTTGTATTCTTTTTTGGTCTGGCTTCTTACATGCAACCTAATTATTTTGAGATTCATCCATGGTGATGAGTGTATTACTGAGTAGAATTCTGGTGTATGGATATACCATCTGTTGATCAACATTGGGTTGTTTCCAGTTCTGGGCTATTACAGATAAAGCTGCTGTGAACATTCATGTGCAAGTCTTTACATAGACATGTATTCTTTTCTTTTGGGTAACTACTTGGGAGTGAAATAACTGGATCATATTATAATTGTATTCATCTTTTTAAGAAATCGCCAAACTGTTTTCTTATGTGGCTTGTATCACGTTACATTCCTGCTAGCCATGTATGAGAATTCTGGTTCCTCCGTATCCTCACCAACAACCAACACTTGGTATAGTCAGTCTTTTGTAATTTTAGACATTGTGCCAGGTGCATAGTGGTATCTCGTTGTGGTTTTAATTTTCATTTCCCTAATGGCTAATGGTGTTGAGCATGTTTTCGTGCATTTACTTGCCATCCACATATTTTTGGTGAAGTGTGTGTCTGAATTTTTGACCAATTTTTATTAGATTATTGTTAGAGTTTTGTATATATTCTAGATACAAGTCCATTATCAGGTACATGCTTTGCAAATACTACCCCTTGTCTTTTTATTTTTTTAACTGTGATTTTCAAAAATAGCAGGTTTTAAATTTTGATTGAGTTCAGTTTATCAATTTGTTCTGTTGTGTATCAGGCACTTGTATTGTTTATAAGAAATCTTTGCTAATCCAAGGTCACAAAGATTTTCTTCTACCAGTTATGTAGTTTTAGGTTTTACATTTAAATCTGTGGTCCTTTTTGAGTTAGTATTTAAATGTCATTGCAAAAAAATTTACATATCTTGCAACAAAGCTTGTTTTAGAATCAGTATAATGCTGGCCTCATAAAATCAGGTTCCATTCTCTTTATTTTTCTGCAAGAATTTGTGTAGAATAGGTATATTTCTTCTTTAAATATTTGGCAGAATTCCTCAGTGAAACCAGCTGGGCCTGGAGCTTTCTTTGTGGGAAGCTTTTTATCTATAAATTTTATTTCTTTTAATAGTAGGGCTATTCAGTTTATCTGTTTCTTCTTAAGTGAGTTTGGTAGTTTGTGTCTTTCGAGGAATTTGTTGGCTTCATCTGAATTTCCTGATGTATTGATATAGCAGTGTTCATAGTATTTCCTTATTTTCTTTTTAATGTCTGTAGAATCTAATGGTGTCACCTGTCATTCCTGATATTGGCAAGTTGTGTATTCTCTCTTTCCTAATCAGTCTAGCTGTAGGTTTATCAATTTTTTTGCTATTCTCAAAGAACTCACTTTTTATTTCATTGATGCTTTTCTTTTTTTTATCTGTTTCATTGTTTTCTACTCTTGAGTTTTATTATTTCCTTTCTGCTTACTTGGGGCTCAGGTTGTTCTTTTTCTAGTTCTGTAAGGTTAACATGGCACTGGACTGGGCACTGTTTTGTTCTGTCATATATGGTCTCCATGAGTTGAGACTAACTCAATAGCAACTAACAACAAGGATTGAAGCCAAGGTCACTAATTTGTGACCTTTCTTCTTTTCAATATAAATACTTTCATGCTGTGTATTTCTAAGTACTGCTTTAGCTGCATCCCACAAATTTTGATATTTTGTGTTTTCATTTTCATTTAGTTCAAAGTACTTTCTAATTTCCCAGTTGGTTTCTTCTTCAACCCATGGGTTGTTTAGAAGTATGTTGTTTAGTTTATAAATATTAGGAGTTTTCCCAAGATTAGTTTGTTATTGTTTCTAGAATTATCTTGTAGTCAGACAACATACTTTGTACAACTTGAATAAAAATTTATTGGGACTGTTTCATGGCCCAGAATATGGTTTATCTTGGTAAAAAAAAAAAAAAAAGAAAAAGTATATTCTGTTGTTGGGTGGTGGTGGTTATTATACGCCATCGAGTCAATTCCAACTCATAGTGACCCTGTATGACAGAGTAGGACTGCCCCCATAGGGTTTCGTAGGCTCTGTAATCTTTACGGGAGTAGATCACCGGGTGTTTTCTCCTGCTGAGCAGCTGATGTGTTCGAACCTTTCAGCTAACAGCTGAGCACTCAACCATAGTGCCACCAGGGCTCCTTTTGTTGGGTGGAGTGTTCCATAAATGTTAATAAAATAAAATTGGTTGGTAGTGTTGTTCAGGTCTCCTGTATTCTTAATGATTTTCTGTCTACTTGTTCTACCAGTTATTGAGAAAGGGGTGTTGAAATTTCCAACTATAACTTTAGATTTATTCTTTTCTTTTTTACAACTTTACTGAGATATAATTCACATACCATACAGTGCACCCATTTAAAGTGTACTATGCAATATTATTTAGTATAGTCACAGAATTGTGCAACAATCACCACAATCTAATTTTAGAACATTTAGTCCCCCCCAAAAAACCCTGTACCCATTAACAGTCGCTACTTATTCCTCCACCACCACCCCCCTAGCCCTAAGGAACCACTAATCTACTTTCTGTCTCTGTAGATTTGCTTGTTCTGTGCATTTTATATAATAGAATCATACAATGTATGGTCTTTTTTTATTGGCTTTTTCCACTTAGCATAATGTTTTCAAGATTCATCCATATTGTAGCATGTATCAGAGCTTCGTTCCTTTTTATTGCTGAATAATATTCATTTTATGGATATATGACATTTTAGTCATCCATACATTAGTTGACAGTCATCTGGGTTGTTTCCACTTTTGGGCTATTATGACTAATGCTTCTGTGAACATTTGTGTGTGTGTAAGTTTTTCTGTTGATGTATATTTTCATTTATCTTGAATACATATCTAAGAGTGGAGTCACTGAGTCATATAATAACTCTGTGTTTAACTTTTTTTTTTTTTTAATTATGCTTTAGGTGAAAGTTTACAGCTCAAGTTATTTTCTCATACAAAAATTTATACAGATACTTTGTTATTTGACGTTAGTTGCAATCCCTACAATGTGACAGCACACTCCCTCTTTTCCACCCCGGCTTTCTTCTGTTCATTAAACCAGTTCCTGTCCCTTCCTGCCTTCTCATCCTGCCTCTGGACAGGAGCTGTCCATTTGATCTCATGTATCTGATTGAACCAAGAAGCACACTAGTCGTGAGTATTATTTTTTTTTTATAGTCCAGTCTAATCTTTGTCGGAAGAGTAGGCTTTGAGAATGGTTTTAGTTCTGGGTTAACAGAGTGTCTGGGGGCCATAGTCTCAGGGGTTCCTCCAGTCTCTGTCAGACCATTAAGTCTGATCTTTTTATGTGAATTTGAGTTCTGCTCCACACTTTTCTTCTGCTCTGTCCAGGATATGTTTAACTTTTTGAGGAACTGCCAAATTGTTTTTCAAAGCAGCTGCACCATTTTACATTCCATCTAGCAGTGTGAGGGTTCCAATTTCTCCATGTCCTTGCTAGCATTTGTTATTGACCATCTTTTTTAATATAGCCATCCTAGTTGGTTCATTATGGAGTCCCTGGGAGTGCAAATGGTTAACATGCTCAGCTGCTAACTGAAAGGGTGGAGGTTTGAGTCCAACCAGAGCTGTCGTGGAAGAAAGGCCTGGTGATCTACTTCTGAAAAATTAACCACTGAAAACCTTATGGAACACAGTTCTACTCTGACACGCATGTGGTCGCCATGAGTCAGAATTGACTAGATGGCAGCTGGGTTTTCTGTTCTTGGTGGTTGGTTCATAATCTTTTGATTTGCATTTCCTTAGTGACTAATGATGTCAAGCAGTCTTTTCATATGCTTACTGGCCATTGGTATATCTTATTTGGAGAAATGTCTGTTCAGATCCTTTGCCCATTTTCTATCTGAGTTATTTGCCTTATTGTTGATTGTTAAGAGGTTTTTTTTTTTTTAACTATATTTTGGATACAAGTCTCTTATCAAATATATCATTTGCAAGTATTTTCTCCCACTTGTGAGTTGTCCTTTCACTTTTCTGAGGGTATTGTTTGCAACACAAAAATCTTTAGTTCTTATGTAATCCAGTTTATCTATTTATTCTTTTGTTGCTTGTGCTTTTGATGCCATATCTAAGAATCATTGCCTAACCCAAGATGGTGAAGATTTACTCTTCTCTTTTCTTCTAAGAGGTTTATAGTTTTAGTTCTTACATTTAGGTCTTTTATCCATTCAGAGTTAATTTTTACATATAGTGTGAAATTGAGGTCCCACTTGATTTTTTGGATATGGATATCCAGTTGTCCCAGCACCATTTGTTGAAAAGACTACTATTCCCTCCATTAAATTGTCTTGGCACCCTTGTAGAAAATTAATTGACCATAAATACAAGGATTTATTTCTGGACTCTCAGGTCTATTCCATTGATCTATATGTCTGTCCCTGTGCCTGTCTGTTCTTGCGATTCTATACATTTTTATTTCTTATGTTCTGCTATTAGGTGTAAAAATGTTTTGAATCATGATGTCCTCTTGGTGAATTGACCTTTTCATTACAAAATGGCCTTCTATGTATCTGGTTATATTCTTTACTCTGAAATCTACTTTCTTTGATATGAGTATGGCCAGTGCAGCTTCCTTTTGATTAATGTTAGCTTGTTCTGTCCTTTTACTTCTAATCTGTTTCTGCCTTTATGTTTATAGCTTTCTGTTAAGCTGTGTATAGTTGGGTCTTTCTTTTTTTATCCATTCTGGCAATCTCTGCCTTTATGTGGTGTTTAGACTACTTACATTTCATGTGATCATTGATGTGAGTACTATTTTTCTGTTTGTCGCATGTGTTCTTTGTTCTACTTTTCTGCCTTCTTTGGATTAACTGAGGTTTTGTTTTGTGTGTTTTTTAGATTCCATTTTATTTCCTTTATTGGCATATTCGCTACAACTCTTATTTTCATAGTAAGAATTTATAGTATACATCCATCTTATCACAGTTTACCTTAAAATGATATTATACCACTTCATAGATTGTATTAAAACTTTACAATAGTACTTCCATTTCTCCCCACCTGGTCTTTTTAAAAAGATTTAAATAGTAAGAAAAAGTCTTAGATATTTACCCACATGGATACTATTTCTGGTGCTCTTCATTCCTTTGTGTAGTTTCAGGTTTCCATCTGGTATCATATCCCTCCTCTGCCTGAAGGACATTCTGTAGCATTTCTGGTAGGAAATCTGCCCACTTCTCTCCATCCTGACTTGCCCCATCCTAATAGAAATAACCATCATCTCTCTCGATCCTCCATATTAGCCTTCTAGAGGGGTCTTCCTGCCTGTACTTTAGCCCCATCCCAATCCATTTTCTATCCAGCAGTAAAAGTGTTCCTCTTTTTGTAATGTTACAAGCAGGGGCTTGACATACTTTAGTGACTTCCCATTGCACTTGAAGCAAAATCCAAACTGTATACCTTGCTCTATGAAAGTGTTCCATGATCTAGCCCCTCCCAGTCTCCCCATCCTTATCTCATGCCACTCCCTACATTCCGTCCTTACTGGCCTTCTGACCTTTCCTAACCAATACCAAGCAATCTCTCCTCCCTTAAGAGTCCCCTAGCGTAAAACACTCTTCCCTGGCTCTTTGCATAGCCAGGTCCTTCTCATCTCGCATTTCGCCTTAAATGGCATCTCCCGAAAGAGGCTTTTCCTGACAACCTGTTTAAAATAGTGCATGTGTGTGCATACATTATTCTCATCATAGCACTGTTACAAGTGACACTTAAACTTTGTTATTTATTGCCTCTCTGCCCCACTGAAACGTAAGCTTCATAGTAGTAAGGACCTTGGTTGCCTTGTACACTGGTGTGTTGTATTCCCAAGTTCCTAACACTTGCCTGGCACATGGTAGACACTTAATTAAAAAAACAGGTGGGAAATGGTGGACACTTAATAAAAAGATGAGTGGGAAAAGAAGGAAATAAAACATATTGAAGAATAAGGAATTTCCTGTTTTAAAAAGTACTAAACTGAGGCAGCAGGAGTGGATGAGTGAAAGTAGAAGAGAACAAAAAGAAAATTTTATGGAACCTCTTCCTGGTTTCCTGGTTATGAATTAAACCCCAAAACTAAGTCTGTGTTTCACATTTTAAACATTTGGGAACTGCCCTATTTCTCAACTTTTTCTCACATTTTTCATTCTCCTAGCTCTTCCCCAAGAGCCCTGATTAAGTGGTTGCTATGGTTAAGTGCTTGCTAACCAAAAGTCAGCAGTTCAAACCCACCAGCTGCTCCACTGGAGAAAAGACCTGGCAATCTGCTCCTGTAAAGATTACAGCCTAGGAAACCTAATGGGGCAGTTCTGCTCTGTCCTATAGGGTCGTTATGAGCCAGAATTGACTCGGTAGCACACAACTCTCCCCCCAAGAGATCAGAGAAGAAAAAGTTTCCAAAGCCCATGCCAGTTTCTAGAATGTGTTTGGTATTCTGTACTTGGCTTCTTTAGTCTGCCGTACTTGATTGCATTTATGTGAAAAAACTTGATGGTTTGAGGGGCATCATCAGGAAACAAATGAAAGTTGTTGGTTATGCTGTCTCTTGGTCCTTAGCTTGGTCTGTGTTTAATTAAGCATTCAACAACAGATTTAAAGAGCCTGCTATAGATAAAGTGGTAAGTGCTGTGAAGAAAAATTAAGTAGGATAAGGGGATAAAGAATGAGAAGGGGGGTTGCTGGATGGGGTGGGCAGAGTCTCTGAGGAAGTAGCCCCCAAGCCATGACCTGAATGAAGTAAAGGAGCAAGCCAGGGTGACTTGAAGGGGAAAAAAGCATTCCAGACAGAGGTTTGATGTATTGAACCATCTTTCCAAGCTCTCCCTCTAGTATAGTATAGTTAGTGTATGTCCCTCTTCTATCCCAGACCATAATTCCACCATTTATTTTAAGGCTGAACCGAAGGCCTTCTGTACTGTTATGCAGGTTGTACACTGCACACCTCTTGGGGGCACCATTTGCATGTGCTATCATTGTAGGTTTGAATAGTTCTTATGACAGTTTTCCAGCAGATGGCAGTACAGCGTCGTGCGGACAGGGTAGCTTTTTCTAATTGGACAAAGGTAGAATTTCTAACTTGCATTTAGGCTAGTGGCTTTTTTAGCCCTTGTTTCTTCTCTAATACATCAAGATTGTTTTCTCTCTGGGCTCCATCCTTATCCTCTAAAGTTTTCTTTCTTTTTCTCTCTGTTTTTCAAATATTTCAAACTTATAGAACAGTTGCAAGCATAGTTCAAAAAAATCCCATATACCCTTTGCTTTGGTTCACTAATTGTTAACAGTTGGCCACATTTACTTTATGTCTTTCACACCGTTGCGGTTTTTGAAGAATACAGGTCACATGTCTTCTAGACTGTTTCTCAGTCTAGGTTTGTCTGGTGTTTTCTCATGATTAGATTCCAGTTATTTGTTTTTGACAAGAATGCCGTAAAAGTAATGGCATTAGTTTGTCCCATTACTGTGATGTCGAGCCTCTAAGCATCTGTGTTGAGACTGTTCTTGTAGTCATATGAACGCTGGTGTCTGTGTACTTGGACTGTGGCTATAGGGATTTTGTTTAGTGTCGACTCTTAAGTAGGCAGCACTCTATTCTTCTCAACTCAGCTGCAATGAGGTGAACCTGAGTTGCCTACCAATTTTCTCTCTCCTTTGCAACATTGCTGTCTGGGACGCTTGGCTTCCCATCAGGAATTGTAACACCTTTGCTTTCCCTTAGTAAGTCTCCTCCCCCAGCAGACATCTCTGAACCAGTGATTATTTCTTCTAGACAAACAGCATTACTTTAGTGTTTTCTTAATTTTAAATTAAGTTCTTCTGGCTCTAGCAAGGTTAGGCTTCAGAGAAGTGGGTTCAGAGAACTAGAGCTTTATAACAATATGGGGAAGAACTAGGTGTCAGCAGTGTTGACTTTGATCAGACTCAAGTTCATTTTCCTCCCAAACACTGTCTTCCAGGCTAACTTTATATTGACTGTAGTTAAAATTGAGTGATTATTGCTGTGTTGTGCACTGTGCTAAGCACTCTACATGGATTAGCCTCATGCATTCCTTAAAACAACTCTAGGAAGTAGATTTTCTTCATTTTATAGATGAGAAAACTAAGGCTTTGAAAGGTAAACTAATATTGCTAGAAATTACCAGGACTCCAACTTATGTCTCTTTAACTCCAGAGCCATTGTTCTTCATTATAAACAGAGAGTAGCACAGAGGAAATTCACAGTAGGGCTATTAGTCTTGAAGTTAGCCTTCACAGATTGAAATTCAAATGGTAATGCCATTGCTAGGTTGGTTGGTGATTGATATCAGCTGTCACCCAGAGTTTTTGAGGTACCTTTAAGTAGAAGAGGAAACCCTGGTGGTGTAGTGGTTAAGAGCTACGGCTACTAACCAAAAGGTTAGCAGTTTGAATCCACCAGGCGCTCCTTGGAAACCCTGTTGGGCAATTCTACTCTGTCCTGTAGGGTCGCTATGAGTCAGAGTTGACTCAATGGCAGTGGGTTTTTTGGGGTTTAAGTAGAAGAACTTACATTTTTCCAGTTTGGGTATCCCCAACCATATAACCTGGTAGCCTGGGACAGTCCTTTTTTCTGGCATAATTATCAATAATGGTCCCCATTCACTTCAAAGGTATTATAGTTTAGATATTATATGGTCACCCTACCCATAATTCTTCCTGAGTTCTCTTCACATTAACATAGAGACTGCTGTTTCAGTGTAACTAACACTAGGCTTGGTCTGTTTTTATTCATTATTCTCTGCTCCCCACCTCAGTTTATACATTTCAAATTAGCTTTGGTTTTATATTCGGTTGACCCCTCTTAATTTATATGCAGCGTTTGTTTAATTTAGTCAACGGTTATCAAGATTTTGCCACACTTGCATATCCCTTCTGCTGAAACGTTTAAAGTGAATGACACTTTGCACCCAATGTACTTGAGTAGCCATCTCTTAAATAAAACAAGCTCGATTTTTTTAGAAGCCTATTCTGTGTAGCAAGGGAGTCATCACCCCTGATGTAATTTGATTTTCATTTATCAGATGCTCTTAAAGTGGGGTGCGCCTGTAATTGTGTGCTAGTGTAATGCGTCACAGGATTGCAAGACACAGCCAGAGAGCACTTGTGACCTTGTGGCTTATGGGTGTTCTTATAACTTATGTACCCCCCCCTTTTTTTTTGGGCAGTGCACGATCTGATTTTCTGGCGAGATGTGAAGAAAACCGGGTTTGTCTTCGGCACCACGCTGATCGTGCTGCTTTCACTGGCAGCCTTCAGTGTCATCAGTGTGGTGTCTTACCTCATCCTGGCTCTTCTCTCTGTCACCATCAGCTTCAGGGTCTACAAGTCTGTCATCCAAGCCGTACAGAAGTCAGAAGAAGGTCATCCATTCAAGTGAGTTCAAGTAAACTTCTGCATTTTAGTAACTCTCAATATCTGACTAAAAATCAAAGAGTTACAGAGCCTAATGCTGCTGACCAATGGCGCAGACCATCAACTAGAGACCCTGAGATTACTTTAGGAAATGACCAGGTTACAAGCCAAGAACCTTCTGACAAAGTAGAGACTCACGTCAAGACCAAACAGGACCCTCTAAATTTCTGAGCAGGTAGGGAAAGGAGAGCTCCTAGGACAGCACTTAGTTAAATGGGGTCCCAAGCACATATTTAAGCCCACAGAGATGTGAATCTTGAAACAACTTTGAAATCTTTTTTTTTTTTTTTAATTGTGCCTTAGGTGAAAGTTTACAGAACAAATAGTTTCTCATTAAACAGTCAGTACGCATATTGTTTTATGACATTGGTTACCAACCCCACGACATGTCAACACTCTCCCTTCTCGACCTTGGAGGACTTTTTTTGTGTATGTGTGTGAAAATATATATATAGCCAGAGATACACCATTTCAAAAATTTCTACATGTACAATTCAGTGACATCAATTACGTTCTTCCAGTTGTGCTGCTATTCTCACTATCCTTTTCTAAATTATTCCATCACCATTGTCTTCATCTCACTGTCCCCTAGGCGTCCCATCAAACCTTTTGAGTTGCTGTTGTCAATTTGATCTCACATAGATAATTCTTTTTTTTTTGTACTTTAGGTGAAGGTTTACAGAACAAAATAGTTTCTCATTAAACAGTTAGTATACATATTGCCCTATGACAATGGTTAACAACCCCACGACTTGTCAACACTGTCCTTACTCAACCTTGGATTCCCTATTACCAGCTTTCCTGTCCCTTCCTGCTTTCTAGTTCTTGTTCCTGGAGTGCTGTGCCTCATTAGTCCCATTTTGTTTTATGGGGTTGTCCAATCCCCAGCTGAACGGTGAACCTCGGGAGTGACTTCACCACTGAGCTAAAAGCGTGTCCGGGGGACATACTCTCGGGGTGAACTTTGAAATCTTGATATTGAAACTATGTTTTTGGTGATAACACAGCCTAACTGAGAGTATTTGATGTCAGGACTCAGTGTTTTTACTCTTGGTTTTATTACTGGTTTCCTCCTTATCTGTCCTTCAGTTTCTTAGTATCGGGCAAATCTTGATGAAGTCTGTAGGTCATCGATTTTCTAGAATCCGATTTCTAGCTTTTTTATTGTGTAACTTTAACAGATGTTTTCTGGAAAATCTTGGCTCGTAAAAAATTTTTTATTTTAACATTAGCAAATGACAGTTTTTTAAAAACCTCTGCTGTCACCTCTGAGGGCTCCAAAAGAATAGGTTATCCACCTGCAGCTCTGGTCCTTGTATTTTCTCTTGGTGGAAATAGAAGGAATAATTTAAAACTGTATTGTGCTATTAAGAATTCATTGCAAACTGAACAGAATTTCAAATTCTCGTGGACTCCAGACCTGGAGTCATGGAGGCTAGATGAACCCCTGAAACTATTGCCCTGAGATAATCTTTAAACTTAAGCCAAAAATAACCCTGAAGTCTTCTTAAAACCAAACAATAGTTTAGCTTAACTAGTAAAGAACGTCTGCCTTGAGCATTATGCTCTTTGAAGAACTGTCTATATGGGATCAAGTTGACAACAGCAACTAGAAAGACTAGATAGGAATCTTAGAGGGCAGTGAGTTTATGTTAATGGGGGAGGAACAACTCAGAAAAGGAGGGTGAGAATGCTTGCACAACTCGAAGAATGTAATCAGGGTCACTAAATTGTACATGTAGAAATGGTTGAGTTGGTGTATGTAGTGCTGTGTATATTCTCAACAAAAATAAAATTTTTTAAAAAATTTATTGCAAACTAGTTTTAACAAATCAGTATTGTTGAATGAATGAATGAATACATTTTACTCTTTTTTTTTTTTCACAAACCTTAGATGTTTTGGAAAGTTACTTTTCCGTTTTGCATAATACCATTGTGGATTTATAAAATGCATTTCACTAAAATGCATTAATTACACACATCTAATTCTTACAACTTTTATATTTGATAGTAAATATTTTCTCAGTAAGTAGGGAAAAAAAGCATGCCTGTTACTCTACAGATCCCCCACAGACTGTAGGCTCCTTAAGGCAAAGCAGTCCTACCTTTCTTAATACCTCAGCACCTAGCTGCACGTCTGATACACCATAGGAACTCAGTAAATATTGAGTGAATGAACAAGTTGTGAGCATATACTTACATTTCAACTCTACAGTGCCTCTGAGAACAGAACCTAGTATATCTTTCTGTTTTTTGGTAAATGACTCAGTAGTGCTCAGCCCTGTCAAATTCAGTATCCCCGCCATCCTTTTTACTTTTTTAATAAACATTTTATAATTCTTCCTTTATTATCCTGAAATGAAATTCATAGATAATATAATCTATTTACAAACATAATTTCAAAAAGTAAATCTTAATTGTAATATAATGGAATAATAGCCATTTATAATAAAATAATATTTATTTTAAAAAAAAAAACCATCGCTGTCGAATCAGTTCCGACTCACAGCAACCCTATAGGACAGAGTAGACCTGCCCCATAGCGTTTCCAGGAAACAACTGGTGGGTTCGAACTGCCAACCTTATGGTTCTCAGCACCACCAGGGTTCCAATATTTATTTCAGTCATTATTTAATTGCTTTGACTTACGTACACCAAAAAGATAATAAAGAAATCACATACTTAACAGCTACATGTATAATCACCAATGTTGTTAGGTGCCGTTGAGTCGGATAGTGACCGTATGTACCACAGAACGAAACACTGCCCGGTCCTGTGCCATGCTTACAGTCGTTACGCTTGAGCCCATTGTTGCAGCCACTGTGTCAGTCCATCTCATTGAGGGTCTTCCTCTTTTTTGCTGACCCTCTACCAAGCATGATGTCCAGGGACCGATCCCTCCTAATAACATGTCTAAAATGGTGGAAAAAATCTTAGTAAAGTCTCAGCATAAACAAAATGTACTTTTAGAAAATACAGGATTTGTTAATACTGCAGAAAATACTTTGTGTTTATGTGTTCTAGACTGTTGATAATTATAAATAGGTTTTCACCTTTGTGAATATCCAGTGAAGCAGAAAAAGTTATACAGAGCATAGGACAGTACTTACTGTGCAGGACTGCCCACACTTTGCAGTCATCTAGCATCTTTGCCTCTGCCTACTAAATGATAGTGATGTCTCCACCCTCAGAAATGGTGTTGGGGTGGGGCATCTGACCTCTAACTTCACAAGGGGGAAGGAGAATCAAGATCAGTAGCCCAGGGCTGAGTCCTATGAGATCAAACATGCCTCCTCTCTCCAACCTTTTTACAATTCTAACACCAGCCGTCCCTCCCACAGCACTCTTTCCTTCTCTGCTGGCTTCAGTAATTCGTTGCAGTGGCCACATACAACTCACAGACCATACTCACAGTTTTGGGGTTTATTAGGGAAATAACAGGTTACAATTCAGTATCAGAGATGACTTAGGATACAGATCTTTCATCAGGACAGTCTCAGCTGTGCCCGCAGGCGGCTCTGTCTCAGGCCCTCAGCCTTTCAGCCCCTTAGCCCCTCAGCATGGCCTCTGCCCTGCTCGGGCAAGTGCTTCAAAGCTCTTTAGCTCTACCAGTAAGTTCCTGGGGGCACCCTACTCTGCCAGCAAGCCTTTTGCCCGAAGGCGCTAAGCTCTCTTGCTCCATGGGTTGGCACATCCACTGTAACAGCCTTAGTCTGTGGGCCAAGAAGCCCACTGTGCCATCTCACGCCAGTCTCCTGGTTCTGCTGCTGCTGCCCACTGCTTCTCACCATCTTGCAGCATCTCCAGTGTTATACCTCTTTCTCTGTCTCCTGGGTCTAGGAGCTTCTCAGTACAGGGACTCCAGGTCCAGAGAATATGCTCCACCCTTAGCTCTTCTATGTTGGTAATAGTGAGGTCTCCTCTTTGCTCTGGGATTGGTTCTCTTTTAAGCCTAGTGGATGGAAACACTAAGCAGTCACCTCATTAGAGTTCCATATACCTTATTTGCCTGGTCCCACCCTAACAAGAGTGCCATGTACCTTATTTGCACTATTCACAAGCTGTCCAATCACCTTCTTGGGCGACAGGCACCTTATTTGCATAGTCCCACCCAATCATTTGGTGGTAGTTACAAGACCATGGCTAGAAAGGCTGTATAAAAGCAATCCATCGCACTGTACCACCCTACCTCATGACAACCAAAAATGCTCCTAGAGATTTCTTAAAGACCCCCTGGGGTCAGTTTCACACTCTAAAGAACTGCTTTGCTAACTGAAAGAAGTCATCTTCCAAGTCAGATGTGTTACTGTTGTTTCTTCTTCCCAAAGAGCCTACCTGGATGTAGACATCACTCTGTCCTCGGAAGCCTTCCATAATTATGTGAATGCTGCTATGGTGCACATCAACAGGGCCCTGAAGCTCATTATCCGTCTCTTTCTGGTGGAAGATCTGGTTGACTCCTTGAAGGTTAGTTGCTTTTGTAGCTTTTGGTGGTGAGGCTGGGAAAAACCTCCAGCTGGGTTATAATTCAGGGAAAAAGCAGTAAATTGGGTTTCATCAGGCAAAAACCAGTGTATGCTTATTGCAGTCAACCCGTAAAAATGAGGATAGGAATCATTAGAGAAGGCACTTCTCCTACTGGAGAACTAACACCAGAACAGCGAAAACATAATCAACAGGAACATAAGTACAATCTGTCGTTGGGCCTAAGAACTACAGGATTCTCTTACATACCCTCAGTGTGTAGTGGAAGTGGGGAAACCTTCATTTTGAACTTATTTATGGCATACACCACTAGATACATGCAGATTTAATTAGCTAGAGGAGAATGCATCAGTTAGCCTGAGTTGTGCATTATTCCTGCTTAACCCTCTGACCTTGGCTTTCACAGCTCGCTGTCTTCATGTGGCTGATGACCTATGTTGGTGCAGTTTTCAATGGAATCACCCTTCTGATCCTTGGTAAGGGGACAAGGAAAATTTTTTCATACTTGTTGAAGTAATTGGTAAGAATGTGAGATAAGAGAATGGCTCCACTTGTTTCACGTGGCCCAGCCTTTAATATCCATAAAAAAAAACAAAGACCAAATAGATTGCCATTAAGTCAATTCTGACTCATAGTGACCCTGTAGGACAGAGTAGAACTGCCCCGTACTGTTTCCCGGGCTGTAATCTTTACGGAAGCAGACTGCCACATCTGTCTCCTGTGGAGTGGCTGGTGGGCTCAAACTGCCGAGCTTTTGGTTAGCAGCCGAGCACTTAACCACTGCACCACCAGGGCTCTTTATATCCACAGAGACTTTATATGCTGGAGGAGCCTGTGTGTACACTACTGCTTTACTAAGTGCTCCCAACTGTAAAGAAATGGGAGTCCCTGGGTGGTGAAAACAGACATGCTTGGCTGCTAACTGAAAGATTGGAGGTTCAAGTCAACTCAGAGACGCTTCGGAAGACGGCCTGGAGATCTACTTCTGAAAGGTCAGCCATTGAGAACCCTGTGGAGCACAGTTCTACTCTGACATATGCGTCCTCATGAGTTGGAGTTGACTCAACAGCAGCTGATTTTTATAAACAAATACTAAAGCAGTGAGAAGTAGAGTTGTCTAGATTTTATTTAAATATGGGGATGTTATTTTCATAATTTAGAAATTGTTATTTGTGGTGCAAAGAAGGCAGCCTGTGTACCTGGGGAGGCTTTTTATACCACCCTAAACTAGCTTTCTTTATTTCAGTGGCTTTAATTGAGAAGTATATTTGGGATTTCTCATTTTGAGGAAGATTTATATTTCCCTTTATTTCATGAGGAAAAATGTATTTGTCGTTTGTAACTATGTCATATTTACACTTGGCATGTTATGTCTTATAGCCGAACTGCTCGTTTTCAGCGTTCCAATTGTCTATGAGAAGTACAAGGTAAGCATTTGTCTTTTCAATTTCATATATGCCACATGTATGACTGGTTTTAGTTCATTTCTCTAGGCATTGGAAGTTTGGAGCCGTCTTTTTATAACCATCATTTCTGTAATCCAGTTTTTTTTAAATCAGGTGCCTAGATGAAGCTCCTAACAGTGGTTTCCTCCAAGAGGAGAAACTGGATACCTGGGAGAGAGAGGCTAGGAAGGAGACTTACTTTTTATAACTTGTGTGCCTTTTGAATTTTTATCACGTGGATATATTATCTATTCATAAAAATGTTTAAATAAAAGCTATGTGTCTAAAAAGAAACTTACTCAAGTATAGGCCATAAAGGGAATCCATGCATTGTAGAATGGTGTGTATGAAGTATACTAGATGCTATGAGGTTATTCTTATTGATTAAGTCATATGTCAACAGACTTTGCTCATGGCTTTTTGGTATGAGATGGATTAGTCTTACCCAGAAGCCATAACACATTTGTGATTACAGAATATCGATTTAGACACACAATTTCTAGTATTCAAAGAATGCTTTCCTCCAGTGGCTCTAAAGGAAATACCTAGGCAGGTAAAACTTATCTCTGCAAAAGGTATGAGTGGTTTTTATGCTAAAGTGTGGGGCATTTGTGGCATAATTTGAAGTCTGAAGTTTTTAAACACTTTTAAAAACTGGGTATTATTTTTATTTTCCAGAGTGTTTAGTAGTGTTAAAAAATGGTGTAATTAGACAAAAGAAGTGTCTTCAGGAAAATTGTTAATCTTTGTGTCACCACAACTGAGTCTACTTTCCTTCCTTAAAGACCCAGATTGACCACTATGTGGGCATGGCCCGGGATCAGACCAAATCAATTGTTGAAAAGTAAGTACATTTAGGAGCCACGTTTTAGCACGACATGTGATTCCCCCCGCCCCCGATAAAAACCTTGGTTAACAGAGTTTGATTTTACTAGAAATTATTTCAGCAGCTTTAAAAAGTATCCTTTGTATCTTGAATTAAAGAGGAAATCAATGGACTCAGGGCCACTCTGCCTATTTGAACTGGCTTTGAAGTATTCTTGGTTGCCTCCCCACCTTCATTTGTTTCTAAGTATCTCAAATTTTTTTAGTTGTGGTAAAATACATATAACAAATCATTTGCCATTCAACAATTTTTATGTGTACAATTTAGTGACATTAATTATATGCACCATGTTGTGCAACCATCACCACTTTCTGTTCCCAACTTTTTTTATCACCCTGAACAGAAACCCACTGCCCCTTAAGCAGTAACTCCACTTTTCCCTTCCCACCTGTCCTTGGTAACCACTAATAACCTTGGTCTGTATGCATCACATGTATCCATTTTAAGCCAAACTCTTCCCTCCCTTTTCAGAAATAGAAGTTTTAGTAAATAAATGACTTCAGGCTCAAAAATCCTTTTTGTAACCAATTAAATATTAATATTTAAATAATAAATCAATATGTATTTCTATGGTTTCTATAATCAAGGAACTTTTTATAACTTTTTGGATTACTTAGAGCAAAAGCTTATGAACCCAACACTTTGAGTTAAAATGTTAACATTTTCCATATTTTATTCATGTATTCTTTAAGAAGCAAAACATCACAAGCAGTTGAACTCCCTGTGTGTTCCTCAAGTCCCTTTCATACCCCAGATTTCAGTGCCTTTCCTAACTTTATCAAGAGAGAACTGTGAGCACATCCAGATAGCTCTGACTGAAACTGGAATCTTCACCTGCTTTTTTTGCTTTCTTAGGCAGACGTTGGAGCTAAAACCAGCCAAGGACTTAGCATAAATATATCTGTTTGCTGTTCACCCTTGATCTGTGAGAGATGGGCACATAGCTTAGCTTTAGATCAGTGCCTTGATTAGCAGTGTTAGCTGACTCAGACCACCTGCTTTGTGATGTTAACACTTGTGGAGAATCAGTGTTTTGACATTCGCTTAGGTGTGTGAGTGGCCTTTAGTAATGGATAACTTATGATTTCGGAACACCTTTGCCAGAATAAAGGGCAGATGTAGTGTTCTGTGAGAGGCTGGGAATTATTGCCAGCTTTTGTGGTTGTGAGAACCAGGAACCAATGACCCATCTCATATTTGTATGTCTCCTTGATCCCTGACTCCTTGTTTCCTTGCAACGCTAGTGGTCGACCTGGCATTCCTTTATCTGTGCATCACAGAGCCAGAGAAACGGGAAGCACTGTCCACTGCTCCCCTGATTGCTGCCAGTGGGTAGAACATAGCAGATGTTACGCTCAGGCACCCCCTAGTCTTTTCTGGAACCCCCAGTGAAGGCCTGAGGAGGTTCTGGCAGTGCAAGCGGACAGGCAGCAGGCATAGCGGGGGTGGAGGGTGGGTCTTTGCAGGCCCCGCAGACTCATCCCAGGCCAAGACTCAGCCACTGCTTCTTCTCATCCAGAGTAAGCCTGTGAAAATGGGAGAATGTTTTCGATATCACTCCAGCAAGTAAAGGACTGGCTTCTCCTAGTATCACAGTTAGAACAAAAACCTAAAACAAATGCTTACGTTTTCACCTTTTTTTTTTTTTTTCCTTTCCTTAATAGGATCCAAGCAAAAGTCCCTGGAATCGCCAAAAAAAAGGCAGAATAAGCACCTGGAAACCAGAAACGCTTCAGTTACTAAAACATCATTTAACAGTTATAACATTATTACTTGTACTATGAAGGCACGTGCTCAGTGTCAGCTTGAGCCTGCATTCCAAGCTTATTTTTTTTAATTTGGTGTTTTCTGCCCTCCTTTCCCTCAAGCACAGGAATTGCTGGACTGAAAAAAGAACTGATATTTTAGAACCCAAGAGAATAAAGGAAGAATCAAAGTAATAGACTAAGTCAATACCTTTAATGGTGGTGGAGCTTTTGCCTGTAGTTTGAAAGGGGGAAGAAGATTGAAGATAAAGGGGAAAGTAAAAGTTGAAAAACAACTCTTCAGGTCTTCTATCCAATTTTTAAGTATAAATCTTACAGTTTCCCGTCATAGTTTTACCCTTATTTTTAAGTTAAGAAATAATGATTAATTTATGAAGAAATCACTTAGGGACAGGAGGGGGATTCCTTCCCGTGGGTTGTTCTTTTTTTGTAATCCCGTCTTCCTGCCCCACAATGTGAGCAGCTACTCCTAATATTCCTCTTCTTCACTTGTCGGGGATATAACTTCCAACTCTGTTAATAACTTATTGGTGATAGTGATAACTCCTTACTCGTATAATGCCATCTGATAACAAGATTGGAAACGGAAAACGGGACTGGAAAGGCATCAGGGAGCAGTGCTGCAGCAGCCACTCCCTCTCCCGCAGAGCTCAGGAGTGGAAAAGCTCTGCCACTTGGAAGGTGGTGTCGGTGCCATTTCTTTTGGACACCAGTTCTGAGCTTTAGTTGGAGAACTCATTCCTGAAATGTGCTTTCTTCCCTCTTCCTTGCCCACCTCACCTCAAGTTTAATAAGTACGGTTGTACTTTTCTTATTATGAAATAAATGTCTGTAACTGCTGTACACTGCTGTAAACTTGTTAGAGAAAAAATAGTCTGCATGTGGGCTCGTCAGTTACTGAGTTCTTGTAATCCTGTCTCAGTCCGTGGCGGGGGGAGCGTTCTTACGAGATGAACTACAAAGTCTTTTCTTTTCCCTCCATTTTCCTTCTTCACATGGTATATCTTTAACCTTTGCTCACTGTTTTACCCTAAGGACCAAAGCCAAGCTGCCTTGAGAGAGAGTGTCTGTGGTCAGGACACTACAAGGTGTAGTGTAGAGAAGTGCATTTCATGGTTCATAGGGACTTTTAACTGCATTGAGGCTAGCTTATGGGTGTGTGTTGTGCTTTGACGGTTCATTTTTAGAGAGAAAATGTGTTAGCACCTCTGCTGTGGCCCAGGGGAGTGCTTTTGAGAGTATTTTCAAGAAGTTTTAGGTAAGGGTGACCAGACAGGGCTAGATTGTTGATG
Source organism: Trichechus manatus latirostris (assembly GCF_000243295.1). Taxonomy (NCBI): domain Eukaryota; kingdom Metazoa; phylum Chordata; class Mammalia; order Sirenia; family Trichechidae; genus Trichechus; species Trichechus manatus. Next base: position 7,362,540 of record NW_004444049.1, on the reverse strand, counting down.
GGCCTTGTGCACAGTTAAATAAGACAACGACTCAGAGTGACAGCAGATAGAATCTTTGATTCCTATTTGAGACTAAGTGACTTTCTTCCTTTCAGCATGAAAATTCAGTAAACTTGGAAGAAAAGTCATCTGTGAGTTCCTTCAGGTTGCTATAACTGGCAGTTATGAGAATCCAGAGGGGAGCGTGCACTGGTGACTTCAAAGTAAGGGCTACGATACCTCACAGTCCCAAAGCACGGCAACTCTGGAAGGTAGTGGAAGGAAATTGTCTTCCCACGTGTTTTTGGCAAATTACTTAGGGATTTTGATGGTTAAGAGGTGCCCTTGCCTTATTTCCATTTTCTTATTTTCTTAGCTCTTTTAAATTTTTTAACTGGTCTCACGTCATAGTAGGAAATACATTCTCCATCTTTATCCTTTGCCCTCCCAGGAAGTCAATGTACTGAACGTCTTTTTGGCCTTCCCCTCCAAAGGACCCCCTGCTGCACTGGAAGCCTCCACACCTAGCTCTGTCATTTTCTTACTGCTATGTTTAGATTTTGGACAGATAATTGTGCCACGCAGGAATTTTTTTTTTTTTTTTTTTTTAAGAAAAATCTATAGATGAAAAATTACTAATGAAACTGTGAGTGTCTGTGCGTGCAACATAAAATACCGTAGCACCTAAGAAGCTTGGTCTTGGTTCCTGTAAAACTGCAAATTGATGTGGTATTAATAAAAAAAAAAAAAAAAACACACAATAATGGTGGTGTCACTCTGCTAACTTTATTCTTTATACACAGTTCGGGTGTATGAAACCAAACGAGGCTTCTACCCCACCCCCACCCCCACTCCACTTTTGAAGCTTTAAAAAGTGACGTAACAGTTGATACTGGTAAGGATTCCCAAGATTGCAGAATTTCCATAGTAGTGCAAGGCTGTGCATTTGGTTTCAGAAAGAAAATAAAAGCCCCTCTAAGAGGTGACCTTAGAAGAAAGAAGATGCTGAGTGGATGGGGCCAGAGGGGTCTGTTGTCCCAGCTCAGCCTCACACCAACCTAGGTGGGCTTCCCACCTATCAGTCACACACAGCCTCAGTGCACCTAAAGTGGGAGGCGGTCACCATGAAAATGGAAACTAAATGTAGCGGGTCTTTGCTGAAAGAACTTGTTACCTCTGATTTGCTCTTCCCTAAAACTAAGGCTGCTGTGACCCTTACGCCGAGTTTTAAAAATTTATTCAACATACCTCTTAGAAAACTTAGGCTGAAATTTTTAAAAAATGATTGATGCAAACTTCACAAATACGCATACAAATAATGTCACTAAGTAACATGATATATAAATATGTATTCAGAATAACATTTACATATTGGCCATAATAGCAAGCATACCATTAGAAACAATCTTCATGAAGAAACCACCTGCTCCTGTCAGACTAGTGAGGCGCGAAGGAGGCACACCCAGAGATGAGGATCACCCAGCCCCCTGACCCTGAACCCATGAGACCATAGCTTCATCAAAGTAGGCATCACTACAGTGGCACTCCCTAGCTCACTGGTGCTCAGAACGTCAGAGTGCGATACAATCACTGGAGGGCTCGTCAAAACATTGCTGAGCCCCACACGTTTCTGGTTCAGGGAGTGGGGCTCAAGAATTCTTATTTCTAACAAGTTCCTCGGGTGATGCTGTTGGTCTGAGACCCACTGGAGTGCTTGGGACTGTCTCTGAAAGCATCCACTCTTCCTGCCTACTGGGAAAAACGGAACCGTTCCTAATGGCAGTTTCTGCCCTGCCTTACCTGAACTTCAGCAGTGGGCTGGGGTGATTATAACAGGCTGCCCCAATGTGCCTACTGTGTTTGACCTGGCAGAGTAGCAAGAGTGGTAGAATACTCATTCTGGAACTGAAAACATGCATGAAGGAAAGTAAAAGAAGAGTAGTGGCCAGCCTGGTGCCACCTATAATTCCTGTTCACTAGCTTTTAATACTGTCTCAAAAACCCTGGAGGTCCAAACACTGGGAATTCACTTTTCAGTCAACTGACAGCCCATTCAGTATCTTCGTGAATTCCTGGTAGCATCAACACCACCACAATTGCCAGAGCCATTGCTCTGCTGTGGAGGCTGGAACCAGGCGGCTGGCAGCCCCACCTATGGAATTGTGACGGAGAAGGCTGCTTGCACCTTCCAGCTGAGGCCTATGGTGCCAAGTACTCCCTGCAGAGCTCAGCAAACTGACTCCAGGAATTGGGGCAGCTCTTTGCCATTCCCAGGTTATGACTGCATAGCGTTGGCCTGCAGCACCCAGTACATGTTAATCCTTTGGCCTAACAGGGTAGGAAATTTTAATAACACCAAAGAACAGGAGACTGTGGCTTAATGCAAAAAACACTGAATTGGGAGTTGGTATTTTTATTCTAGTACAGTTTCCCTCTCTGGGCTGCATTTTACCTGAGTGGGCAGGGTACTAGGTGATTGTCAGGGTCCCTTCCACCTCTGACAATCTTGAATTATGTATATAAAAATTATAGAAAACCCGTGGTATAAAATTCAACTCCCAGTCAGGAAGAGTCAAGGTGAGTGGGCCTGAAGCTGTGCCCTGGAGTGGAGGTAAGGGCTTCGTCTCTTTGCCCTCTACTTTCCCTCCAACAGAGGTGGCCCTTGGCCCCAGATGCCATGGCTTCTCACCCTCCAGACCCAGCCCTCGTGTCCCACCAGGTGACTAACTGTACTGACTTTAGACCAAGGGAACCGGTCCTGCAGTGGCCTCGCCTTGTGAAGAACCGGCATTGCGGCTCAGAGTAGGCTGGAGAGTCACATATTAGTAGGGGTATTTGGGGGCCTTCCATCCCTCCCCCCACCGCGCCTCTGTCCTTGCTTCTTCCTTTCGGTCCTTCCTCTGCCACCTCACAGCTTATCTCTGATACACGCATAATAAATAATACATTTGCACATAAGGGTGATTGGGACAGCTCTCTCCCCGCCCCCTACCCCTTTCATATAAAAGCATTAAATACAGTTTCAAAATAAAATACAAAGAGCAAAAAGGGCCTGATATCGGGGGCACATGTTCTCCACAGGAGAACGAAATTACACATCCCTCTCGGACCTGCCTGGGAGATCGCTGGCGCCGCCGCGGGGTAGAAAGGAAGGCCGAGCCCCGCCCCAGGCCCCGGGGACTGAGAACGGGTGGCGCGTCCTCTGCGGACAATGGGGATAGGGAAGGGGCGGGAATATAACGCTAAGTGCCAGGACCGCCAGTGCCCCGGACTCCGACTGACCGTGACGCCCGACTTTGAGCTTCGGGGTGAAGGAGACACCGGAGCAGAAGAGCGAGGACCGTGGCGGCGCCCCAAGAGGCGAGTTGGGCCCCCGGGCGCGTCGTCCTCAGAGCCCGGCGGGGAAGCTGGCACAGGGGCCGGGACCGCGCCCGCCCAGCCTCCCCTGAGAGCTCCACTGTCCCGGCCTCGGCGCGGCCGATATACCGATCAGAACTGGACAGCCCAGCCTGCGGGCACTGCTGCAGGAAATGGACCTGGCCAGGGTACGAGCTACGCGGCCTTCCTGCCTCCCACCCCCCTCCCTTCCCCTCCCCTCCCCTCCCCGCCCCGGTCCTAATACTGACTGACTGCGGCCCCACCCCGGCAGAGAACGGGGGGCTCGCCCTGCAGGTGCGGCCGGACGCAGGGGGCGGGAGGGGGCCGGCAGCAACTCGCGCTAACACTTGGAGGCCAATTTGGCTTCTTAGAAACGTGGGGGCGCTGCCCAGGGAGGCCCAGGACCCCGGGCCGGAAGGGACCGTGCGCTCCCGGCGGCGCGGCGCACTAGCTCAGGGCCGGCGACCCCACCCAACCACCAGCCTGCCTGCGCTCTCGGCCCAGCCC
>NW_004444049.1:7333305-7353177 GCF_000243295.1 Trichechus manatus latirostris | reverse complement strand
GGCGGCGCGGGCTGGACCGGGGTGGGGATTCCTGTCTGGGGCCCCTGGGGCTCCTTTAAGGGCTCCTGGGTAAATTTAAAGGGGCCGCGCGCTATTTCCTCCTGCCAGCTCGCGGGGGGCTCGGGGGGGAGAGGCAAGAGGCGCCGAGCCCGGCCGAGGCTCCGCAGTCCGCGGCCGCCAGAAGCGCGGACCTCACCCCCCTCGCGGGCCCGCACCGCCGTCTCCGGGGCTCCGGTCCCCGTTCCCGAAGGGTCGCCGAGGTGCTAGGGGCGCCCGAGTCCACAGCCATGCGCTTCCACCCAGGCTCAGAGAACAGCCACCGCCCCCTCGGGTCATCTCAGCGCCCGGCTCCCGCACCGAGCAGGCAGGGGAGCGCCTAGTGCGGAGCCGGGAAGGCCAGGTCCCTGCCACAGCGCTCTTCCTCCGCGCGAGCGGGGCGCGAGCTCGGCGCGGGCCCCGAAGCGGACGCGACTGGCAGGGGCCCCAGCTGGCTGCGCCCCGCCGAGAGGGTGGAGCCGCGGGGGCGGCCGCGCCCCCTCCCGCGGGAGCCGCCCGGCAGTGCGGGGAGCTGGGCTTCTCCATTGGAGGGGCAGACGGGCGAGGCTCCCGGAGCCGGCCGCGGGCGGGGGCCTCGGCCGCGGGGGACTCGGGCGGGAGAGGGGGCTGAGCTGGGCGAGGTGGCCCCAGGCTGGAAGCCGGGAGGTTGGGCGTGCGCGACCGTGACTCAGGCTCCTGCCCCGCAGGCCAGGGGGTGCCAGATGAAGCCCTTGGCGCAGCCCCAGACCCCCGCCTAGCCCGAGGCGGCGAAGAACGCTGGCCTCGGGCAGGGTGTCGGACACCTGGGGACGTGCGCCACCACAGCCGAGAAGCGCCCACGCGGGCCCTGCCTGTGAGTCCCAGGACGCCGCGGGGGCCCCCTGCTCCCGGGAAGCGGAGAGGAACGGACCCCGCGCGGCAGCCGGGGGCGCGCGGAACGGCTGGAGGAGCAGGTGCTGGCTGTGCCGGTGGTTGGTCGCCCACAACAAAGGCAATTCCCGGAGATCCAAATTACAGGGTGCGGGAGGCCACGCAGGGTCCTGTTATCTAGAGGTGGGGTTTGTTCTCTTCACCAGCGAGGTGCGCAGCAATCGGTTAACGAGGTCACAGCGGACAGATTGGTTCGCTTAACACCTACTGTGTGCCAGCCACGGGTACTGGCACTGGGCATACAGTGGTGAACGAAACAGACAGGACTAATGCTGATTGTTTTTGTGACTTAGGCACCCACAGCTTATAAAGAGGAAACAATTCCAGCCCTTCGAGAGCCATGGGAAATATTAAATTACTTGGAACACAGGAAGCCTGTCCTCGAAGTGTTTATGAGGAGGGGACAGAAACTAAGGTTCTTAAGTGTATGTCACCTTGGGAGATGTTTGCCCATCTCTTCCTCGGTCCTCAAGATGACCTGCAGGAGAAGTCACCTTGGGTAAACAGAGTCTCCACCTCACAGCTGCGCTCTCTCCACTGTTGGCCTTGCCCTCAGGGTTTAGGTGCAGTTCCTTTCACCCACCTTGAGGTCCCTGGGGCCATGGGCGCTGGTGCTGATGGGGTGCCGGGTCGGGTTTATAACAAGAACCGGGAGATGGGTGATTCATTCACTCTTTAAGTCCTTGACCTGTGCCAGGACCAGGGCTACAGAGGGAAAATAAGACAGACCTGGCCTGGCCTTCATATTAAGTATGGTTACAAAACAAGAACAAGGCTAAAGGAGCCCAATAGCCTACAGTGAAAAGAAGCCTTTTCCTTGCCCTGAGATAATCTTTAAACCTTAAACCAAAAATATCCCCTGAAGTCTTCTTAAAACCAAAGAATAGTTTAGCTTAACTAATAAAAATGTGTTTGCCTTGAGCATTATGCTCTTTTTAAAACTGTCTATATTGGGATCGAACTGACAGCAGTAACTAGAAAGATTAGATACGAACCTTAGGGGGCAGTGAGTTTATGTTAGTGGGGGAGGAATAACTCAGTAAAAGAAAGTGAGAATGGTTGCACAACTCGAAGAATGTAATCAAGGTCACTGAATTGTACATGTAGAAACGGTTCAATTGGTGTTTGTTTTGCTGTGTATATTCTCAACAAAAACAACAAAATAAATAAAATTTTTAAAAAATAAAGCATTCTGCATTTAAAAAAAAAAAAAAAGAAGAATCCTGTTCCTCTAGGGTTGAGGGGCCTCTAACTTTAGTTGAATTTCTAATTACAAAGGTAACCCGAGCTCCGGGCCCGCCTCTGTGAGATACTTTGGTATCTGCCCTTCCAGTACTTTTTCTATATGTGTATAAATGTAAGTTGCTGTCGAATCAGCTCCTGACTCATGGCAATCCCATGCCCATGATTGGTTGCAGACTGGATCTTTCATAGAGTTTTCCTTGGCTGATTTTCATAAGTAGATCATCAGGCCTTTCCTTCTAGTCTGTCTTAGTCTGGAAGCTCTGCTCAAACCTGTTCAGCATCATAGCAACACACAAGTCTCCACTGACAGATGGGTAGTGGCTGTGCATGAGATGCACTGGCCAGAAATCAAGCCCAGGTCTCCCACACTGGGGGCAAGAATTCTACCAATGAACCACCAATGCCCTCACATGTATATAAATTGGGTATGTTTATTTGTTGTCAAAAGAAAGGCACCAAAGTCACCTGGTTCCATTTTTAACAACTTCTGACCCTCCCCTCCTCGCCCACAGCCTAAGGAATGCCCCCAAGCTCCGCAATTCCAAAGCTTTCATCATTTGGTCTTCAGATGAAGAAACGGAGGCTCAGAGAGTGGAATGTCTCACCCAAGGCCGTTCATTCATTCATGTACTCATCCCCTTACTCAGGAAGCATTTGCTGAGCCCGACCTGAGCGCCAGGTGCTGGGCTGGGCATGCAAGGGTTTACAAATGACATACCATAGCCCCTGCCTTCACCTTCAGCCCCATTCTACTGGTGAAAGGGGAAAATGCTTGCAATCAGGGCTGCATTGACTTTCCCGGGCCCTCAGCACCTCTGCCATCATGGGCAGCTTTCTCTATTTAAAAAAAAAAAATTAAATAATTTAATATATTTTTGTAGGCCTACACACCTTTTTATCTTACGGGGGGAAAAGATTAACACACTTTCTTTGACCCTTAAAGTTGTTTTTCTTGTTGTTTTTCCTCTTCTGATTTTAAAATAAATTAAACCATTTTCATGAGCTCCTAAAAGTGTGGTGGGCTCTAGGCACTGTGCCTCTTGTATCCACTGATAAGTTGGCCCTGATGGCAATAAGCATGATAAGTGACAAGGGAGAGGAAAGCCAGAGGAAGGGTCGTCCAACCTAGCAAGGCTTCCTAGGAGGGGTATTGCTCAAACCAAGTCTTGAAACCAGGACATGTTGCCAGGAGAAAGGGAAAGAGGGTTTTCCCAGCAGGCGCCAGGGAAGTGCCAGGTGAGGGAGGGTTATCAACGTGAGAGGCAGAAGAGGAAATGGAAATTAGCAGTGGCTAGAGTCCTGGGAGCCCCTCAGAGCCTGCTCAGTGCCTGGAACCAGTTTGCAGAGCATTTTGGAGGCATCCCTGAGAACATGAAGGAGGGAGCGAGGTGAGAGAAAGACAGTGAATGCTGTTAGAGCAGTCCACACCAGTAAAGACAGCCTATATTAAGGCAGCAGTGGAAGCAGGGCGAATGGAGAGGAGGAGAAAGATTTGAGCAAGGCCAGGGCAAGTTGTGGTGCAATGGCGCCTTACAAGGGTGGCGGTGGAGGGGGCAAGTGGAGGATGAAATGCCACCTGCACCTCTAGCTAAGCCAAGCACTCAGGCATCTGCAGGAGGAAAGGCCACCTCTTGTCACCAATGAGCTCTTGTTAATGAAGCTCTGTACTTGAAAGCTGCTTCTGCCCAGAACTGTTGCCATTGAGTCAATTCTGGCTCATAGCGACCCTACAGGACAGAGTAGAACTGCCCAGTAGGGTTTCCAAGGCTGTAATCCTTATGGAAGCAGACTGCCACATCTTTCTCCCACGGAATGGCTGGTGGGTTCAAACTATGGACCTTTGGGTTACCAGTCAAGCATTTAATCACTGTGCCACCAGGGCTCCTTCTTCTGCCCATAAGGGGTCCACTTTCCCAATTCATTAGCGCAGAGGGGCCCTTTAAACTAATTTCTAATTTCTAACTGGGAGTTCCTGTGCAGTGCAAACAGTTAAGTATTTGGCTGCTAACCAAAAGGTTGGAGGTTCAAGTCCACCCAGAGGCACCTCAGAAGAAACTCCTGGTGATCTCCTTCCAAAAAATCAGCCACTGAAAACCCTATGGAGCACAGATGTGCTTTGACACACATGAGGTCTGCATGAGTTGGAATCAACTCAACAGCAACTTTTTTTTTTTTTAAACCAGAGGCAACTATGAGACATGGCCCTTCCCCTCACAGTTATAGAGTCCTACAAATCAAAAAGAAAAAGACATAATCCAATTGAAAAATGGTCAAAGGCTAGGAATAGGCAATTCACAATCCAGGAAAATACAAGTGATCTGTAAAAACATGAAGAAAAGCTCAACTTGACTAGCATTCGGGGAACTGCAGGATACACAACAAGATGTCCTTGGTCACCCGTCTGACTGACAGATTTATAAGCTTGACACTATCAGGAATGGGGAAGGTGTGGGGAGAGGGGCACACAGGTTGTTGTTGTTGTTGGGTGCCCTCCAGTATCTTCTGACTCATAGTGACCCTGTGTACAACAGAATGAAACAATGCCTGGTCCTGCACCATCCTCACAATCATTGCTGTGCTTCAGCCCATTGTTGCAGCCACTGTGTCAATTCATCTTGTTGAGGGTCTTCCTCTTTTTCGCTGACCCTATGCTTTAACAAGCATAATGTCCTTCTCCAGGGACTGATCCCTCCTGATAACATATCCAAAGTACAAGAGACAAAGTCTCACCATCCTTGCTTCTAAGGAGCATTCTGGCTGTACTTCAAGACGCATTTGTTCATTCTTCTGCAATCCATGGTATATTCAATATACTTCACCAAGACCATAATTCAAAGGTGTCAGTTCTTCTTCGGTTTTCCTTATTCATTGTCCAGTTTCTCATACATATGAGATGGTTGGAAAACCATGGCTGGGTCAGGCGTACCTTATTCCCCAAAGTGACAGCTTTGCTTTTTAACGCTTGGAAGAGGTCTTTTGCAGCAGATTTGCCCAATGCAATGTGTTGTTTGATTTCTTGACTGCTGCTTCAATGGGCGTTGGTTGTGGATCCAAGTAAAAAGAAATCCTTAACTGCAATCTTTTCTCTGTTTATCGTGATGTTGCTTATTGGTGCAGTTGTGAGGGTTTTTGTTTTATGTTGAGGTGTAATCCATACTGAAGGCTGTGGTCTTTGATCTTCATCAGTAAGTGCTTCAAGTCCTCTTCACTTTCAGCAAGCAAGGTTATGCCATGTGCATAACGCAGGCTGTTAATGAGTTTTCATCCAATCCTGATGCTGCTTTCTACTCTGTAAAGTCCATCTTCTCGGATGATTTGCTTAGTATACAGATTGAGTAAGTATGGTGAAAGGATGCAACCCTGACGCACAGCTTTCCTGACTTTAAACCACACAGTATCCCTTTGTTCTGTTTGAAGGGCTGCCTCTTAGTCTAAGTACAGGTTCCTCATGAGCACAATCAAGTGTTCTAGAATTCCCATTCTTTGCAATGTTATCCACAATGTGTTATGATGCACACAATCGAATACCTTTGTGTAGTCAATAAAACATAGGTAAACATCTTTCTGGTATTCTCTGCTTTCAGCCAGGATCCATCTAACATCAGCAATAATATCCCTTGTTCCACCTCCTCTTCTGAATCTGGCTTGAATTTCTGGCAATTCCCTGTTGATGTACTGCTGCAACTGCTTTTGAATGATCTTCAGCAAAATTTTACTTATGTGTGACATTAATATTTTTCAATAATTTCTGCACTCTGTTGGATCACCTTTCTTTAGAATGGGTACAAATATGGATCTCTTCCAGTCAGTTGACCAGGTAGCTGTCTTCCAAATTTCTTGGCAGAGATGAGTGAGCACTTCCAGTGCTGCATCCGTTTCTTGAAACATCTCAGTTGATATTTGGTGAATTCCTGGAGCCTTGTTTTTCCCCAATGCCTTCAGTGTAGTTTGGACTTCTTCCTTCAGTACCATCCGTTCTTGATCATATGCTACCTCCCGAAACGATTGAACATCAACCAGTTCTTTTTGGTACAGAGACTCTGTGTATTCCTTCCATCCTCTTTTGATGCTTTCTGCATCGTTCAGTATTTTCCCCCATAAAATCCTTCATTATTGCAGCTCGAGGCTCGGATTTTTTCTTCAGTTCTTTCAGCTTGAGAAATACCGAGCATGTTCTTCTCTTTTGGTTTTCTATCTCCAGGTCTTTGCATATTTCATTATAATGCTTTACTTTGTCTTCTCCAGCCACCCTTTGAAATCTTCTGTTCAGCTCTTTTACTTCATCATTTCTTCCTTTGCTTTAGCTATTCTATGTTCAAGAGCAAGTTTCAGAGTCTCTTCTGACATCTATTTTGGTCTTTTCTTTCTTACCTGTCTTTTTAATGACCTCTTGCTTTCTTCATGTATGATATCCTTGATGTCATCCCACAGCTCATCTGGTCTTTGGTCATTAGTGTTCAACACGTTAAATCTATTCTTGAGATGGTTTCTAAATTCAGGTAGGATATACTTAAGGTCATACTTTGGCTCTCATGGACTTGTTCTAATTTTCTTCAACTTGAACTTGCATAGGAGCGATTGATGGTTCGTTCCACAGTCAGCTACTGTCCTTGTTCTGACGGATGATATTGAGCTTTTCCATTATCTCTTTCCACAGATGTAGTTGATTTGACTCCTGTGTATTCCATCTGGAGAGGTCCGCATGTATAGTCCCCATTTATGTTGTTGAACGAAAGTATTTGCAATGAAGAAGTCATTGGTCTTGCAAAATTCTATCATGCCATCTCCAGCGTTGTTTCTATCACCAAGGCCATATTTTCCAACTACAGATCCTTCTTTGTTTCCAACTTTTACATTCTAATAGCCAGTAATTAACAATGCATCTTTATTGCATGTTTGATCAGTTTCAGACTGTAGAAATTGGTAAAAATCTTCAGTTTCTTCATGTTTGACCTTAGTGGTTGGTGTGTAAATTTGAATAATAGTTGTATTAACTGGTGTTCCTTGTAGTCGTATGGATATTATCCTATCACAGGCAGCGTTGTAGTTCAGGATAGAGCTTTTTTTTTTTTTAATTGTACTTTAGATGAAAGTTTACAGATCAAATAATTTCTCATTAAATAGTTAGTACACATATTGTTTTATGACAATGGTTAACAACCCCACGACATGTCAACATTGTCCCTTTTCAACCTTGGGTTCCCTATTACCAGCTTTCCTGTCCCCTCATGCCTTCTAGTCCTTGTCCCTGGACTGTTGTGCCCCATTAGTCTCATTTTGTTTTATGGGCCTGTCTAATCTTTGGCTGAATGGTGAACCTCAGGATTGACTTCATTACTGAGCTAAAAGGGTATCTGGGGGCCATACTCTCAGGGTTTCTCCAGTCTCTGTCAGGCCAGTAAATCTGGTCATTTTTTGTGAGTTAGAATTTTGTTTTACATTTTTCTCCAGCTCTGTCCAGGACCCTCTGTTGTGATCCCGGTCAGAGCAGTCAGTGGTGGTAGCCAGACACCAGCTAGTTGTACTGGACTCAGTCTGGTGGAGGCTGTGGTAGTTGTGGTCCATTAGTCCTTTGGACTAATCTTTTCCTTGTATCCGGTTCTCTTCATTCTCCCTTGCTCCCGAAGGAGTGAGACCAGTGGAGTATTTTAGATGGCTGCTCACAGGATTTGAAGACCCCAGACGCTACTCCCCAAGGTAGAATGTAGAACATTTTCTTTATAAACTGTGTTGTGCCAATTGAGCTAGATGTTCCTCGAGACCATGGTCCTCACAGCCCTCCACCCAGCAATTCAGTCCCTCAGGCAGTTTGGATGTGTCTATGGAGCTTCCTTGACATTTTCAGGATAGATCTTGAAATGTTCTTTTTGATGTTGGATGCAATGGCATTCCTCTTGAATTTGTCATTCCCAGCATAGTAGACCATATAATTGTCCGATTCAAAATGGCCAATACCAGTCTATTTCAGCTCACTAATGCCTAGGATATTGATGTTTATGCGTTCCATTTCATTTTTGATGATTTCCAATTTTCCTTGATTCATACTTCATACTTTTCACATTCCTATTATTAATGGATGTTTGCAGCTGTTTCTTCTCATTTTGAGTCATAGCACATCAGCAGATGAAGGTCCCGAAAGTTTGACTCCATCCAGGTCATTAAGGTCGACTCTACTTTGAGGAGGCAGCTCTTCCCCAGTTGTCCGTCGAGTGCCTTCCAACCTGATGGGCTCATCTTCCTGCACTATATTAGACAATGTTCTGCTACTGTTCATAAGGTTTTCACTAGCTAATTTTTTTTCAGAAATAGACTTCCAGGTCCTTCTTCCTAGTCTGTCTTAGTCTGGAGGCTCAGCTGAAATCTGTCCACCATGGGTGACCCTGCCAGTATCTGAATACTGGTGACATAGCTTCCATCATCACAGCAACACTGAAGCCCCCACGGTATGACAAACTGACAGATGCATGGGGGAATTTAATCCATAAGACTATTTAAATATAAGATTTACATACAAATGCATGGTAGTGTCATGGGTTGGCTCCTGGAAAGAAAAAGGACATGAGAGTTAAAACTAGTGAAACCCAAATGACGTCTGGAGTTTAGTTAATATTAATATACAAATGGGGTTTCTTAGTCTTGGCAAATGTACCATGCTAATGTAAGGGAATAACATTAGGGGAAACTGGATGAGGGGTTCACGGAAACTGTCTATACTATCTTTGCAACTTTTCTGTAAATCTAAAATTATTCCAAAATAAAAATTTTAGTTACAAAATGCTTGTACCCTATGTTTCAGCAATTCTACCGTAGAGAAACACACACACACACAAAAGTCATGGACAAAGGTGTTCCCTGCAGCATGACAGGTAATAGTGAAGACTTAAGTGTCCTTCAGTGGGTAAGAGCTGAATACAAAAAACCAAACCCATTGCTGTCGAATCGATTCCAACTCATAGTGACCCTATAGGACAGAGTACAACTGCCCCATAGGGTTTCCAAGGAGCAGTTGGCGGATTCTAACTGCTGGCCTTTTGATTAGCAGCTGAGCTGTTAACCACTGTGCCAGCAGGGCGACAAGAGCTAAATAATCCAGAGTATATTTGTTCTAGAAATACTATGTGGTAGTAAAAAAGAATAAAGTAGAGCTGTGTGCACCAACATGATAAAAGCAAGTTGCAGAAGGACTTAAAGTCTCAAGATATCGTTATGGGAAAAAGCCACCACTCGCCTGTCAGTTTGTCATACTCTGGTGGCTTGTGTGGACAGCCCTGCTCGGGGCCTTGCTGCTGCCAGACCCTGTTTGGGGCCTTCTCGGGCAAGTGTTACAGGTATTAGCTCCACGGGTAGGCAAGCCCCATCTCAACCAACTTGTGCTGGTCTCCTGGTTCCTACAGTCTCCTGCCACTATTGTTCTTACTACTGCTGCGCCACCATCTCACTGTCTCCAATGTTACAGCTCCCTCTGTCCTCTGGGTCTAGGAGTTTCTCAATGCAGGGACCCCTGGTCCAAGGGACGTGCTCCACTCCTGACTCTTCTTTCTTGATGGCAGTGAGGTCCCCTCTTCCTGCATTTTAAGCCTAGCAGTATGGCAAAACTGACCAATCTCCTCACTGGGGTTCCATACACCTTAATTGCATAGTCCCACCCCACAAGTGTTCCAAGCTCCTTATTTGCATTATTAACAGGCTGTCCAATCCCCTTGGTGGGCTACAAGCACCTTATTTGCGTAGTCCCACCCAATTATTTTGTGGGAGTCACAAGACCATGCATTGGCTAGAAGGGCCATATTAAGTAATTCACTGCACTGCACTTGCTTTGGACACTTCATCAGCAGGGATCAATCCTTGGTAGAGGACATCATGTTTGGTGAAGCAGAGGGCCAGTGAGGGTGAGAGAGACCCTCAGTAAGATGGATTGATGCAGTAGCTATAACCGTGGAACATGACAGCAATTATGAGGGTGACAGGACCAGACAATGTTTGTTCTGTTGCACAGGCATCCTCATAAGTGAAGCTGACTTGATGGCCGCTATCTATTCATCTATGAGAAAAAGAGGAGGAGGAGGAGGAGCTGCCCAGGGCTGCCAGGGGCTCACAGGGTAGTGGGCATCTGTGACCACTCATCTTCTTGGCCACTCAGCCCTTTATCACTTATAGGATGTCTCCTCTCACCTATTTCTCTACTTTTCCTTCAGTTTTTCTCTCCGTCTTTCTTCTTTTCCCTTATATTTCATTAGGTTACATTTTGCTCAATTCTCGTTGTTGTTGTTATGTGCCGTTGAGTCGGTTCCGACTCATAGCAACCCTACGTACAACAGAAGGAAACACTGCCCGGTTCTGTGCATCCTCACAATGATTACTATATTTGAGCCCATTGTTGCATCCACTGTATCAATCCATCTCATTGAGGGTCTTCCTCTTTTTCTCTGACCCTCTATTTTACCAAGCATGATGTCCTTCTCCAGGGGCTGATCCCTCCTGATAACATGTCCCAAGTATGTGAGACATAGTCTCGCCATCCTTGCTTCTAAGGAGCATTCTGGTCATACTTCTTCCAAGACAGATTTGTTCATTCTTTTGGCAGTCCATGGTATATTCAGTATTCTTCGCCAACACCACAATTAAAAGGCGTCAATTCTTCTTCAGTCTTCCTTATTCATTGTCCAGTTGTCGCATGTATATGAGGCGATTGAAAACACCATGGCTTGGGGTCAGCAGCACCTTAGTCTTCAAGGTGACATCTTTGCTTTTTAACACTTTAAAGAGGTCTTTTACAGCATATTTGTCCAATGCAATGTGTCTTCTGATTTCTTGACTGCTGCTTCCATGGGTGTTGATTGTGGATCCAAGTAAAATGAAATCCTTGACAACTTCAGTCTTTTCTCTGTTTATCGTGATGTTGCTTATTGATGCAGTTGTGAAGATTTTTGTTTTCTTTATGTTGAGGTGTAATCCATAATGAAGGCCGTGGTCTTTGATCTTCATCAGTAAGATGAAGTAAGTCCTCTTCATTTTCAGCAAGCAAGGTTGTGTCATCTGCATAACGCAGGTCGTTAATGAGTCTTCCTCCAATCCTGATGCCCCATTCTTCTTCATATAGTATAGCTTCTCAGATTACTTGCTCAGCATACAGATTGAATAAATATAGTGAAAGGATACAACGCCGATACACAACTTTCCTGACTTTAAACCATGCAGTATCCCCTTGTTCTGTTCAAACAACTACCTCTTGATCCATGTGCAGGTTCCTTATGAGCACAATTAAGTGTTCTAGAATTCCTATTCTTTGCAATGTTGTCCATAATTTGTTATGATCCACACAGTCGAATGCCTTTGCATAGTCAATAAAACACAGGTAAACATCTTTCTGGTATTCTCTGCTTTCAGCCAGGAGCCATCTGACATCAGCTATGATATCCCTGGTTCTGCGTCCTCTTCTGAATCCAGCCTGAATTTCTGGCAGTTCTCTGTAGATAGATATACAGCTGCAGCCACTTTTGAATGCTCTTCAGCAAAATTTTACTTGCAAGTGATATTGATGACATTGTTCGATAATTTCCGCATTTGGTTGGATCACCTTTCTTGGGAATAGGCATAAATGTGGATCTCTTCCAGTCAGTTGGCCAGGTAGCTGTCTTCCAAATTTCTCGGCATAGACAAGTGAGCACTTCCACCGCTGCATCTGTTTGTTGAAACATCTCAGTTGGTATTCTGTCAATTCCTGGGGACTTGTTTTTCGCTAATGCCTTCAGTGCAGTTTGGACTTTTTCCGTCCGAATTCTTAGGGAAAGACAAATGTTTTTCTGATTAAAATTAATGTTTTTCTTACCACTCACTCTCACAATATACACTTGTTATGGATTGAATTTTATACCCCCAAAATTCAATGTGTTGGAATCCTAATTCCTGCACCTGTCGATAGGAGTCCCAGGATGGCACAAAGCGTTTAGCACTCGACTACTAGCCAAAAGGTTGGCGGTTCGAACCCACTCAAAGATACCTGGGAAGTAAGGCCTGGCAATCTGCTTCTGAAAGGTCACAGCCTTAAAAACCCTACAGAGAAGTTCTGCTCTGCACACTTGGGATCACCATGAGTGGGAATGGACTCAAAGACAACAGTGACAACAATCCTGTGGATATAATCCTATTAGGAAATAGGGTTTTCTTTGTTGTGTTACTGGGCCATATCAGTGTAGGGTGTGTCCTAAACCTAATCACTTCTGAATTATAAAAAGAGCAGATTAGACACAGAAGTGAGCACAGAAGGGGGAAGGCAGATGCTGTCTGATGACTATGGAGGCAGATGTATTTACAAGCCCAGAAACTTCAAGGATTGCTGGCTACTAGAATCTGAAATAGACACAGATGGACCTTGTCCTAGAGCAGTACCCTGAATTCGAACTTCCAGCCCCCTGAACCGTGAGAAAATAAACTTCTGTTCTTTAAAGCCACCCACTTGTGGTATTTCTGTTTCAGCAGCACTAGGAAACTAAAACAATACCCAATTGCCTTTTATTTCTATGTGGCCTTTGGGAAGTTCTTCTGTCAGATTGAAAAAAAGCCAAACTCACTGCCGTGGAATCAATTCCAACTCATAGTGACCCTATAGGACAGAGTAGAACTGCCCCATAGGGTCTCTTTACGGAGCAGACTGCCACATTTTTCTCATGTGGAACAGCTGGTGGGTTCAAACTGCTGACCTCTCAATTAGCAGATGACCGCTTAACCACTGCGTCATCAAGGCTCCAAATGTCAAGGTCCCTGTAGTCAAGGCCTTGCCCAGTGCTCCAAGGCTGGCAGCTGTGCCGGGGACATGGATAGCCTGCATCAAGAGCTGTTGGGACATTTACCTCCTCATTGGGGTTCTACTTGCTTTGTATCTGCTGGGAAGTGCAAATCATCCTACCATTCCAGTCAACCATAACTGCCTCTAGAGTCTAACTCCAAACATTCTCCTCGCCCCTACTGATTCCACTTCCAGAGCACGGCCATCTCTCCCTGCACCATTGCATCAGCCTGCCCTTGTTTCTCCCTGCTCCAGTCATGTCCCCTGCAATCCATTCTTCAGACACCAGTGAGAATGGTCCTTCTAAAGCAAATCTGTTGCTGTCTCTCCCTTGCTAAAAGCCCCCGCTGGCTTCCCTTTGCTCTCATGGTTGTTACACTCTGGTTAAAGGTGCCAGCAGATCTCAAATTAGCCAGCTCTTCTTTCCAACTGCTGGCGCTGATGACCACTGGCCACCCCATACCCAGCACCAGATGCAGAGGCAACAGCCTTCCCTAGACATCTGCTCCAGCTATCCTTTCTGGACCCTTTCTGGCAGCTGTATGCACCTGGCTTCCTAGATTCCCATGGCACCTACTCTGATGCATTGCCTCTTCTCTCTTAAGCTGTCCCTGTAGCCTCATAGGATATTCCTATGACCAGTTAACTGAGGAAGAAAAATATTGGGACTAGTTTGCAAATGATTCTGCATAATGTGCTGGCACTGTTTGGGCATGCACAGCTGCAGCACTACAGCCACACCCGGGGTGGCCCTGAAAGACAGTGGTGAAGGGAAATCCTCCCAGTGGGCAGAGAACTTTTAGCAATGCACCTAGTGGCTCATTTTGCCTAAAAAGAGAGATGGTGAGAGGTACAGGTTTACACTGATCCATGAACAGTCACTAATGGTTTGGCTGGGTGGTCAGAGACATAAAGGAAATGTGATTGGAAAGTTGGTAACATGGAGGTGGTCTCAGTTGTCTAGGGCTGCCATAACAAACGCCATAAACTGGGTGGCTTCAGGAATAGAAATTTATTGTCTCACAGTTCTAGAGGGTAGAAGTCCAAATTAGGATATTGGTCGTGTTGATTCCTTCTGAGGGTTCTGAGAGAGAGAAACTATTCCATGCCTCTCTCCTAGCTTATAGATGAACCTTCACATGGCGTCTTCCCCTTGCATCTATATCTGTGTCTGTTCTTCTCTTGTATAAGACATTATTCGATTGGGATTAGAACCCACTCTGTTCCATCCTGAGCAGAACCGAACCCATTGCTGTCGAGTCAATTCCAACTCCTAGTGACCTTATAGGATAGAGTATAACTGCCCCATAGGGTTTCCAAGGAGCAACTGGTGGATTCAAACTGCCAACGTTTTGATTAGCAGCCGTAGCTCTTAACCAATTTGCCACCAGTGCTCCTATTCCATCTTAAAATACCCTTTTTCCAAACAAGATCACATTCGCAGTTACTAGGGCTTAGGACTTCAATGTATCTTTTGGGGAGACGCAATACAATCTATTACAGAGGTCCAGGAAAGAAATATGTGGATGGGCCTCTCTGAATGGGCACAGAATGTGAAGATACTTTGCTCTATATGAATGCTCACTGAAAAGACTAACAAAACACTTAAAATGGGCAAAAGACTTGAACATATTTTTCAAAAAATAGAATATTCAAATGGCCAGTAAATATACAAAAATGTGTTCAAAACAGTCATAAGAGAAACACAAATAACAGCACAATGACAAAGAACTGAATGGTGCCTGGCTACCATTACTGAACATTTTGATCAAAGATTGTATAGAAGAATCCTGATCAAAGGGGGGAAAAATGCAGAAGAGAATTCAAATTCTCATCAAATTCAGACTTTCTGGAGCCACTGAGGTTGGATGAACCCCCAAAGCTATTGCCCTGAGTTAATCTTTAAACCTTAAACAAAATATCCCCTGAAATCTTTAAACCAAACAATAGTTAAGCTTAATTAATAAAGAATGTCTGCCTTGGTCATTGTGCTCCTTTAAGATCTAGCTATGTGGGATCAAATTGACAACAGCAACTTGAAAGAATAGATAATAAACTTGGGTGGCAGTGAGTTTATGTTAATGGGGCAGGAGGAACTCAGAAAAAGAGGGTGAGAATGCTTGCACAACTTAAAGAATGTAATCAATGTCACTGAGTTGTACATGTAGAAATTGTTGAATTGGTGTATGTTCTGCTGTGTATATTCTCAACAGCAACAAAATAAAATATTTTTAATAAACAAAATGACATGTCACTATACACTCATCAGAATGGCTCCAATTAAAAAGACTAACAAACATGTAAAAAAATGTTGAATTTGTAACTGTTGTATTGTGTGTGTATATATATATATATATAACAATACTAAAAAAAGAGAGACTGGAAATAAAAAGTATTGGTGAGAATGCAGACAGCTGGAACTCTTACAGTGCTGGTGGAAGTGTAAATTAGTACAACCCTTTGGGAAAAGTTTAAAAGGACCTACTAGAGCTAAGGATACCTATATCCTATGACCCAGAAATTCCACTATTGGGTACATATTCAACACAGTAAGTGCATATGTCCACCAAGACCTGTAAAAGAATATTCACTGCACCTTTATTTTAATAGTTCTAAACTATAAGCAGACTGAGTTTCATTCCTGTCCAATACTTCTCATACGCAGCCACCACTTGTCTACCAGTGGAGGCTTGCATGTTGGTATAATGCCGAACAGGTTTCAGCACAGCTTCCAGAAAAGACAGACTAGGAAGAAAGGCCAAAACTCAGCCGGTGAAATCCCTATTGATCACAGTGGTCCAATCCCATTGTGCACAGGGTCACCATTATTTAAGGCTGAGTCGACAGCAACTAACAACAACAAACTATAAACAAGACAATTTTCCGATAAGAGTGGAATGGGTAAGTAAATTTTGCTGTATTTAAAATATGGAATACTACAGAGCAATGCACAGGAACAAAATACTGCCCCATGCAATGTTATCCATAATTTGTATGATCCACACAGTCAAATGTCTTTGCATAGTCAATAAAACACAGGTAAATATCTTTCTGATATTCTCTGCTTTCAGCCAAGAGTCATCTGACATCAGCAATAATAACTCTCATTCCATGTCCTCTTCTGAATCCCGCTTGAATTTGTGGCAGTTCCCTGAGAATTTACTGTTGCAACCACTTTTGAATGATCTTCGGCAAAATTTTACTTACTTGTGATATTAATGATATTGTTTGATAATTTCTGCAGTCTGTTGGATCACCTTTCTTTGGAATGGGCACAAATGTGAATCTCTTTCAGTAGGTTGGCCAGGTAACTGTCTTCCAAATCTCTTGGCATAGATAAGTGTGCACCTTCAGTGCTGCATGCATTTGTTGAAACATCTCTATTGGTATTCCATCAATTCCTGGAGCCTTGTTTTTCTCCAATGCCTCCAGTGCAGCTTGGACTTCTTCCTTCAGTACCATTGGTTCTTGATCATATAATATAAATGAGGTTTCCCTCTTTTTCACTGACCTCTACTTTACCAAGCATGATGTCTTTCTCCAGGGATTGGTCCCTCCTGATAACATGCCCAGAGTGTGCAAGACAAAGTCTTGCCACATTCGCTTCCAAGAAGCATTCTGACTGTACTTTTTCCAAGACAGATTTGTTTGTTCTTCTGGGAGTCCATGTATCTTCTATATTCTTGGCCAACACCATAATTCAGGTGCGTCAATTCTTCTTCAGTCTTCCTTCTTTATTTTCCAGTTTTCACATGTATATGAGGCAATTGAAAATATCATGGCTTGGGTCAGGCACACCTTAGTCATCAAAATTACCTCTTTCCCCATCTTGCTTTTTAAGACTTTACAGAGTTCTTTTGCAGCAGATTTGCCCGATGTAATATGTCATTTGATTTCTTGACTGCTTCTTCCATGGCTGTTGATTATTGATTCGAGTAAAATGATATCCTTTTCTGGCATCAAGATGACAACCACTGCTTTAAGCTTCTCATCCTGACTCATTTTCTCAGGGAGGAAAATCTTCCCTAGGAGCCCCGCAGTAGAACCCTGAGATTCTCATTGGTTATAGCCGGGTCCCTGGTGGTGCAGCAGTTAAAGAGCTTGGCTGCTAACCAAAAGGTCAGCAGTATGAATCCATCAGCTGCTCCTTGGAAACCCTATGGGGCAGTTCTCCTCTGGCCTATGGGAAGCTATGAGTCAGAATTGACTCAATCGCAATGGTTTTTTTTTAATTTTTTTTTTTATAGCCGGGTCACATGCAGACACATAAACCAAATGTTACAAAAGGAACATGATCCCATGTTTGGGTCACACCAATTAAGATTCATTCCCTGGGTCTGAGAAAGGGGCTCTCCTTCCTTTAGCACATTACTGTCTATCTGCCTGACAACCAAACCAAATTGGGACTCTGTTAGCAAGGAAGAAGAAGGACATAGCTATCTGATAGACAGGCAACAGTGTATGCCACACCCTTCTTCTATAAAAATATCACCCAAATTTCCTTTGGAAATTCCCGTACATCAATCTCAGTAGTAGTAGTTCAAGAGGGGGTGACCCCACCTCCCAGGATTCAGGAGTGGACGGGTGTGGCCAACCAGAGTCACAATGATGGTTCAGGGATGGGCATAAAACCCCAAACCTAGTCAATAAGAGACATTCTTTGAACTTTTCTGGAATTTACTGGACAAGATGCGTTTCACTCTATTGAGCTTCCTAAACTACCACATTATAAGCCTGAAGTTATTATGCTGTTCATTTTTGCCACCACATAATGGATTCTGCCTGAAAACGAAGCCAATGCATAAGACAGAGTTAAGAGATGAAGAGAAATTACATTTTTGCTAATATCATGTGTGCTCCTGGGTCCAACTGTGCCTGATGCCAGCACAGTTCAGGACTTTTCAGATATATGAGCCAATACTTTCTCTTTTTCACTTAGCCCAGTTTGCATTTGGTTTCTATTACCTACAATTGAAGAGTCCTGAATAACCCAGGAGACAAGCAGAGGCCAGATCATAAAGGGCTTGCATGTGAGACTAATTAAGTGTGGATTTCATCCTGGGGCAACTAGGAACCAGAACAATTTTGTTTTGTTTTGTTAAAATTGTAACATACTTTTTTGTTATATATATATGTAAAATTTGCTGTTAACCATTTTAAGTGTGCTATTCAGTTACGTTCAGTACATTCACCATGTGCCACCTTCACCACTATCCTTTTCCAAAAGTTTTTCATCACCCCAAACAGAAACTCTATACCCCTTAAGAAATAACTCCCCATACCGCCTCTCACTAGCCCCCATCCTTGGTAACCACGAATAAACGTCTCTCTGCATTTGCCTATTCTAGATATTTCCTGTAAGTGGGATCATACAATATTTATCCTTTTGTATCAGACTTATTTCACTTAACATAATGATTTCAAGGTGCATCCATGTTGTAGCATGTATCAGGACTTCATTTCTCTTTATGGTTGAATAATATTCCATTGTATGGGTACACCCATTTTATTTACCCATTCATGTGTTGATGGACACATGGGTTGTTTCCACCTTTTGGCTATTGTGAATAATGCTGCAATGAACACTGGTGTACAAGTAATCTGTTTGAGTCTCTGCTTTCAATTGTTTTGTGTGTATACCTAAGAATTGAATTGCTAGGTCATATGGGAATTCTATGTTTAACTTTTTGAGGAACCACCAAACTGTTTTGCACAGCAGCTGGACCATTTTACTTTACCAACCAGGACAAGTTTTAATCAGGGGAAAGGCCTGTCCAAATATATGAGACATGGTCACTGTTGTAGTTTTCTTTTTTGTACTTTAGATGAAGGTTTGCAGAGCAGATTAGTTTTTCATTAAACAATTAATACACGTATTGTTTTGTGACATTGGTTGCCCACCCCACGACATGTCAACACTCTCCCCTTCTCGACCTTGGGTTCTCCACTACCAGCTTTCCTGTCCCCTCCTGCTTTCTCATCCTTGACCCTGGGCTGGTGTGCCCATTTAGTCTTGGTTTTTTTATGGGCATGTCTAATCTTTGGCTGAAGGGTGAACCTCAGGAGTGACCTCAGTACTGAGTTAAAAGGGTGTCCAGGGGCCATACTCTCAGGGTTTCTCCAGTCTCTGTCAGACCAGTCAGCCGGTCATTGTTTTTTTTCTTGTTTTTTTGGGGTGTTTTTTGTTTTTTTTTTTTGTGAGTGACAATTTTGTTCTAGGTTTTTCTCCAGCTCATCTGGAACCGTCTATTGTGATCCCTATCACAGCAGTTGGTAGTGATAACTGGGCACCATCTAGTTGTGCTGGACTCAGTCTGGTGGAGGCTGTGGTCCATGTGGTCCAGTAGTCCATTGGATTAATTTTTCTGTTTTGTCTTTGGTTTTCTTCAATCCCCCTTGCTCCAGGAGTGAGACCAGTGGAGTTTCTTAGATGGCCACTCACAAGCTTTTTTAAAAAATTTTTATTTCTAAGGTCTCATGGGGAAGAAAACCCATAACCTCCCATGGAAGCCTGTTAAAAACACAATGCTCAAAACTGTCATATCCCACCCCAGCAGGAACCTCTTCCTCCACTCCTATTACAGCTTAGACTCTGAAGAGCTCTTGGTGGAAATGGAGAACTTATTGTCCTCCACAAAAACGGTCTTGCACATTCATGAAAATGGTTGGGAGCTCACCCCTCAGCCTTCCTGTCTCCCTATTAACTGGCTTTAATGTGTTTTTCATTTTCTACTCACTATTATTTTATTTTATTGTTGTGCTTTAAGTCAAAGTTTACAATTAAGTTAGTCTCTCATACAAAAATTTATACATACATTGTTATGTGACCCTAGTTGCTCTCCCTATACTGTGACAGCACACTCCTCCTTTCCACC
>NW_004444049.1:7330848-7333205 GCF_000243295.1 Trichechus manatus latirostris | reverse complement strand
TCTCATACAAAAATTTATACATACATTGTTATGTGACCCTAGTTGCTCTCCCTATACTGTGACAGCACACTCCTCCTTTCCACCCCTGATTTCCTGCGTCCATTCAACCAGCTCCTGACACTCCCTTCCTTCTCATCTCACCTCTGGACAGGAGCTGCCCATTTAGTCTTATGTATCTACTTGAGCTAAGAAGCACACTCTTCACGAGTATCATTTTATGTCCCATAGTCCAGTCTAATCTTTGACTGAAGAGTTGGCCTCGGGAATGGTTTTAGTGCTGGGATGACAGAGAGTCTAGGGTGCATGCTTTCTGGGGTTCCTCCAGTCTCAGTCAGACCATTAAGTCTGATCTTTTTACTAGAATTTGAGTTCTGCACCCCTCTTTTCCCCTGCTTCAACAGGGACTCTCTATTGTGTTCCCTGTCAGGGCGGTCATTGGTGGTAGCTGGGCACCATCTAGTTCTTCTGGTCTCAGGCTATTGCAGTCTCCGGTTTATGTGGCCCTTTCTGTCTCTTGGGCTAATGCTTTCCTTCACAAGCTTTTAACACTGCAGATGCTACTCACCAAGGTAGGATGTAGAACATTTTCTTTATAAACTACATTATGCCAGTTGAGCTAGATGTTTCCAGAGATGATGGTCCCCAGCCCTCAGCCCAGTAATTCAGTCCCTCATGGAGTCTGGATGTGCCTATGGACTACATCTGTGGAAAGAGACAATGGAAAAAGTCAATATCATCAGTCAGAACAAGGCCAGGGGCCAACTCCAAAACTGACCATCAATTGCTCATATGCAAGTTCAAGTTGAAAATGAAGAAAATTAGAACAAGTCCACAAGAGCCAAAGTACGACCTTGAGTATATCCTACCTGAATTTAGAGACCATCTCAAGAATAGATTTGTCACATTGAACACTAAAGACCGAAGACCAGACAAGTTGTTGGGCAACATCAAGGACATCACACATGAAGAAAGCAAGAGATCATTAAAAAGACAGGAAAGAAAGAAAAGACCAAAGTGGATGTCAGAAGAGACTCTGAAACTTGCTCTTGAATGCTGAGTAGCTAAAGCAAAAGGAAGAAATGATGAAGTAAAAGAGCAGAACAGAAGATTTCAAAGGGTGGCTTGAGAAGACAAAGTAACGTATTATAATGACATGTGCAAAGGCCTGGAGATGGAAAACCAAAAGGGAAGAACATGCTCAGCATTTCTCAAGCTGAAAGAACTGAAGAAAAAATTCCAAACCTCGAGTTGCAATAATGAAGGATTCTATGGGGAAAATATTGAACAACGCAGGAAGCATCAAAAGAAGATGGAAGAAATACACACTGTACCAAAAAGAACTGGTCCATGTTCAACCATTTCAGGAGGCAGTATATGATCAGGAATTGATGGTACTACAGGAAGAAGTCCAAGCTGCACTGAAAACATCGGTGAAAAACAAGGCTGCAGGAATTGACGGAATACTGATTGAGATGTTTCAACAAATGGGTGCAGCACTGGAAATGCTCACTCGTCTATGCCAAGACCTTTGGAAGATAGCTACCTGGCCAACAGACTGGAAGAGGTCCCTATTTATGCCTATTCCCAAGAAAGGTGATCCAACCGAATGCGGAAATTATCAAACAATATCATTAATATTACATGCAAGTAAAATTTTGCTGAAGATCATTCAAAAGTGGCTGCAGCAGTATATCAACCGGGAACTGCCAGAAATTCAAGCCAGATTCAGAAGAGGAAGTGGAACAAGGGATATCACTGCTGATATCAGATGGATCCTGGCTGAAAGCAGAGAATACCAGAAAGATGTTTACCTGTGTTTTACTGACTATGCAAAAGTATTCGATCAACTGTGTGGATCATAACAAATTACGGATAACATTGTGAAGAATGGAAATTTCAGCGCACTTAATTTTGCTCATGAGCAATCTGTACATAGATGATAGAGGCCGTTGTTAGAACAGAACAAGGGAATACTGCGTGGTTTAAAGTCAGGAAAAGTGTGCATCAGGGTTACATCGTTTCACCATACTTACTCAATCTGTATGCTGAGCAAATAATCTGAGAAGCTGGACTATATGAAGAAGAATGCAGCATCAGGATTGGAGGAAGACTCGTTAACAACCTGCGTTATGCAGATGACACAACCTTGCTTGCCAAAAGTGAAGAGGACTTGAAGCACTTACTGATGAAGATCAAAGACCACAGCCTTCATTATGGATTACACCTCAATATAAAGAAAACAAAAATCCTCACAACTGGACCAATAAGCCACATCATGATAAATGGAGAAAAGATTGAAGTTGTCAAGAATTTCATTTTACTTGGATCCACAATCAACACCCATGGAAGCAGCAGTC
>NW_004444049.1:7306219-7330748 GCF_000243295.1 Trichechus manatus latirostris | reverse complement strand
GATAAATGGAGAAAAGATTGAAGTTGTCAAGAATTTCATTTTACTTGGATCCACAATCAACACCCATGGAAGCAGCAGTCAAGAAATCAAACAACATATTGCATTGGACAAATCTGCTGCAAAAGACCTCTTTAAAGTGTTGAAAAGCAAAGATGTCACCTTGAAGACTAAGGTGCACCTGACCCAAGTCATGGTGTTTTTAATCACCTCGTATGCATGTGAAAGCTGGACGATGAATAAGGAAGGTCGAAGAAGAATTGACGCCTTTGAATTACGGTGTTGGTGAAGAATATTGAATACACCATGGACTGCCAAAAGAATGAACAAAGCTGTCTTGGAAGAAGCACGACCAGAATGCTCCTTAGAAGCAAGGATGGCAAGACTAGGTCTCACATACTTTGGACACGTTATCAGGAAGGATCAGTCTCTGGAGAAGGACATTATGCTTGGTAGAGGGTCAGAAAAAAAGAGGAAGACCCCAATGAGATGGATTGACACAGTGGCTGCAACAACGGGTTTAAGCATAACAACGATTGTGAGGATGGCGCAGGACCCGGGCTTGTTTCGTTCTGTTGTACATGGGGTCGCTATGAGTTGGAACCGACTCAATGGCACCTAACAACCTGGAGCTTCTATGACTTTGCCTTGGTCAAGTTGTGCTGGCTTCCCCATTATTGTGTACTGTCTTACCCTTCACCAAAGTTACCACTTATCTATTGTCAAGTTACTGTTTTTCCCTTCCTGCCCCTCCCCTCCCTAGTAACCTTCAAAGATTGTTTCTTTTTGTGTGTAAACCTTTTCATGAGTTTTTATAATAGTGGTCTGATACAATATGTGACCTTTTGTGATTGACTTATTTCACTCAACATAATGCCCTCCAGATTCATCCGTCTTATGAGATGTTTCGCAGATTCATCATTGTTCTTTATTGTTGCATAGTATTCCATTGTGTGTATGTACCATAGTTTATCCATTCATGTTTTGATGGGCACTTAGGTTGTTTCCAACATTTTGCTATTGTGAATAAAGCTGCAGTGAACATGGGAGCGCATATGTCTATTCATGTGATAGCTCTTATTTCTCTAGGATATATTCCTAGGAGTAGGATTGCTGGATAATATGGTATTTTTATTTCTAGCTTTCTAAGGAAACTCCATATCATTTTCCAAAATGGCTGTACCATTCTGCATTCCCACCCGCAGTGCATAAGCGTTCCAATCTCCCCAGAGCCTCTCCAACATTTGTTATTTTCTGTTTTTTTGATTCATGCCAGTAATGTTGGGGTGAGATGGTATCTCGTTGTGGGTTTGATTTGCATTTCTTTAATAGCTAGTGATCGAGAGCATTTCCTCATGTGTCTGTTAGCTGTCTGAATATCTTCTTTGGTGAAGTGTCTGTTCATATCCTTTGCCCATTTTTTAATTGGATTATTTGTCTTTTTGTTGTAGAGGTGTTGGATTTTCCGGTAGGTTTTAGAGATTAGACCTTTGCCAGATTTGTTATAGCCACAAATATTTTCCCAGTCTGTAGTTTCTCTTTTAACTCTTTTGGTGAAGTCTTTTTTTGAGCATAAGTGTTTGCTTTTTAGAAAATCCCAGTCATCTAGCTTATCTTCTGGTGTTTGTGTATTGTTAGTTATGGTTTGCATCCTGTTTATGCTGTGTATTAGGGCCTCTAGCGTTGACCCTATTTTTTCTTCTACGATCTTTATACTTTTTGGTTTTGTATTTAGATCTTTGATCCATTTTGAGTTAGTTTTTGTGTATGGTGTGAGGTATGGGTCCTGTTTCATTTTTTTGCAGATGGACACATCCAGTTTTGCCAGCAGCACTTGTTAAAAAGACTGTCTTTTTCCCATTTGATAGACTTTGAGCCTTTGTCTAAGATCAGGTGAGCATAGGTGGATGGAGCTGTTGTAGAATTTGAGGAGCCCATTCCTCTGCCTTTGGATAGGCCAAGGTCAGATACACCACATGTTATTCCGTTTGAAGCAGGAAATCCCCTCAACCCCACCATGATCAACTTTATCAGAGGGAGACTAAAGCAAAAGAATATAATGAAAGTTGATACCCCTTCCTTGGTAATAAACAATGCAGCCATTGAAAGCAAGTGTGGATTTATGCTGCCCACAGGCAGTGCAGGAAGGGACTGCCATCTGAAAAGTCCCCAGGGTGGCACAAGCGGTTCATGCCAGAGTACTAGCCTAAAGTTTGGTAATACAAATGCACCCAGTGGTAGAAGAAAGGCCTGGAATCTGCTTACGTAAAGATTACAGCCCAAAAGATCCTATAAAACACATTTCTACTTTGTAATACATGGCATGAACACAAGTCAGAATTGACTTCACGGCAATGGTTTTGTTTTTTTTTTTAATTACTTCCAAAACGTTTTTGGGGTTTTTGAAAGATATGATTGTTTACAAAGTCACCTAGTAAGGGAACCAGCAGGCAGTGAAGCTTTCACTCTTCTGAGTTGAAATTGGATAGTTGACCACCGTCCTCCGTACTCGGTGTTCTAAAGGCCATCCCCTGGAGTTGGAAGTGAACATCAGTGTCCTTCCGGCTAAAGCCCAGGACCTGGTTCTAGACACAGGATGCAGGAAGGAACCAAGAGCAAAACCTCTTCCTGTAGAAAGAGGTGGAGCCTTCCTTAGGAAGAGAGGAGTTATCTTAGATACCTAAAGAAGGAAGTTCCCGTGCACATGCTGGGGGAACCCGAGGGCAGGAGGGCCAGGTCAGAGGAGGAGCATCCATGAAGATGCCCTCATTGAGAAGGCCAGAGTCACATGGTGCTTTTCCTTATGGGATACAAGGGAATGTTCAAATAAGCCAGAATTGTAGCTTCTGGTCCTCTTATAATGTAAATTCCTTCTGAGAACAAAACCCAAACCCGTTGCCATCAAGTCAATTCCAGCTTATAGTCATGACCTGGTAGGACAGAGAAGAACTGCTCCATAGGGTTTGCAGGGAGCAGCTAGAAATTCAAACTGCCGACCTTTTGGGTAGCAGCCATAGCTCTTAATCACTGCTCCACCAGGGTTCCACTAATTCAGTGTTTCACAAACTTTAGTGCGCAAGTTGTTGTTGTTAGTTGCTGCTGAGTCAATTCCGACTCATGGCGACTTCATGTGTGTAGAGTAGAACTGCGTTATAGGGTTTTCAAGGCTGTGACCTTTCGGAAGATCTCAGGCTTCTCTTTTGAGTGGCCTCTGGGTGAGTTCAGACCGCCAAACTTTCCAGCCACCACTCACAAACTCCTTATAGTATGCATAGGAATCACCTATAGTGCTTGTTACAAGTACAGATTACTGGAACCCTGCTAGAGAGTCCGATTCAGTGGAAATGTGGACAGCTTTTGTTTATATCTGTTCAGCATCCTTCACCTCTTCTTTTGGTATTTGTTATGGAATGAATTGTGTCCCCCAAAAAATATGTGTTGGAATCCTAATCCCTGTATCTGTGGATGCAAGGAACCCTGGTGGTGCAGTGGTTAAGTGCTCAGTTGCTAACCAAAAGTGAGGTTCTAACCCACCTGGTAGCTCCATGTGAGAAAGACCAGGAGATCTGCTTCCATAAAGATTATAGCCAAGAAAACTCCGTGGGGCAGTTACTCTGCCACATAGGGTCACCATGAGTCAAAAATCGACTCAATGGCACCCAACAACAATAGTATACCTATGGATGTTGTCTTAGTTATCTAGTGCTCCTCTAACAGAAACACCCACAAGTGGATGGCTTTAACAAAGAGAAGTTTATTTTCTCACAGTCTAGTGGGCTAGAAGTCCAAATTCAGAGTGTGAGCTCCAGGGGAGGGCGTTCTCTCTCTGTTGGCCTTCTTATCAATCTTCCCCCGGAGTAGGAGCTTCTCCACACAGGGACCCTGTGCTCCTGGCACTGCTTTCTTGGTGGTATGAGGTCCCCAACTCTCTGCTTGCTTCCCTTTCCTTTTATCTCTTGTAAGATAAAAGGTGGTGCAGCCCACATCCCAGGGAAACTCCCTTTACATTGGATCAGAGATGTGACCTTAGTAAAGGCGTTACAATCCCACCCAAATCCTCTTTAACATAAAATTACAATCACAAAATGGAGGACAACCACACAGTACTGGGAATCATGGCTTAGCTAAATTGATACACACATTTTTGGGGGGACATATTTCAATCCATGACAGATGTAATCCTATTTGGGAACAGGGTTTTCATTGTTATGTTAATGAGACCACATCAGTGAAGGGTGTGTCTTAAACCTAACCACTTTGAGATATAAAAAGAGCAGATAAGGCACAGGCACAAGCAAGCACAAACGGGGGAAAGATAGATGTCAGCTGGAGATCCACAAGGACCTGAGGAAGGCCAGGCTGGAGAAGCTGAAACAAGGGTTTTCCCCCAGAGCAGACAGAGAGAGCCTTCCCCTAGAGCTAGTGCCCTGAATTCAGACTTTTAGCCTTCTAAACTGTGAGAAAGTCAATTTCTGTTATTTAGAGCTGCCCACTTGTGGTATTTCTGTTATAGCAGCACTAGGAAACTAAGATATCCTTTGGGGAAACAGTGGGAGACAAAATATGTAAGCAGTTATTCATTAGCTCCATCCCAATTGGTCAATGATGGCCCCATAGGCACCAATTCCCCCCACTTCTAGGAGGCACATATGTTAGTGACGAGCATGCTTCCACAAGTGTCTCATGCTGAGGTGTTAGAGAAGCCCCACAGCAAGGAACAAGAGATACAGGGGTGGACAAGGTGCTGTCAGGTTATACCTATGCAAAGTTGGCAAAACCTGTAGCAAAGGCTAGGGAAAGAGGTACAGCCAAGAAGGTTTGAAGGAATATGCAAGAGATTTCTTATTTAGTCTTCTTTAGAACTCTTAGATCTGCTTGTGCACTCAGTTAAATCCTGCCCATCACAAAAGGATTCCTGGAATAGGCTATATTCATTATCTTCCTCCTTTGTCCCTGTTCTCAACTTCTCTCACCTACACCCAGCATTTTGCTTGCCTAGTGGGGCAACCCTGAGGTGAAGAAAACACCTCTATTAAGTAGTAAAGTTATCTAGGATTTGAACCCACGCAGTTTGTCTCCAGAGTTTGTGTTTTAATCACTACAATGCCTACAATACAGTGTTGAGAAAAATTTCAAGGTAGGTAGGTGTAGCATCCAGGTTAGGAGTCCCTGGGTGGCACAAATAGTTAAGCAGTTGGCTATTTACAGAAAGATTGTGGTTAAAATCCACCCAAAAAACCAAACCAAACTCCTTGCCCTTGAGTTGATTCCGACTCATAGTGACCCTATAGAATCCACCCAAAGGTGCTGATTTAAGAGATAATATTGGAGCCATTATTCCCTGTCCTTGAGCAAAGAGAATGTGACCCAGCTGGAGCCGGACTCACAAGGACTCACAAGGACACATCAACTGGACCCTGAGGTATAAAGATAATAGCTAGGACAATCTTGGGAAACATCTTTTAGGGAACATTTCACATAAGCAAATCACAAACATAGCACAAAAGACCCACATACTTTACACTCTTATCTTTTTCTGTTAGCATTTAGTGAATAGTAAGATGTATTGGACCAATGAGGACCCTCCTGACTGTTGTTACTGAAACCTGTACCAATGATTGTTAAGAAAGGCAATTCAAAATGTAGGATCACAGTTTCTAGCCAATCTGTGAAAAGGTGAAGCTTTCAATGGTTTTGCCCATTTGTCATGTTAATATATACTGATGACTATGTATATTCCTTGGACTCGGGCAGACATGGCTGTAGCAGCCTGCTTGTCCGGTTTACCATTCTTGCCTATTCTGTAATATTCTTTGGACTCGGACATACATGGCTGTGCCAGCACGCTTGTCTGTCTTCCCCTTCTTGCCTATTCTGTAATCCTTGGACTTGGGCAGACGTGGCTCTGGAAGCATGCTTCTCCATTTTCCCACTTTTGTCTGTTCTGTAATATTCCTTGGACTCAGACAGCCATGGCTCTAGCAGCATGCTTGTCCGTTTCCCCACTTTTGCTTATTCTGTAATATTCCTTGGACTTGGGTAAACATGGCTGTAGCAGCATGCTTGTCCATTTTCCCACTCTTGTCTATTCTATAATATTCCTTGGATTTGGGCAGACATTAGCTCTGGCAGCATGCTCGTCTGCTTCCCACTTTCACCTTTTTGAACATATGTGGAATAAAACTGTTCTTTTTACTTTACTAAACTTTGTGATGTTTTTACCCTAGAACAGTGCCTTGAAAGAAAGTCCTGGTGACCTACTTCTGAAAGATCACAGCCACTGAAAATCCTATGGAGCACAGTTCTACTCTGAAATACAGACATCGCCATGAGTCAACATCGACTGGATGGCAACTGGCTATATTTTTAGCATCCAGGTTCAGTGAGAAAGAATGCCATAACTGATTAGAGAAAAAGGGGTTGGTCGACACAACACCAAAACCACAAGCAACAAAAGAAAAAATAGATAAACTGGACTACATCAAGATTAAAAACGTTTATACTGCAAATGATACCATTAAGAAAGTGAAAAAACAACCTACAGAATGGGAGAAAACATTTGCAAATTATACCGTTAAGAAGTAAAGACAACACACAGAATGGGAGAAAATATTTGGTAAGAGTCTAGTATCCAGAATGTAAAAGAAGTCTTGTGATGTCGTTAGGTGTCATCGAGTCGGTTCCGACTCATAGCGACCCTGTGTACAACAGAATGAAACACCACCTGGTCCTGCGCCATCCTCACAGTTGTTGCTGTTTGAGCCCATTGTTGCAGCCGTTGTGTCAATCCATCTCATTGTGGGTCTTCCTCTTTTTCACTGACCCTTTACTTTACCAAGCATGATGTCCTTCTCCAGGGACCGGTCCCTCCTGATAACATGACCAAAAGTGCATGAGACAAAGTCTCACCATCCTCGCTTCTAAGCAGTATTCTGGCTATACTTCTTCCAAGACAGATTTGTTCATTCTTCTGACAATCCATGTGTTATGGATTGAATTATGTCCCCCGAAAATATGTGTTGTAAATCCTAACCTCTATGCCTGTGGTTATACTCCCATTTAGGAATGGGTCCTCTTTGTTATGTTAATGAGGCAGGATTGGTGTAGGATGTGTCTTGTGTCACGGAGCCCTGGTGGTGCAACGGTTAAGTGTTAGGCAGCTAAACAAATGGTCAGCAGTTCAAATCCACCAGCTGCTCCTTGGAAGCCCTATGGGGCAGTTTTACTCTGTCCTGTAGGGTCACTGTGAGTCAGAATCAACTTGACGGCCGCAGGTTTTTGGTGTCTTGAGTCAATCTTTTTTGAGATACAAAAGAGATTAAACAAGCAAGCATAGGGTCACTGTGAGTCAGAATCAACTTGACGGCCGCAGGTTTTTGGTGTCTTGAGTCAATCTTTTTTGAGATACAAAAGAGATTAAACAAGCAAGCAAGAGAAGCAGAGATGGGGGAAGAAAGACGCCAAGCCACATAAAGATCATTCAAGAGCAGAAGCTCAGAAGACACAAGGACCTTCCTCCAGAGCCAACAGAGAGAGAAAGGCTTCCTCTAGAGCCAGTGCCCTGAATTCGGACTTCTAGCCTCCAAAACTGTGAGAAAATAAATTTCTGTTTGTTAAAGCCACTCATTTGTGGTATTTCTGTTATTGCAGCACTAGATAACTAAGACACCGCGGTATATGGAATATATCAGAATATTTCTGTCCCTCCTAAAAGAAATCCAATATTCCTTAGCAGTCAATCTCCTTTCTTTCTACCCCCACACCACCGCATGGTATATATGGAATATACCATGAACTGCCAGAAGAATGAACAAGGAATTCTTACAACTCACTAATAAAAAGACAAATAACCAAATTTTAAATTGAGCAAAGGATTTGAGTAGATATTTCTCCAAAGAAGATATACAAATGGCCAATAACCACATGAAAAGGTAAAATGAACATCAGTAGTCACTAATACAATGCAAATAAAAACCATTATGAGATACCACTGCACACCCACTAAGATGGCTATAATAAAAAAGGTGGACATTAGCAAGTGTTGGCAAGGATGAGGAGAAATTGGAACCCTCATACACTGCTGGTGAGAATGTAAAATGGCGCAGCAACTTTGGAAAACAATTTAGCAATGCCTCAAAAAGTTAAAATATAGTTACCACATGACCCAGCAATTCCACTATTAGATATATACTCAAGTGAATTTAAAACATATGTCCATACAAAAACTTGTACACAAATGTTCATAGCAGCATTATTCAAAGCAGCCAAAAAGTGGAAACAGCTCAAACATCCATCAATTGATGAACGGATAAATAAAATGTGATATATCTATATAACTGAATATTATTCACCAATAAAAAGAAATGAAGTAATTGATACATGCTACAACATGGATGAACCTACAAAACATGTTAATTGAAAGAAACTAGTCATAAAAGGCCATATATTGTATGATTACATTTCTATGAAGTGTCCAGAATAGGCAAATGTATAGACATAGAAAGTCGATTAGTTGTTGCTTAGGAACTGGGGAGGGAGCATGGGGGTAGAAAGAATGGATAGTGACTGTTACGGAATACTAGGTTTCTTTTGTTGTTGTTGGGTGCTGTCGAGTTGGTTCTGACTCATATGACCCTATGACCCTATGTACTACAGAAAGAAACACTGCCCCGTCTGTGCCATCCTCACAATCATTGTTATGCTTGAGCCCATTGTTGCAGCCACTGTGTCAATACATCTCGTTGATGGTCTTCCTCTTTTTTGCTGACCCAAGCATGATGTCCTTCTCCAGGGACTCCTGATAACTCCTGATAACGTGTCCAAAGTACAAGAGACAAAGTCTCACCGTCCTTGCTTCTAAGGAGTGTTCTGGCTGTACTTCTTCCAAGACAGCTTTGCTCATTCTCTTGGCAGTCCATGGCATATTCATTATTCTTCTCCAGGACGACAGTTTGACAATTTGAAGTCATCAATTCTTCTTCGGTCTTCCTTACTCATCGTCCAGCTTTCACATGCATATGAGGCGATTGAAAACACCATGGCTTGGGTCAGGTGCACCTTAGTCTTCAAGGTGACATCTTTGTTTTTCAACACTTGAAAGACACCTTTGCAGCAGATTTGCCCAATGCAATATGTTGTTTGATTTCTTGACTGCTGCTTCCATGGGTGTTGATTGTGGATCCAAGTAAAATGAAATCCTTGACAACTTCGATCTTTTCTCCATTTATCATGATGTTGCTTATTGATCCAGTTGTGAGGATTTTTGTTTTCTTTATGTTGAGGTGTTATCCATACTGAAGGCTGTAGTCTTTGATCTTCATCAGTAAGTGCTTCAAGTCCTCTTCACTTTCGGCAAGCAAGGTTGTGTCATCTGCATATCGCAGCTTGTTAATAAGTCTTCCTCCAATCCTAATGCTGCATTCTTCTTCATATAGTCCAGCTTCCTGGATTATTTGCTCAGCAGACAGATTGAATAAGTATGGTGAAAGGATACAACCCTCATGCACATCTTTCCTGGCTTTATGATATACTGTGTGGTTGAAAGTCAGGTGAGAATGTAGTGTCTGGAGTATTCGTCAGCTTTTTGTTGTGGCAGTGCTATGTAGCAAACAACACTAAAACTCAGTCATTTACAACAGCAAACATTTATTTCTTGGCATAGGTTTGTGGGTCAAATGTGGCTCTATTGGGCTATATGGGCTCAGATGGACTTAGCTCCAGGCTGCAAGTTAGGTTCAGGTGTGCTCCGTATGTCTCCCATTCCAGGACCCAGGCTGAAGAAGGAGCATTTATCTGGGACTTACACTTCTCATGGTAGATGACAGGAGCACAAGAGACCAAGCCACATCACAAAAACATATGTAAGCCTCAGCTAGGATATAACTTACTTCATGCCTGCTCACATTCCATTGGCCAAAGCAAGTCACATGGCCAAGCCCAAAGTCAATGGGGCAGGAAAGTATCCACTGCCTAATGAGAGGCACTGAAAAGTCTCAGGGTAATGAGGCTGAAGATGCAGTCTTATTACAGGAAGAGTTGGAATGGTTGGAAACAAATTAACCAGTCTACCATAGGTGTTGGGTCAAATATTTGCCACCCCTGTTCTATGGGACACTTGGGGAACAGTTTAGGAAGAATTGTCATATTTTGTCTAATGTCTCCTGAATGAGATCTTCTTCTTTTTTTTAATATAATTGGTTATATTTTAAATTTTGATTATAAAAGTAAAAACATCAGACAATGCAGAAGTTTTTAAAATGTTAATTATCCATATTCCCACCATCCAGGGTGTTAAAGAGAGAAACTGTGGACAAAGTTGACAGATTCCTCTGAGTGCATAGGAAAATTCACAAAATTCACTAACCACTGTGGAATGTACCCAAGAAAAGACAAACAGACATATATGAGACATGGTGGAGTGGAGACACAGTGACCATAAAATCATGCAAACACCCTCTTGTGACAATACTTCTGTTAACCATAAACATGCTTCAAGTTTACCTTGTGAAAAGAATCCAAGGTAAATATCACACCAAATGTTAGCTGATGTTTAATTTTCCACTCTATATCCTCCCTTTTCTCCTTAAAAACTCACTACAGAAAGCACAAGGACCCCAAATAGCTAAAGCAATCTTGGAGAAGGAGGAGAAGGAGGAGGAGGAGGAGAAAGAGAAGAAGAAGAAAGGAGAAGGACTCATACTTCACTGATTTCAAAACATACTATAAAACCACAGTAATTAAAACATAATAACAGACATATAGACTAGTGGAATAGACTTGAGAGTCCAGAAATAAATCCATACATCTGTGGTAAACTGATCTTGGACAAAGGTGATAATTCCATTCAATGGAGAAGGAAGAGCCTCTTCAATTAATGGTGCTGGGAAAATTTGGATTTCCCCATGCAGAAGAATGAGTCAGGATCCATGCCTCACACCATACACAAAAACCAATTCAAAATGGTTCAAGGAACTAAATGTGAAAACTAAAACCATAAAATTCATGGAAGAAAATCTAGGGACAAGGCTGTGGAAACTAGTGTTTACTGATAGATTATCAGTTATGATATCAAAAGCTCCAGCAGCAAAAGACAAAATAGATAGATGTGATCTTATAAAAATCCAATACTTTTGCACATCAAAGGGCTTTATCAACAAAGTGAAAAGGCAAACTACAGACAAGGAGAAAAATTTTGAGAACCATATATCAGCTAAGGAATGTGTAAGGGAATTTTAAAATTTGAGGAACCTGAGAAAATCAGAAATGGCCAGCTTGAGGTTTGAGTATGTCTCCTTTGTTGCTAGCTCCATTTTCATCCTATCTACAGCCATCTTCCATGCAGACCTAATCATGAAACTAAGGAATATCCAGTAATTATGATGTAACTGTACTGCAATCCCTGCCCTGTCACATACCCTTGTAATTACCACGCTGTAAACAATCTAAGAAAGACACATATATCCTTTAAGCCAATCATTTTACGAGCTTCCATTACAGGAAGTCCTGCCTAATGAGTTCCCGCCACAGGAAGTCCTGCCTTATAATAATCTACTACCAATCAAGTACTGTCTTTCAATGATCTAAGCCTGTAATTAGGAACCCTGGTGGTGCAGTGGTTAAGAGCTACGGCTGCTAACCAAAAGGTTGGCAGTTCGAATCCCCCAGCCACTCCCTGGAAGCCTACTCTGTCCCATAGGGCCATTATGAGTCGGAACCGACTTGATGGCACCTAACAACAACAACAAGCCTGTAATTACCAATCAAGTAATGTCTTTCCATGATCTAAGTTTGTAAATACCAATCAGGTAATGTACTTGACGTTCTTTGTTCCCACCTTATAAAACATCACTGCAGCGTAGCCATTTTGAAGTGCTGGATTTCATCTCATGGAAATCAGTCTCTTCTGGCTCAAGCTGTCTCTACTTTCAGTAAATCTCTCAACTTTAATCAGAGTATGGGTGATTACTCTTAGACAGGGCCTAATATCAAAAACATATATAAAACTTCTACAACTTAACAACAAAAAGACAACACAATCAAAAAATGGACATAGGACTTGAACAGGTATTTCACCAGAGAAGATATTCAAATGGCCAATAAGCACAAGAAAAGATTTTCAACAAGCCATTTAGGGAGATGCAAATCAAAACCACATTGAGATATCACCTCACCCCTGTTAGAATGACGATGATCAAAAAAATAGAAAACAAGTGTTGGTGAGGTTGTGGAGAAACTGGAGCCGTCATCCATTGCTGGTAGGAATGTAAAATTTTCCATCAATATGGAAAAAAGTTTGACAATTCCTCAAAAAGTTGAACATAGAACTCCGTATGACCCAGCAATTCCATCCTAGGTCTATACCCAGAAGAAGTGAAGGCAGGAACATAAACAGAAACCTGTACACCAATGTTCCTTGCAGCACTTTTCACAATAGCCAAAAGGTGAAACAACCGAAATGTCCATCAACAGATGAATGGATAAGCAAAATGTAATATATATACACAATGGAATACTACTTAGCCATAAAGAGAAATGAAGTCCTGATGCATCTACAACATGGATGAACCTTGAAAACATCATGCTGAGCGAAATAAGTCAGCCACAAAAAGACAAATATAGTATGATAGCACTTATATTAAATAAGTAAATATATAACATGTTTCTGTTGAGTCGATTCCGACTCATAGTGACCCCAGAAGACAGAGTAGAACTGCCCCCATAGGGTTTCCAAGGTGCAGCTGGTGGATTTGAACTGCCGACCTTTTGATTAGCAGCCGAGCTATTAACTGCTGCACCACCAGGGCTCCAGGTAAATTTATAGAAAGCAAAAATTATCATGGTTACCAGGAGTGGAAGGGAGGGGGAAAAGGGGAGTTTTTGCTTAGGGGGCATGAGGTTATGCTAATGGCAGTAGAATGATTTGGAAAAGCATAGTGAAAATAGTTGCATAACTTTAAGAATGTAATCAATGTTACTGAATTGTACACGTAGAAATTACTGAGATGGCATATGTTTTGTTACGTATATTTTCACCACACCAAAAAAAAAAAAAAAAAGTTCATCGTAAGTAGCCTAAGACAAGCACTCCTGTTTTTCTGAACAGGAAGTTCTCCCTGTATACACATAAACTGCTCAAATAAACCTATATATTTTAATTCATTTTGAGCTTCGATTATTTTCACAAGGGTTAACCAATGTTAAGGAGTTCCTAGATGGTGCCAGAAGAACAAACAATTCAGTTTTAGAAGAAGTACAGCCAGAATGCTTATTAAAAGCGAGGATGGCAAGAATTTGCCTCACATACTTTGGACATGCTATCAGAAAGGACAAGCCCCTGAAGGACATAATGCTTGGTAAAGTAGAGGGTCAGGGAAAAAGAAGACCCTCAACGAGATGGATTGACAATGGCTACAACAATGGGCTCTAACACAGCAACAATTGTGAGGATGGCACAGGACCAGACAGTGTTTTGTTCTGTTGTACATAGGGTTGCTATGAGTTGGAACTGACTCAATGGCACCTAACAACAACAGGGGGTGCAATGGTTAAGTGCTGGACTACTAACCGAAAGGTTGGAGGTTCAAACCCACTTAGAGATGCCTCAGAAGTAAGCCTGGTGATCAGCTTCCAAAAGGTCACACCTTGAAAACCCTATGGAGTAGCTCTACTCTGTACACATGGGGTCTCCATGAGTCGGAATTCCAATTACGGCAAGTAACAACAACAACCAGTGTTGGTGGTGTTCATTCTTATAGAATTTCTTGTGTGCGTGTGTATATATAAATACATAGATATTATTTTTAACAAAATTAGGATCATGGTGCACATACTATTTTGTAATCTCAGTTGTCAATATTTCATGGAAACTTTTCTATATAAAAATGTAGATCTATATCATCTTTTTTATTTATTCTTTTTTTGAACATTTTGTCATGGTTTTCTATGTAACCATTTTTAATGTTTGCATGGATTTTTATGGTACTAACTACATTTTTAATGCATTTATAAACACTTTTGTACAACTAATTCTGCCACCATAACAGATTTGTTTCAATTTCTCCATGTTTACTTCCAATCTGTATCAATATGTTACACAAATTTTTGCATCAGCATAATCATAGCATATTGTAAAGAAGAAAATCTTGTACTCTGATAGGAGTAAGAACAGAAAGTTTTATTGAGGAATAGCAACTCTAGTTGGGCAGCACATCTGAAAAAGGGCAGAGTTTTTATACACAGGTTTCAGCGTGACCAATACCACAGACATTTAAAAAAAAAATTCTTACTTCATTTGGTTAATCTATTTTCTGACAAACATTTTTTAATAACAGTTTGGGTAAGCAATTTTTGAGAACATTTTCATTACATGCTTCCTGGAACATACTTTGTACATATTTTCCCAGAACAACCACTTCTCCTTCATCCCCTCCCTTCTTTGCCCAAGAGTGGTTCACGTTAACCCTTATTAGAGCCTGCTCCAAAAGCCTCTGTTTTTGAATTTTTACTAGCACATTCCCCTCCTTTTCTTCAAGCTTCTACTAGGAGGAGCTGATCACCCACAATCG
Organism: Trichechus manatus latirostris; assembly: GCF_000243295.1. Classification (NCBI taxonomy): domain Eukaryota; kingdom Metazoa; phylum Chordata; class Mammalia; order Sirenia; family Trichechidae; genus Trichechus; species Trichechus manatus. Next base: position 7,316,187 of record NW_004444049.1, on the reverse strand, counting down.
AGTATCTTTTCTTCTGCAAGAACTTTGTCTGCTTTCTTGAAGAGTGTCTTAGGCTGGGTTCTCTAGAGAAGCAAAACCAGTAAAGTGTATAAATACATATACAGAGAAATTTATATCAAGGAAATGGCTCATGTGATTGTAGAGGCTGGAACATCCCAAGTCCGTGGATCAGGATAGAGGCTTCTCCTGATTCATGCAGCCACAGAGGCTGGCGAACCCAAGATCAGCAGGTTGGAGAACAGGGCTCTTGTTCACAGGCTGTGAAATTCGACAAATCCCAAGATCGGCAGGCAAGATGGCAAGGCTTCTCCTTATTCACTTAGCTGCAGGGACTGGTGAACCCAAGATCAGCAGGTTGGAGAGCAGGGCTCTTGCTCGCAGGCTGTGAAGATCAACAAATACCAAGACTGGCAGATAAGCTGCTAGCTCAAGTCCCAAGAACCAGAGGTCAGACAAACAGGAGGCAGCTGCAGAATCCAGAGCAGGCAAAAGTCAGAACGTCCACTTAGATTCAGATACAGGTCACATGCCCAAGGAAACTGCCTTTCAACTGACTGGCTACTCACAGTAGATCCCATCATGTGGGTGATCACATATACACACTGAGAATCATGGCCCAACCAAGTTGACACACAATCTTAACAATCACAAACAGCTTTTGTCAATAAAAATTATTTTCTTCACCTTTCCAAGCTAATAGGCATTGTCTTCAGGGTGAATGGATTCTTAGCAGGGTTTTGGCAGCAGGCAAAGCCAAATGGGAGGAACAAATTCAGAACCAACTCAAGCAACAAAAGGTCAACACAAAACACCCAGGAAATAAGGTATGTCCTCTTCATTAGTTTAGCTATTGGTAAAGGAATCATTAAAAAGGGATAATCTCCCTAATCTCACTGGGCTCCAGAGCTTAGTACAAAGGAGGGACAAGTTGTTTAAATCAGTCTTTTCCTCAGAAGCAGTTGGAGTTTGGTTGCACTTTGGGACAAACTCATGAAGTACCTAGGGGAATCAGCAGGATGAATTGGGAAAGTACTATAATTTAAGCAGTACTTCTGTAATCTGTTCCAACTGGGAAATGATTTTACCTTAGAACAATTTAATCTATGTTCCACGATATGCGTTAGGTTGAAGCACAGTACCTGAGGTTAGGCTAACAATCCAGGAGGATGTCACAGCCTAACAAGTATGGCTCACTTAAAGGTAATGTTGAAATTAATAGTAACATTGGATATAAGGCTATAATTTGATATAGAAAATGCTAATGGCTCTAAATTTTCATGCCCAGATTGCAGATGGGAATGACAGATTCAACATTCAGTCAAATTGCTGGCTGTAGCTACTGATTGGGCTAATTTAATAAATGCATTCTCTTCCCATGCAGTGGAAGATGCCACTGAGAAGGGAAAGATAAAAGTTAAATGGACCTTCATGTTGGATAAAATTATCAAGGAAAAAGACCATAAGTATGAAGAAAAGCTAGTAACATAAGAATAGCTACAATTATAAAGCAAAGTCCACAAAATTCAGCAAGATTCATGGAGTCTTGTTCCGTGATCTTGGGCTTAGCTGTCTACCTCAGAGGTCATCTGTTTCTGGCCACTAGGGCATTTTAAAGTGATTTTTAGTTTTCAGATGGTTGACAAGTCCACAGGGGTGGCTTGGCCTTCTTTTGTTGTTGTCGTTAGGTGCTGTCAAGTCTATTTCAACTCATAGCGACCCTATGTACAACAGAATGAAACATTGCCCACTCCTGCACCATCCTCACAATCGTTTTTATGCTTGAACCCATTGTTGCAGCCACTGTGCCATTGACGGCCTTCCTCTTTTTTGCTGACTCTCTACCAAGTGTGATGTCCTTCTCCAGGAATTGGTCCCTCCTGATAACATGTACAAACTATGTGAGATGAAGTCTAGCTATCCTCCCTTCTAATGAGCATTCTGGCTATACTTCTTCCAAGACAGATTTGTTTATTCTTCTGGCAGTCCATGGTATAGTCAATATTCTTCGCCAACACTATAATTCAAAGGCATCAATTCTTCTTCAGTCTTCCTTATTCATTGTCCAGTTTTCACGTGCATATGAGACAATTGAAAACACCATGGCTTGTGTCAGGTACACGTTAGTCCTCAAAGTGACATCTTTACTTTTTAACACTTTAAATAAATCTTTTGCAGCAGATTTGCTCAATGCAATGTGTTGTTTCATTTCCTGACCAGTGCTTCTGTGGGTTTTAATTGTGGATCCAAGTAAAATGAAATCCTTGACAACTTCAGTATTTTCTTATTTATCATGATGTTGCTTATTGGTCCAGTTGTGAGGATTTTTGTTTTCTTTATGTTGAAGTGTAATCCGTACTGAAGGCTGTGGTCTTTCATCTTCATTAATAAGTGCTTCAAGTCCTCTTCACCTTCACTTTCAGCAAGCAAGGTTTTGTCATCTGCATATCACAGGTTGGTAATGAGTCCTCCTCCAATCCTGATGCCCTGTTCTTCTTCACATAGCCCAGCGTCTCGGATTATTTGCTCAGCATACAGATTGAATAAGTATGGTGATAAACTGCAACCGTGACGCACACCTTTCCTGATTTTAAATCATGCAATGTCCCCTTGTTCTGTTCGAACGACTGCCTCTTGGTCTAAGTATAGGTTCCTCATGAGTACAGTTAAGATGGAAGGAATACACAGAGTCACTGTACCAAAAATAAATTGGTCAACATTCAATCATTTCAGGAGGTAGCATATGATCAAGAACCGATGATACTAAAGGAAAAGGTACAAGCTGCACTGTAAGCATTGGCAAAAAACAAGGTTCCAGGGCTTGACGGAATACCAATTGGGATATTTCAACAAATGAATGCAGCACTGGAAGTGCTGACTAGTCTATGCTAAGAAATTTGGAAGACAGCTACCTGGCCAGTCGACTGGAAGAGATCCATATTTGTACCTATTCCAAAGAAAGGTGATCCAACAGAGTGTGGAAATTATCGAACAGTATCATTAATATCAAACACAGGGAAATTGTGCTGAAGATCATTCAAAAGCGGTTGCAGCAGTACATTGACAGGGAACTCCCAGAAATTCAAGCAGGATTCAGAAGAGGGCATGGAACAAGGGATATCATCACTGATGTCAGATGAACTAGATGGATCATGACTGAAAGCAGAGAATACCGGAAAGATATTTACCTGTGTTTTGTTGACTATGCAAAGGCATTCGACTGTGTGAATCATAGCAAATTATGGGTAACATCGTGAAGAATGGAAATTCCAGGACACTTGATTGTGCTCATGAGGAACCTGTACTTAGACCAAATGCCCTTCTTTAGTTGTGAAAAATGGATCCAGGTTTTCACTCCCTGTAATTTGGCAGCACATGAATTAGTAAGGAGAACTAGATATGGCCCTTTCCATTGAAGTTCTAGTGAGTCTTTTAATTGATACCTTTTCCAATATACATAGTCTCTTGGGACAACGTTAGGCAGATTTTGGGATTCTAACTTTTGGTCATCAAGGCTTCTTTAACCTGTGAAAAATATTCTTTAGGGTATTGGATTAAAGATTGACAATATTTTCATAATTCAGATTGAACAATGTTAGAGTCAGTATAGGCAACCTGAGGGAGGGCTATAGGTCTTCCTGTAATTATCTCATATGGAATAAGTTTATGATATCTGAATGAGGTAGATCTTAAGTTCAAAAGGACTAAAGGAAAACATTAATCCAGAATAAATTTAGGGACTCACAAAGCATGACTAATTGAGTTTTTATTATACCATTAGTCCTTTACACTAGGCCAGAAAATTGGGGGTGATAAGGGCAATGTAATCTCTGAAAGATGGGAAAGATTGGACGTATTTCTTCATTGAAATGATCAGTGAAATGGGTCCTTTTATCACTACAAAGTGTCTTCAGTGCTCCCCAGGTAGGGATGATGTTTTCAAGAAGTTTCTTAGCTACAAAGGCCACAGTTGCATGGCAGCAAGGGAAAGCCTCCACTGAATATGAAAATCTACAAATCATCACTAATATATATTTGTAATTATTGGAGGGCAGGAGCTGAATGAAATCTAGCTGCCATTCAAGCATAGGCCCAGAAGGCAAGGAGTATTGTCCAAGTAAGATTTTAAATTGTTTTCCAAGATTGTGGTAAGGGCAAATGGGGCAGTGGGAGGCACATGTTCAGAAGCTTCAAAAATATTTTCCCCACCAATATTTCTTTATGGTCTCAATAATTTTATCTCAGCCCATGTGGTTCCCTTCATGTAGAGTCTGCATCATAAGAAAATCCAAAAATTTGGGTAGGACAGGTTTTTGATTAGGTCCTGTCCATAATTTAGTGGCAGGATCTTGACAACAGCCTGCTTTTATCCATGTTTCTGCCTCATCTGTTTGGACTAATTGTGGTGCTTTAAAAGTTTTTCTGAAGTTAATTCATAAAGGTTGGAACCATTGTTAAAAAAAAGTTCAAGGGGTCCTTTTAGTTTTTCATCATTAAAAATCAAACCTATTGCCGTCAAATCAATTCTGACTCATAGTGACCCATAGGGTTTCCAAGGAGCAGCTGGTGGATTCAAACTGCCAACCTTTTGGTTAGCAGCTGAACACTTAACCACTGTGCCACCAGGGCTCCTTATTCATCATTAGGGCAATAGTAATTTTAGAAGCAGCTTGTTTGGCTGCTCTGCAAGCAAGAGCATTCCCTCTAATCTCTTCAGTTTGGGGTACTCCTTTTGGCGGTAAGCTTGTATTTTTATTACAGCAATTCCAGATCAAAGTAGCTGAGCGTCTAAAAGCGCTGCCACTAAAGTTCCATTTTTTTATGGCAGTCCCAGAAGAGGTTAAAAATCTTCTTTGTTTCCGTAACATGCTAAAATCCTGTACAACACCCAAACAATACTTAGAATCAGTGTAAATATTGACAGACTTTCCTGCTAGGGTTTCCAAGGAGCGGTTGGTGAATTCAAACTGCCAACCTTTTGGTTTGCAGCTGAGCTCTTAACCACTATGCCATCAGGGCTTCTTACAAGCTCTAGGTAATTGCAATTAATTCAGCTTTCTGGGCAGAAGTAGCTTCAGGAAGAGCCTGACTCTCAAGGACTTTTCAGTAGAAGTTGTAATGGCATATCCAGGCTGGTAGTGAGAGCTAGCAGAATTTGGTTTTAAGTAGGAGCCATCCACAAAAAAAACAAAACCCCCACTAAATCAGGATTAGTTAAAGGAATCTCTCTCAAATCTTTTCATGGGTCAAAAGTTGTTAAGTTAAATACAGGCAGTTACACATAGCGTAATTATTGTCAGTTTCATGGAGAAGGGTGGCTGGATTTAAGCAAGTCACAGAATGTAGTCTAACATTAGATGTGTTCAGAAGAGCTTCATAAGAAGTGTTGAGTTAAAGCAGAATTAAGTATGGCAGATAAAGCACGGGGCACAAAAACATACAAAAAGTTTCCCAGCACTATATCTGTGGTGCTTTCTACTAACTTGACTGCAGCCCGGAGACAGGGAGGGTATCCTTTAGCTACAAGGTCAAAGTGCAGGCTGTTATAACCACAGGTCTTTGATATCCTCCATATTTCTGGGTCAATACTCCTAAAGTGTTTCTAGCCACTTTATGTACAAATAAAGAAAAATCTAAGTGATAGTCGGGAAAACCTGGAGTACATGTTTCTGTTAAAGCCCCTTTTAATTTATCTATAGCCTCCAGATCTTCTGGTGAAATTTGGAATGAATCTGGTTAACAGGCCTTTAGATATTTATGTGAGAGTTGGGCCAACAAAGAAAAATTAGGAATCCAAGTCCTACAGTAGCCACAACGCCCTAAAAACCCTTGTGTTTGTTTCCTTGTTCTAGGGGTAGGGAAAGCAAAAATGGCCTCCTTTCATTTAGGGTCAATAGAGATACTTTCTGCAGAATATATGGCCCAAATATTAGACAGAAGGTCAGGACAATAGTAACTTCTCTTTGGAAACTTTATGTCCACCAACAGCCAAATGCCTTAACGAAGGTATGCTATTGTCAATGCAAGCCTGCTGGGAAATTGAGCATATTAATAAACCATCAACATGTTGCAGCAATTTGGATTTGTTCATAAACTGTGAAGGCTGCAAGTCTGCATGGAGAATTTGGGGGAAAAAAGGTGAGAGATTCAGTAAATCCTTGGGACATTACCTTGGTAAGGTAAATTGTTGATTTTCCTAGGTGAAAGCAAACAAACATTGGCTTTCAGAATGCACAGGAGTACTAAAAAAAAGTGCTGTAAAGATCAACAACTGCAAAATGGGTGGCATCTGGAGGGATATTGGAAAGCAGTAAATGAGGGTTTGGGATACTGGAAACCTAGGAACAACAATGCAGTTAATGGCACGCAAATCCTGAACAAACCTCTAGCCCCTATTATTTGGTTTCTTCATAGAAAGAACAGGGGTGACCAATGTTTGCAAGCAGCAAGCAACCTCTTCCTTTTAAATCTGTTCTAATTCAAAACCCATATCAGTAAATATGGGGACATTGGCAAACTTAATAACATTTCCCCCGTTTTAGTAAATTGCAAATGACAATTCCATTTAGACAAAAGATCTTGTTCCAACCAATTGACAAGAGTATCAGGACTAAGCAAAAGTCTTCAATAGGATGGAGAAATATTGCATTGAGTTGATAATGAATCTGCATTTGCTCTTGATTAGTAACCTCCACTATGTTTTGTACTCTGGGGCAGAAGCTTTTGCAAAAAAAAATCGGGTTTAATAGCGGATAGCATGACTCCAGTGTCAATCAAATATTGGCAAGGTTCTCCATTAATGTTTACAATAGTTTCCGCTTGCAGGTTTAGCACACCATAGGAAAAGTCCCTGTTGTGTCCCCGGAGCCTCTTCATTCCATATTAGGTTGACAGAAGTCTTGCTGGGGAGTTTTCATTTCGTTTTTTAATTTATTACATTCATTTTTCCAATGACCAGGTTTCTTACAATAGTGGCAGACGCCAGCCTTGGGGACATTAGAAGGTTTGGAATTCTTTTGATTTGGGGATTGTAACTGTTGCAACTGGAGGGCCATAATTTGTTAGCCTTTTTGTCCCTTTCAGCCTCAAAATATCGGAAAGTTTATAAGCCAAATGAGTCAAGTCCACAATGGGGGGCCATTCTCAGTCTAATTGGTGCCACTTAACCAAGGCTGAGATTTCAGGCATTAAAAGCTCCAGTTGCACCTGGAGCAGATAAAGTAAGACCAGAGTGTTTGGAAAACTTTTGAAGCAGTCTCATTTGATAATCATCAACATTCTTATCTTTATTCTGTTTACAAGAATTAATTTTTGTCCAATCAATTATTGGGGGAAAAGCCTTGGGAATAACCTCAAGTAATTTCATATCCATTGCTTGACAATCCTCAAGTAGCTCAATGACTGTCTTATCTATATTTAAAGCTAAACTATTTTGGGGATCTTTCCATACAGCATGTTCTAACCATAGTTGAGCTTCTCCAGGCCCCATTATCATATGGACTAGTTGAAACAAATCTGTGAGCCCAAGTTGGTAAGCTTCAATAAGAATTTTAAATTCCTCAGCAAACTTGTACAGGGTCTTCAGGAAATTTTGGAAAATCCTTCACAATGCTACATAACTCTATGTGTGTCCAGGGAATAGAGGTAACATGGGGAAACTCCTCAGTGTTTGTAGGATGGATCTTAAAGGGCATTTCTGGTAAAGGTTTCTTCTTTGGTTTCTCAGGAAAAAAGGAAGCTCAGACAGAGTGTTACTGGAAGAATAGGAGGGTAAGGAGGGGTATAAAGGAGAGTCAGCTGGCAAAGGGGCAGATGGAGCAGGAGCTGAGTTCTGACATTGTAACTCCTTATTTTGTTTGGTTAATTTGGAAACAGTATCCTTCAGGGAAGGAATTTTGCTAACTTGATGTCTTTGGAGGCCTCTAAATACCAATCAAAATAGGCATTCCATTGAGGTTGTTTAATCTGGGAGCACTTATTTTCCAATTTCCTGGGCAGAAAAACTAATTCAGAGAAGTCAAAAGAACCCTAAAGTGGCCACTGATTTTCCAAACTGTCTTTAGTGAGCTCATGCCAACCAGACAAAACACACACTTCAAAGGACCAAAGTGCTTCTTCATATAGTGGGCAAGAGTCCCAGAGGGAGGCTCTGATTTGCCCTTGGAATTGGCATTTCCCATTTTTCTTCTGAAAGATAATGAAAACTTACTTGCAAGAATAAAAACAAATCCTTCAATAAAACTCAAAGAGCTACAACAAGAAGGAGTGAAACTCAGAATCCCATAAATCCGCAGAGACAGAGAGCCCAAATTGCTCAGCTGGTACATGAACCTGACTCCTTGACACCTCAGGGGTCATTGAAGGCAATGCACCTTCAAAGTCCCAAATATGTCAAAAAAGAAAATCTCATACTCTGATAGGAGTAAGAATAAAGAGTTTTATTAAGAAAAACCAACTCTAGTTGGGCAGCACATAGTGAAAGTAGAAAGTGCTCTGCCGTTCTGAAAAAGGGCAGAGTTTTTGTAAATAGGGTTCAGTGTGAACAATACCACAGACTTGAAAACAAAACAAAACACGATTCTTTCTTCATTTGGTTAATCTATTTTCTGACAAACACTTATTGATAACAGTTTGGGTAAGCAATTTTTGAGAACATTTTCAATACATGCTTCCTGGAATGTTCATTCTACATATTTTCCCAAAACATCCACTTCTCCTTCATCCCGTACCTTGTTTGCCCAAAAGTGGTTCGTGTTAACCATTTATTGAGAGCCTGCTTTGAACGCCACTGTGTTTTAATTGTTGCTAGCACAATATATACTATGTTTGTGGGTTTTCACATTTAACATTTCAGAAATGTTTTTCCAGGTTGTTATCTATCCTTTTTGGTGCTGTCTACCACGCCATCATTTAATTAGCCAGTTCCTGCTATTAGAATGGTTATTTCTCGTGTTATTACTATCATATTCCTTCATTCAGAAATTCTGATTGCTCTTGAGTGGCTGTTTGAGTTTTATCCACCTTTTTATCATTCTTCCCTTCCTGTTAGGTGGAGCCAGAACGGCTGTTGGCATTTTCCAACTAAGGAGAAACTGAGTTCAGTAAAGTTTGGGTTTAGTGGTTGTCTTAGTTCTTAGTGCTGCTGTAACAGGAATACTGAAAGTGGGTGGTTTTACCAAACAGAAATTTATTTTCAGAGACTGGAAGTCTGAATTCAGGGCACCAGCTCTAGAGGAAGACTGTCTCTCTGTCCACTCTGTGGGAAAATCCTTGTCACAGAGATAAAAGCTTGCACACGACACAGTCCAGTGTCATGGGAACTGGACTCTAGTCTTGGGGCTCCCAAGAGCTTGCTGTGTGACCTTCAGTAGGTCACAGACTCTTGGTGCTCACATTTAGAAAATGGACATTGTAACCGTGGGTGTGGATTGTGTGTGCCCATGCTCCACTCAGCAGCTCTTCATCTTTGCATTCCCTTCTCCACAACATTTTTGAAAGAACGGATGAGCTAGGCTAAGGGCCTGAGAAAAATACGTGCCCAGGATCACAGAGCTGGCAAATGAGAAAGACTCAATCTCCATTCTTCCATGAAATGGACCTTTGCACTGCCCCCACCGGCTCTTTTCCTGCCCTGGGCATCTTCTGGCGTCGGAAGGCTTGTTCTGGGAAAGCCGCAAAAGCGACTCTGACCAAAATTCCGGTGCTGCAGATACAAGCGTTTTTAATGTCAGCAAAACACGCCTGACCGGCGTTTCAGAAGAGGACGACCCACTGGCTCCGCCGGCCCGCCCTCGACGCCCGCCGCTTGGGGACGTTTGGAGACCCTGATGCTCTGAAGGCAAATTGCGCTGGGAGGGGCGGCGAAGAGACCCGCGCCTTCCCGCCTTCGGCGACTCCCGGGGATTCTAATGGAGCCGCGCGCCGGGGGCGGGGCCTGGCCGGGGGCGGGAGCGGGGCCCGGAAGCAGGCGG
>NW_004444049.1:7274752-7305998 GCF_000243295.1 Trichechus manatus latirostris | reverse complement strand
CGGAGGGGGCTGCGCGGGCGGGAGGCGGCGGCGCTGAGGCCTGCGCGCCCTCCTGCGGCACCCGATCACCGCGCTCCCAGCCACACCATGGCTCTGAAGGCCGAGGGCGCCGCGCTCGACTGCTTCGAGGTGACGCTTAAGTGTGAGGAAGCGGAGGACGAAGCGGAGGCCACGGTGGTGGCGGTAATTCCGCGGCCAGAGCCCATGCTCAGAGGTGAGAAGGGGAGGGGGCCCCACTTCCGCGTCAGGGGCGGTGGGCCGGGGCCCGGGCGCCCTCTTGCTCCGCCCCCACCAGGGTTTGGAATCTCGGGCCTCCCCGAATCCTCCCTGCCCCCACCCCCGCCAGGGTCTGGAGCCTTCGATCCATGCCCCGCGCGCTCTGGATCTTCCCGCGCCCGAGCGCCTCCTCGCCCAGCCCAGCACTGGAGACAGGATCCCCGGCGGCCCTGGATTTCCGTCGCTCCCGGGAGGCAGCGGCAGGCTGGGGGCCAGGCTGTGTTCTGGGCCGAGGGGCCTCAGGGCCTCCAGGCCCGAGGCTGGGTGCGACAGCCAGGTGTTCGCAGCTATTCGGAGGATGGAGGCAGGCATAGCGGCAGCCCTCGAAGAGGAGAATTTTAAAGGCCCTGAGTGTATAAAGCTTTCTGGCGCCCCAGGCTTCCCATCCCGAGGCTTCCCATCCCCAGGCCTGCTTGCATAAGCCACAGGTGTCAGATTCTAGTGCGTCGGGGGTGAATGGGACTGCTCACGACACCCGGTTATGGAAAAGAGGTGCTTGCGGGGGTGGGGGGAGCTCAGCTACCCTAGGAGATTGGCCTTGGGAGAGATTTGAAGAACAATCTGGAAATGCTCGCTTTCCCCTCCCCCTCACCATTTCCTTTAGTCCCTAGGATCTTGAAAACCATAACAAAGGGCCACCTTTGTGGATGACTTAACATTCATGAATATGGAAATATGTTTATATTCTCTAGTACGTTTTGCCTTAGGAGGTATAGTACCCAAAAGAGGTTGGGGGCCAGGCCTTGTGACAGCGGGAAAGGAGAGGGTACAGGTTCATTCATTCATTTAACCACAGTGCTAAACATAATGTCTGCTGTCTGGACTGCCTTTTCATCCTTTCTGGAATCTGGAGGGTATAAAATAAGCAAGGGAAATAAAGGCAGCTATCCTCCTCAGAGCTTTCATACCAACCAAGCTCTTAGAGGCTGTCTCAGTGAATCCTCTGAACAACCTTGCACCGGAGCTTTTATCCCCACTGAGAGAAATGAGGAAATAGAAGTCCAGAAAGGTTAACTCATTCAACAAATATTGGGCACCTACTATGTGCCAACAGCCCCCAGGTGGCACAAACGGTAAGCACTCGATTGTTAGCTGAAAGGTTGGTGGTTTGAATCCACCCAGAGTTGCCTCGGAAGAAAGGCCTGGTAATCTGCTTCTGAAAGGTCAGTGTTGAAAACCCTATGTAGCAGTTCTACTCTGCACACATGAAGTCACCATGAGTAGTTGGAATCAATTCGACAGCAACAGGTTTGGGTTTTGTATTATTTTTTACTATATGCCAGGCTAATTTAGGCTGGGGATGCTAATGGCAGTAAACAAAGCAGACATAACCTCACCCTTGTGGAATATATATGTATACACACACACACACTAATAGCTAAAGACAGACGAACAGGTAAATATGTAGTAGCTCAGGTAATGACAGTTGGTTTGGAGAACGCTAAAGGAGGATAAGGAGAAAAGACAGTGAGACGTGAGTATTTTATTTGGTATACTGAATGGTCAGAGGTGGCTTTTCTAGTAAGATGAAGTTTGAGCACAGACATTGGAGACGGAGCGCTAACCTTGTAGATAACTGGAGGAAGAGCATTTTAAGCAGAGAGAATAGCAAGTACAAAAGTCCAGAAGCAGAAGCTTCTTCACAGATTGAGGTATCAGAGAAAGGGTGAATTCCAGGTTTTTGGCCTGAGCAACTAAAAGGATGGGTTTCCAGTTTACTGAGATGGGGAAGGCTGGGTGCAGGTTTGTGGGAGATTTAGGAATTAAAGTTTGAACATGGTAAGTGTGAGATATCTGTTACACATCCATGTGGAAATGTCTGGTGTACAGTTAGATACATGGGTCTAGATTTCATGGAAGAGTCTGGCTGGAAACATATACATAGGGGATTTGTCAACAGGCAAGCAATTAGAGACCATCAAAGGAAGGAGGTGGACAGAGAAGTGGTCCAAGCACTGAGTCCTGGAGGACTCCAGTAATTACAGGTTGGAGATGGAGTCATTCCCTCATCAGATATTAATGAGCACCACTGGTCACAGGCACTGTTCAAAGTGCTGGAGGTGCAAGCATGAACAATCCAAAATCCATGTGGTCATGGAGCCTGCAGTGTAGTAAGGAGACACACCATAAGTAAAACAGACATTCATTCTGTCAGGTGGTGATATGTGCAATGGAGGAAGATAAAGCATGGAAGGGGAATGGATGGGTTTTAGGTGGAGGGAAGTGACAGCTTTCTATAGGGTGGCAGAAGGCCTCAGAAGCTGGTTCTCCAGCAATGACCTGGAGGAAGTGAGGGAGCCGTGCAAATATCTGGGAAGAGATGAGAAAGGAGATGGGTGAGTCACGGCAAAGGTGACTAAGAGCACCAGTAAAGTAAGAGAAGAACCAAAGGAAGTTAGTGCTCTGGAAGCTGAGTGAAGAAAATCAAGATGGAAGAAGCGATCCACCAAATGATGAAGTTTAAGAGCTGACCGCTGGGATTAGCATTGGTGACCTTGACGAGCTGTGTGGGAGGAGTGGTGGGGACAAAAGCCTGACGAGCTAGGAGATCAGGCTTCCTGGCAGGCTTACGTAGTAAATAGGTGGATCTCAGGTTTGGACCTAGATCTTCTGATGCCAAGCTAATGCTCGTATCCATATCATACACCGCTTCTTCCATGCAGCCTTCCTAGACCTTCGCAATGGGAAGGGGGTCCTGTTCCCAGGTGTTGGGGCCCCCCACGTTTGTATTTTGTCCCATCCTATCAGGAGTTTCCTGTTGCAGCCATAAGGGATCATCGGCACTTTGCAGAAGCATTGAGCTGCCAGGCTACATGTGGGTTCTTGCCAAGCCAGACAGGAACCCTGCCCTGTTGGAGCTTATGGTTGATGTGCACAAAAATCAGAAGCCAGACAGACCAACCTGTGGAGGCAGTACCACACCTTTGGAAGGGAGGCCAGCTCTGACAAGATGGGGTGGCTTTCAGAAGAACCTGGACCTGTGGAAACACAGGCAGGCCTGACCGAAAGCTCCCTGAATATCTCCTCTGTGATGTGCCAGACCCTGTGGGGATGATAAGATGAGTAAATTTACCTTCCTCACCTTCAAGAAAACACACTATGTCCTGGAAGTCAGCCATGAATACAGTCAACCACCAAGAGTGGGAAGTCAGGAAGGCTTCACAGAGGTGATGACTTGAGCAGGGTCATGAGGGAAGGTGAGGAAGTTTGCAGAGGCGTCTAGACAGATGTGTGAAGGCTGAAGACATGCTGGAACGTAGCCCAATGAAAAACATTAATCTGTAGTCCAAAACTAGCTGAAGAGATGGTGTAAGGTAGAACATCCGGAGCCCTGATGACACAAACGATTAAGCTAACCAAAAGGTTGGAGGTTCAAACCCACCCAGCAGCTCCACAGGAGAATGGCCTGGCAATCTGCTTCCATAAAGATTACAGCCAAGAAAATGCTATGGGGCAGTTCTACTCTGTGACATGGGATTGCTGTGAGTCGAAATCTACTTGACGGCACCCAACAACAGCAGGAGCAGCAGCAGCAGATATCAAGGCGCATAGGCTGTGCTCAACGTGGATTCCTGGGGAAGGGAGAGAGAGAGACTTTGGACAGGAAGGCCCTGTCCCCCACTAAAGACACACCACCAAGCTTGGGGAATCGTGTTCTAAGTACTGTTGGCCGAGGGCACCTTTCCTGATAACAACACCCTTCCTCTCCCTCCACAGTGGCCCAGCAGGAGAAGACCCCACCGCCTAGGCCCAGCCTACTGGAGGCAGGTGGTGATGGCTGCGAGGAGCCTAAGCAGCAGATGTCTTGGGAGCAGGAGTTCCTAGTTGGGAATAGCCCAGGAGGCAGCGGGCGGGCGCTCTGCATGGTGTGCGGTGCTGAGATCCGCTGCCCCTCAGCTGACACGGCCCGCACGCACATCCTCGAGCAGCATCCCCACACCCTGGACCTGAGCCCGTCCGAGAAGAGCAACATCCTGGAGGCCTGGAGCGAGGGGGTGGCCCTTTTGCAAGACGTTCAAGCTGAGCAGCCATCTCCACCCAGCTCAGGTAGTTGGGCCTGGGAAGAGGGGAGGGAGTAGAACCTATTGGAGCCCTTGGGGCTCATTGGCATTTGCCCCCTTTAGACTCGGGCCGGGATGTGGATCCAGACCCAGACCCTGATCCAGACCCTGCCAGGATGCCAGCCGAGATCGTCGTTCTCCTTGACTCTGAGGACAACCCGTCCCTCCAAGCCCTCCCTAAAAGGACTCGGCCCAGGGGACTTCGCCCCCTCGAGCTTCCTGGTCAGTCATCTGGGAAGCCAGTGTGCTTGAGGCAGAGTGGGGGCCAGGGCAGAGAAGTGCTGCTGGGCAGGTGTCTTGGAGCCTTGGGGTGGTGGGTTCAGGCATAAGGTGTTTTCTCTTTGCAGCTGCCCCTGCCACAGAACCAGCAAATAAGAAGTCCCGGGGTCAGAGATGGAAGGAGCCCTCTGGGGAAGAACCTGTCAGAAAGAAAAGAGGCAGACGTATGACCAAAAACCTGGACCCCGACCCAGGTGAAGGGGAGGCCCAGGGAAGCAGGGCGTGGGCTCTGGCTGTGGCATTTCAAGAGGAAGGCTGAGCCAGGGAGGGGGGCTAGAGCCCAGAAAGGGCACCGCGTCTGGCAGCTTACCTGAGGCCTTGGGCTCAGGCCTTTGGTTCTCACCTGAGTGGGGCTGGGAGGCCCAGATGCCTGACCTCACAGTTCCACCTTGCCCTCCCTTCCCAGACCCCCCATCATCACCTGACTCACCCACGGAGACTTTTGCAGCCCCAGCCGAGGTACGGCACTTCACCGATGGCAGCTTTCCCCCTGGCTTTGTCCTCCAGCTCTTCTCCCACACCCAGCTCAGGGCTTCTGAGAACAAGGACTCGCCCATAGAGGGGAACGTGGGTGAAGGAGGCTTCAGCCAGCTGCAAAGTCCCTCTCCAGGTGAGCTCTTCTGAGAGGATGTCGGGGCAGTCAGGCAGGTCGCATCCCTGGGCTCTGGCCTCAGAGAGGCAGCTCAGCAGAGCCCAGGATGGAGGGGTGGGTGCTCAGGTTCCCTGGGAGACAGGGCCAAGGGCACAGGGACTTGAATGCTCCAGGAGGTTGGCCAGAAAGCTGAGTCTTTCTGAGCCTTGCTTGGGAGTTTCCTGAAATGGGTTGTCAGGCTGGGCTGAGCCTGTGCTTCCCCAGAGCCTGGGAGATCGCTTCCTCACCCTGGGGGAGCACGGGCCCAAAGGGAAGCGGTCAGGATTTAAACCGTTAACAGGTGTTGAAAGAATAGACCAGTGAAGAAAATGAACCAAGGTCTCCTGTGGGAAACCGTTCAGTAAATTATCTAGTAATAGCAGTAATCGCTTGTGTTTGTGCTGTGTTTCACTGACTATAAGAAACTATATGCAGTTCATTTGGTCCTTAGGAAAAATTTAAAAAACAGTTGCCATGGTGGGGCAACCCCACGTGTGTCAGAGTAAAACTGTGCTCCGTAGGTAAGTTGTGTGCACATGCACATACATGTCCGTATACACACAGGTTGTACTCTAAATCCCAAGTATGAGATTGCTAGGATAAAGACTCTACCATCCAGTCTGATTGGGTCGTACACACAATGACGCTTTACAGAGAGTTGGCACTTGAAAGTTGGCTTTATTATTTGTAGAAGGTAAATAGTAGACAACAGGAACAGATTTCAGGTGAATCAGTCCCCACTACCCCAATGAGTACCCCACTTAACTTCAAAGGAGAGGAACCCAATTATGTCCAAAAGGAGACCCCCCCACCCTTCCTAAATTACTCATGGCCATTTCTGGGTAATTTCTGGCTGAAAACAGAGAATACTAGAAAGGTGTTTGCCTGTGTTTTGTTGACTATGTGAAGGCATTCGACTGTGTGGATCATAACAAATTATGGATAGCACTGTGAAGAATGGGAATTCCAGAACACTTAATTGTGCTCGTGAGGAACCCGTGCTTAGACCAAGACGCAGTCGTTCAAACAGGAACAAGGGGATGCTGTGTGGTTTAAAATCAAGAGAGGTGTGCGTCCTTTCACCATACTTACTCATTCTGTATGCTGAGCAAATAATCGGAGAAGCTGGACTGTATGAAAAAGAAAGAGGCATCAAGGTTTAGGAAGACTCACTTTAACAACTTGCATTATGCCGATGACACAACCTTGCTTGGTAAAAGTGAAGAGGACTTGAAGCACTTAGTGATGGAGATGAAAGATTACATCTTTCAGTATGGATTATACCTCAACATAAGAGAAAAATCCTCACATCTGGACCAATGAGCAGCATCGTGATAAATGAAGAAAATATTGAAGTTGTTAAGGATTTCGTTTTACCGGGATCCACAATCAACGCCTGTGATGTTTAAGGTTGTCTGTCATCTTGGCTGGGCCATGATTCTCAGTGGTTTGGCAGTTATGTGATGATACAATCATCCTACACGATGTGATCTGAAGTGATCAGCCAATTAGTTGTAAGAGGACTTTCCTCAGGGATGTGGCCTGCATCCAAAATATATATATATGGACATTGTGGCAAAGCTCACTTGCTTGCTCTGGATCCTGCATCCAGCTCATCATCATCTGACCTCCGGTTCTTGGGACTTGAGCCAGTGGCCTGCCGTCTGTCCTGCCGACCTTGGCTTCATCAGCTCCCGTAGCTGCATGAGTCAGGAGAAGCCTCTAGCCTGATGCCTCACCCGTGGACTTGGGGCTTGCCAGCCTCTACAACCGCGTGAGTCATTTTCTTTAGGTAAATCTCTCTCTTTCTCTCTCTCTCTCTCTCTCTATATATATATATATATATGCTTCACTGCTTTCGCTTCTGTAGAGAACCCAGCCTAAGTTAAGACAATGCTCATCGAGGCAGCAGTAAAGAAATCAAATGATATATTTCATTGGGCAAATCTGCTGCAAAAGACCTCTTTAAAAAGTGTTAAAAATCAAAGATGTCACCTTGAGGACTAAGGTGTGCCTGACCCAAGCCATGGTATTTTCAGTCACCTCATATGCATGCAAAACTGCACAATGAATAAAGAAGAGGAAAGAAGAATTGATGTATTTGAATTGTGGTGTTGACGAAGAATACTGAATATACCATGGATTGCCAGAAGAACAAACAAATCTGTCTTGGAAGAAATAAAGCCAAAATGCTCCACAGAAGCAAGGATGGTGAGACTTCATCTCACGTACTTTGGATATGTTATCAGAAGGGACCAGTCCCTGGAGAAGGACGTCATGCTTGGTGTAAAGTAGAGGGTCAGCGAAAAAGAGGAAGACCCTCAATGAGACGGATTGACACAGTGGCTGCAACAGTGGTCTCAAACATAGCAACGATAGTGAGGATGGTGCAGGACTGGGCAGTGTTTTGTTCTGTTGTACATAGGGTTGCTATGAGCTGGAACCAGCTCAACAGCACCTAACAACCACGATTTCTGTGTCACTGTGCAGTCACACCATGTATCAGGTGTCAGCAGGTGTGTCTCGGCCGGTGCGTCGTCAGCTAATATCAGGTGCAGCGTGGCTATGATTGTTCTCTCTCTCTCCACGACTTTTCTTGGCTTGGTCCATCGCTCAGTGCTTGCTGGTCCAGCTCTTAACCAACAGCTTCAGGACAACCCTGGGCCAGTGCCTGGGTTAGGCCAGCGTTATGACAGCTCTCGAGGCAAAACTTTTATGGAGCTCTCCTGTATGGTGTATGCCCAAACCTTTGCAGGCAACCTCTTGGCCCTCTCTGGACAGTTTTTTCAGCACTCCTCAGGACAGGCATCTTCTTGGCCCCCCACAGGACAGGCGTCTTCTCAGCCCCCCTCAGGACAGATCTCTTCTCGGCCCCTCTCAGAACAGGCCTCTTATTGGCCCCTCTCAGAACAGGCGTCTTCTCAGCCCCACTCAGGACACGCCTCTTCCAAGCCCCCCTCAGGACAGGCATCTTCTCGACCCCCTCAGAACAGGCCTCTTCTCAGCCCCCCTCAAGACAGGCCTCTTCTAGGTTCCCCTCAGGACAGGCCTCTTCTAGGCCCCCTCAGACAGGCCTCTTCTCAGCCCTTCTCAGGACAGGCCTCTTCCTAGCCCCCCTCAGGACAGGCATCTTCTCAGCCTCCCTCAGGACAGGCCTCTTCCCAGCCCCCTCAGAACAGGCCTCTTCCCAGCTTCCCTCAGGACAGGCGTCTTCTCAGCCTTAGAGTTACTGCTCTTAGCACAGCTGGAGTGTCTGCTATTGCCAGAAGCAGTCCAGCTCTGCCTCCGTGCTGCCGCTTGCTCTGCTTGGATGTCCATCTACACAGGCTGGACTGTGGCTGCTTCGTCTATATGAGGCACCCTGCCCCGTTAGTGACCTCCTATCTGGAGGTGGTGCCCAGCTAGCTCCACTCCATGGACCTACCACCATCATTGTCTTCTCTGTGGGCCAACTCACCCACTGCTGCTGTCTGCCAGTCTTGTTCCTGGAGTTTGCACCACTGCTGCCATTTCTCTGCCCTTGGCTGTATTGTGCTTGCCGCCATTTCTCTTTTTTTTACTTTTATGTAAAATTTTCATTTTATTACATTTTATTGTTGTACTTTAAGTGAACGTTTATAATTCAAGTTAGTCTCTCATACAAAAATTTATACATACAGTGTTATGTGACCCTAATTGCTCTCCCTATACTGTGAGAACACATTTCTCCTTTCCACCCCTGATTTCCCAAGTCCGTTCAGCCAGCTCCTGACTCTCTCTGCCTTCTCATCTTACCTACAGACAGGAGCTGCACATTTGAAGCACACTCTTCACAAGTATCATTTTATGTCCTGTAGTCCAGTCTAATCTTTGAAGAGTTGACCTCGGGAATGGTTTTAGTGCTGGGTTGGCAGAGAGTCTGGGGGCCATGCTTTCTGGGGTTGCTCCAGTCTCAGTCAGACCATTAAGTTTGGTCTTTTTACTAGAAGTTAGTTCTGCACCCCACTTTTCTCCTGCTTCAACAGGGGCTCTCTGTTGTGTTCCTTGTCAGGGTGGTCATTGGTGGTAGCCGGCCACCATCTAGTTCTTCTAGTCTCAGGCTTTGGAGTCTCTGGTTTACATGGCCCTTTTCTTTCTCTTTGGCTAATGCTTTCCTTGTGACTTTGGTGTTCTTCATTCACCTTTACTCCATGCGGGTTGGGACCAATTGAAGCATCTTAGATGGCTACTCACTAGCTTTTAAGACCCTATATGCCAATCACCAAAGTAGGATGCAGAACATTTTCTTAATAAACTTTGTTATGCTACCATTTCTCTTGGTCTTTAGTGTTATCAGTATGGCCCTTGATCTGGATCTAGGAGGTTCTCAGCACAGGGATCCTGGGGTCAAAGGATATGCTTCTCTCCAGGCTATTGATCAGGAGGTCCCCCAGAAACCTCTGAGATTGGCCACTTATATAGGAAAATTTGTCAATTTCTACCAAGTCATGGCTTTCATAAACCGACTAACCCTTGAGGCATATTGTAAACTAACCAGTCCTGTTGGGTGGATTGCAAGCTGCTTATGCAGTTAGCAAACTGACCTATCCTTTGGGAGACTGCAGCCCAACCGGCCATTTTGGGAGTATTACAGACCCAGAAAGGCCACAGAAAAGAAACTCATTGCACCCCGATAGGGTTTTCAGTGACTGATTGTTCAGAAATAGATCACCAGGCCTTTCTTCTGAGGTGCCTCTGGTGGACTTGAACTTCCAGCCTTTCAGTTAGCAGCCAGGAGCATTCATTTGCACAACCCTGGGACTCCCTTAGAAAAGTATTAGTAAAAGGGAGAGTTTTCATCTCCTTTAACAAATAGGAAACTTTACGGAAGCAGACTGCCACATCTTTCTCCCATGGAGTGGCTGGTAGGTTCGAACTGCTGGTCTGTTTGGTTTGCCAGAAGAACAAACAAATCTGTCTTGGAAGAAGTACAGCCAGAATGCTCCTTAGCATCAGAAATGGTTCATTCTTACCAATAGTTATTATGTTAGTTTTTGTATTGCTGCTGTAACAAATGACCATAAACTTAGTGGGTTAAAACAATACACATTTCTTATCTTACAGTTCTGGAGGTCAGACGTCCAGAGTGGGTCTCACTGGGCTAAAATCAAGGTGTCAGCAGGGCTCCACTCCTTTCTGGAGGCTCTGGGAGAATCTGTTTCCTTGCCTTTTCCATCTTCCAGAGGCCACCCACATTCCTTGGTTTGTGGCCTCCTTCCATCTTCAAAACCAGCAATGGCCAGTCGAGTCTTTCTCAGCATGCCATATTGGGTATCTCTCCTGTCTCCCTCTTCCCATTTAAAGGCCCTTGTGATTACATTAAGGAGCCGTGGTGGCACAGTGGCTCAAGCACTCAGCTGCTAACCAAAAGATCAGTAGTTCGAACCTACCAGCTGCTCCACGGAAGAAAGATGTGACAGTCTGCTTCTATAAAGATTTGCAGGCTTGGAAATTCTATGGGGCAGTTTTACTCTGCCCTGTAGGTTCACTATGAGTTGGAATTGACTTGATGGCAATGGGCTTGGTTTTTTTGGGTGATTACATTGAGCCCTCTTGGGTAATCCAGGATAATCCCTATTTTAGGGTCAGATGATTAGCAACCTTAATTGCATCTACAGCCTTAATTCCCCCTAGCCATGTCACAAACACAGGTTCCAGGGGTTAGGACGTGGACATCTTTGGGGGGTCATTATTCTGCCGGCCATAGTCATGTAACCACACTGAGACTGGATATGTCCCAGCAGGGCGGAAGCTGAGCCTGGCTCCTCTTTCTCCCAAGCCAAGCACTGCTCACAGCATCCCAGGGGCTCAGGAAGTGCCTATCCTTGTCCCATCTTGTCTACAGTGTACATTTAGAGTTAGAGCTCAGAGAAATACGTCAGGGCTCTCAAAAATGAGGTGTGCGCTTTGCACGAAGGGAAGAACACGTGTCACCCCCTGGCCCCATGTCACTCAGCAGCGGTAACTACTGTTCATGGTTTGCTTTGTATCTTTCGGACTTTTTACAAAGCTCTCTGTGTGTGTGTACTTTTTATTTATTTAAATTTATATTTGCCATACTGGACTCTTCTTTTTTCTAATCTGGAGGTAGGCCTCGCCCCATCACATAGATCACAGTTTTAACTTGCTTGAGTTTCGGCTTGAGCCACGTTCCAGCCTGGCTTCCCTGACACTGCGTGCTTTGCTTGGACTTGAGTGTTTCCTGAGCCTCCTCGTTCTCTTCCGTGCATCTCTGTCCTAGATGGCTGGCCCCTTCCTCTGTTTAATGGATCGCTTGGTTTCATTCTTGGAAGGGGTCCTTCATTTCGTGTCCTGGGGTACCCTGTGCCCTAACTCCACATGGATGGAGTGGCGAGTAGATGGGAAAAGAATCCCAGAGGTTTCGGGCTTATTTGGAGTGAGTGGATGAGTCTGCGAGGAAGAGGTTTCGACAAGCTGATTGAAGATGTGAGGGGTGGAGGAGACTGCAGGGTATTCTCAGCAGTGGCCAGATTTAGAGTCTGGAGATGGCCTGGCGACTGCAGAAGACACCAAGTCGTGTAACAACGAGTGTTCCTCGAGCCCAGCCCTGAGGAAAGCACTCTGGGAAATTATGTGAGTAAGGGAGCCTTTGTCCCCAGGAAACTCACAGTCTGCTTCGTTGGGGGGGACATGTCAGAGCAGTGAAGGGTAATGGGATCCCCATAATGTTTCTGAGGCAGAGCAAGGGCTCCAGGCCCGTGGTTTCAGTCTGTTCCCAGAAGCCAAAGTTTGAACATGCTTCTCAGAAACCTGTGAGGCTTCAACGAGAACACCCCTACTTTGAGCTGCTTTATGTATTAAAGTTCTATGAGGATTTTGCTTGAATAAAAATTCTGCCACTTTGAAAAAGAAGTTTAGAAATTGGAGAAGGTCACTGGTCAGGCCAGCTGAGCTGATGGACATGAGTGTGAGGCAGTCAGGGAAGACTTTCTAGAACTTTGCACAGGATGGGAGTGGGGAGGGTGTCGAGGCCAGGAGAGGTGAGCCCTAAGGGCCCGCCCACACATAATGGAAAAAAAAAAACTTTGTCTCACTGGTGTTTGAGTAGGACCTGGTGATCTGGCATGGATCCCTTGACCAGACCCAGTGAGTTTCCAAGCTGGACCAAGGAGAAAGGGTACCGTGCACAAATGAGGAGGGAAAGAAGGGAAGTGAAGCTCAGGGAAACGGGCTGGGGTGGGGACAGGAGGGAAGGAGGATGCTAAAGGGGCTCAGCTTGTCCTGGTGATGGATAAACCCTCTGGTGCCTTTTCCTCGCCCTGGGGCTCTGATCACTCATGATTTTAGAAAGGAGTTGTCTCTACTGTGCCTCAGACCTCTGGTTCCTGACTCATGCTCCCGTGCCTCCCCACGTCCACCACACACACACACACACACACACACACACACACACACACACACACACACACACACACACACACACACACACACACACACACACACACACACCCCACACACACACACACACACCCCTACACCTACACCTACACCTACACCTACACCTACACCTCTGCCCTCCTTGCTGCCAGAAAGCATTGGCCCTTGAGAATAAAGTCTTATGGTTTCCATTTTACAGAAGAGGAAACTGAATCTCGGGAGCTCAGGTAGTAAGTGGCAGCTTGTTCACTTCTACTCCACCCAGGCAGACAAGCATGTCCTCCTCCCACCTTCCAGCACCCAGGCTGAATTCTGTCTTCACTCCTGCTACTGTCACTAAACTCCTAGCAAAGGCCAGCCCTGCTACCCACTCTCTGTAGCCCATCTCCTCCCCCAACCAAGAGCACCGTGCATCAGTTCTCTCTGTTGCACCATCCATGCTTCCTTCTCTTCTGGGTCTTTCCCACCAGCCTACACATAGCTGTTATTTCTCCCTTCTTGACCCCTCACCCCTCTCTCGCTGCTTTTTCATTTGTCCCCTAACCTTTTTCAACAAAGCTGGAAAGCATTTTCTGTACCAACTGCCTCTAATTTATCTGGAATCTACTTCAGCCAAACTTTCATCCTCACCATCCCACACTGCTTTTGGCATGGTCGCCGTTGACTTCCGTACAGCCAGATCCAGCAGTCAGCTCTCAGCCCTCAGCTTTCTGGGTCTGGCCGTCATGAGGGACCAGCGCTCACCTTTCCCGGAGACATGCTTCTCTTGGCCTCTCAGGCACTTCCTTGCTGGGTTTTTCTCCTTTCACTGGCTGTTCATTCTCAGTTCCCCCAGTTGGAAGCATGTCATATGATTGTCTTCCCTTCTCTGGAATGTAAGCTTCTTCAGGGCAGGATGATAGTCTGTTTCATGTGCTCTGTTATCCCCAGCACCCAGCACAGCACCAGGCCCAGAAGAGGTGCCACTTACATACTTAATGAATGCATGAATGAGTCCCCAAGCCACGGCCGAGGGTCTGCACTCACTCCCTGGGTGATCTCATCCAGGTTCACAGCTTTAATATGTGCCCACAACCTCCTTGAGTCCTCTGACCTGGGCCTGTCTCCCCTTAGTCCCAGCTGTTTTTACTGGGCTAGGATGCCCAATAAGTTTTAGATGAAATGGACTCAGCTAAAGGTAATGGGAGGGGAGGGGAGGGGAGGGGCGTGCAGTGCTAAGTATCCATGTGCCAAAATAAGTGGAGGGCATCTGGCTTATGCATGAGGAGCTCTGAGCCTTATTTCCTGGTTGGTGTGGTCCTTGGAGTCCTGCTGGCACAGAAGTTAAGAGATTGGCTGCTAACCAAAAGGTCAGCAGTTGGAATCCACCAGCTGCTCCTTGGAAACCGTATGGGGCAGTTCTTCTCTGTCCTGTAGGGTTGCTATGAGTTGGAATCGACTTGACAGCAACAGGTTTGGGGTTTTTTTGCTTTGGACAACAGAGTGACACCTCCTGCTGTCTTTGGGTTTCCCCTTGTACCAGGTGCTGAGCTGTGGAGATGAAGGTGTGGTTTGCAGAGGCTCTTGGGAGCATCCCTGTGGTGGGATCTGGGGGCCCTGACTCTGTTCCTTCTCCCACCCCTGCCCAGCTCCCCCTCCAGGGCTCCGTGGGACACTGGATCTTCAAGTTATTCGCGTGCGGATGGAGGAGCCACCAGCTGTCAGCCTCCTGCAGGACTGGTCCAAGCACCCCCCGGGCACCAAGGGTGTGGGAGCAGGTGACACCCGAGATTGGCCGGCAGTCCTGTCGGAATCCAGCACCCCTGTGAGGGGGGAGCCCGAGGCAGGGAGTGGTGTGTAAGTGTTTTCCTGGGGAGGGATGGAGGGAGGAGGCAGCATCCTCCTTTGGATTAAAACTCGGAGCTGCCCCGCTTGGCTGCCTGGTGCAGAGAGTAAAATGGGTGCCAGGGCAGGATGGAGGAGAGGACAGGGCAGCATCCACTGCTACTGCAGGGCGCTGGAGAGTGACTGCCCCTGGCAAGGCCTTAGCTAGGCCCCAGGTAGGCAAGGGTGGCTGGTGTAGCGGTAGGGCATTGGGCCTGTGGAGAACACCCACCCAATCCTTTTGCTAACCCAGACCTCTCTCTCTGTCCCCCACAATGCCCTCCCCCTAGCCCCCCACCATTCTCCCTTGGCATAGTGCCTTACACAAGAGGTGGTCACGGGGTTTGAACTGAGTCCCACTACCTCGGGGGACGCCTCTCCTCCCCCACCTGTGCAGGCTCCTTGACCAGGAGGCCTCCATTACCTCTTCCTGCTCCATCCCTGCAGGAGGCAAAGCAGCCCACCTGGGCTCCACTCACTCCCCTCTCTCCTGTCCCCCACACTCCTGTTGTATATATCTCCTTTGTTGACAATAAATTATTTTTTTTTTTATTAAGAGAGTTCGGTCTGGGCCATCATTGAGGGAAGGAGTCTGCTAGCAGGATATTTAACCTCCTAGAGGGCCCTTGGGAGCCCTGGTGGCATAGTGGTTAAGAGCTCGGCTGCTAACCTAATGGTCAGCAGTTCAAATCTACCAGCCGCTTCTTGGAAATTCTATGGGACAGTTCTACTCTGTCCTGTAGGGTTGCTGTGAGTTGGAACCGACTCACCGGCACCTAACGACAACAGCAAGAGGGCCCTGGAGGGGCAAAAGGGCTGAAGGGTTGCCCTAGGGGTGGGGGGCCAGAAAGCAGCCTTCTGAGAGGGTGGAGCAGGGCATTGTGGGGCTGTGTTGGGCTGGTGGACTGGGGCTGATGGTGTGAAACATGGAGGAGCACCTGCCCTCTCCCCTTAACCCTGCTGTCCAGATGGGGTAACAGACACCTTTTCTTTAACGGAACTTGCTTCTGACTCGCCTGGCGGGCCTCTGACCAGGAGAGGCCACAGTAGGTTGCTCACACCCTCAGAGCCGAGAATGAATGGGACCTTTCTAAGTGAAATGTTTGGGGCCAGCCTGCAGGTGGGGGAGATGCCTCCCGAAACCGCCCCTTGATGGGGAGGTGCCCACAGGGGTCCTAGAGTCAGTCCTACCTTCTCCAGCCTTCCAGCTCTGTCCACTCACCTGCACAATTTCATCCCCTCCTTTCCTTGGCTTAATTCTGCCCTAGTCTTTGCCTGGCTGTCCCCATTTCTTGGACCATGAGTTGGCCCACTCAGGTCTCTTCACTAGATTTCTTACCCTCCTACACTAACCCATCCCAGGCCAAATTGTGTGGGGTTTTCACCTCTTTGGTGTTAATGGAGCTCTGAAGAGGGGGATAGGGAGCTCCCCTCGTGAACCCCAAACTCTACTGTCCCCTTTAGAATCCTGGGGCAGGTGTGATAACAGGGCAGTGTGCCCTCGGCACCTGCGCTGCATTACAGAACCAAATAATGCATGTGGGAGGGGGCGCTGGGCAGGACTTGTAGGGCAGATGTTTCCATGCAACACTGACTCTCAGCCAGATTTTTGAGACTGCCCAGAGAGTTTCTCTATGTCAGGAAGGGACTGGGTATGGGCCCAATGTTCCATGTCTTTTTCTGTGTTATCACCTGTGGGCCAGCTGTGTCCAAACCAGGTGTGGGGGACCCTACAGCTCAGGTGGTTCATGTGAAATGGTCCCCTCTTCCCATATGATCAGCTCAAGCTAAAGGGGCCCTAGCATGTGTGGGGCTCTTGTCCAGGGGAGATTAAGACACGGTGATGTCGAACACTTTGATCAAAGATTGTATACAAGAATCCTGATCGAAAGGGGAGAAATGTAGAACAGAATTTCAAATTCTAATGGAATCCAGACTTTCTGGAGTCATTGAGGCTGGCTGAACCCCCGAAACTATTGCACTGAGATAATCTAAACCTTAAACCAAAAGTATCCCCTGAAGTCGTCTTTAAATCAAACAATAGTCTAGGTTAATTAGTAAAGAATGAGCATTGTGCTATTTTTTAAGAACTGTCTATATGGAATCAAACTGACAACAGCAACTCGAAAGGTTAGATAGGAAACTTAAGGGGCAGTGAGTTTATGTTGATGGGGGAGGAACAATTGGGAAAAGGAGGGTGAAAGTGGTTGTATAATTATATTGAGAAATGTAATCAATGTCACTGAATTGTATATATAGAAATTGTTGAATGAGTGTATGTTCTACTGTGTATATTCTCAACAACAATAAAAAATAAAAAGAAAAGAGAGAGATGGTGAGGTGTAGTGAACAAGCAGTGGCCAAGGATTCTGGATACTAGTCTAGGGTGGCCTGCCTCTGTGTGACGCCGGGCAGGCCATGGGACTGCTCTGCAAATTGGCAAAACTCATTATCTTGCCTAATAGAGAGGAAAAAGCAATGCTAAAAATCTGGCTCTAAAAGCACAAATACTGATTATTGCAGGTGATTTCATGTGGCTGTGTCTCCATTGATGCCAATGTGCTTTGAAAGCAATACGGCTGTGTTGCTGGGTGTTTCACAGTTGAGAAAAACTTATGCCAAAGCTCCTTGTAAAATTGAAGTTAAATGTAGCTTCGCTGCTATCAGTATGGTTACTGGCTTGGCACGCTAGACTGTGCTCTCCTTCCAGGTAGGGCCAGGTTGCGGCAACTTCGAGGGCGTGGGGCCTGCCACGTTGGAGGTGCTCAATAAACATTTGTCAAGTGCCCCCTTGGTGTGTATTTTTCTAATGCAAACTGGTCCCTGAGTGTAGTTCTCTGCAGAGGGTGGCTGCGGAGGTGACTGTGAGTTGTGTGCTTGTTCCATGACTTCAGTCCCACATTCGGGCAGGTGGGAGTCTGCCCAGCCTCGGCCAGCACCCTAGGGACCATATGAGTATGTGGTCGGGAGCTGCCTGTGGAAGGCACCTGGGCTTCCAGGGGGAGGTGGAGAGGGCAGGGCCAAGGGTGGCATCTGACTACTTAGAACACCGGTCGGTGGTGGCAGTGGCAGGCCTCAGAGCACCAGCCCTGCTCTCCAGGCAACGCCAGGGAAGCTCCCTGCCCAACATGGGGGACCGCGGGGCTGGCGGTGGCAGCTTTCTCCAGATTGATGCTGTGGCCCAGCCACAACTGCCTCACTGTCCTGGCTAGGGACTGCTGCCCTGTTGACTGACTCCTGAGCTGCATATCAATTCTCCCCAATACACCTTTTCTCTCTAATGCAGGTCACCTCCCATCCCTCCAAACAGCCCTCCTGGGGGTTGGCATGGGGGAGGTCTTTTTGGATGCAGGTAATGAGCTCTCTCCTGTGGGCAAAAAGAGTCCAAGACAGGAGAAGAAGCTGCGCCTTCCCTCACTGAAGAGAAACGAGAGTGTAGGGGTACTGAGGTGTGGCTGGAAAGGGGAAACGCTGGCTGGGCCTCTTTTCAGCACCCCAGTTGCATCACTGGTCTGGTCCAGGCTCCACAGCTCCGGAACAGATGCCCCTCCAATCTGAACCCCCCTTTCCTCTGCATAAAATGCCACAGTCACCCCCCAGCACCCGCCCAGGGCAGCTGTATGTCTCGGCTGAGACCCCGTGCGTCAGGGGCTGTTTGTACACTGTAAAGTCCTGCACATCCTGAGGAATGGGAGAGGGCTTCTGATGGTGTCCACCCCCCACTGGTGTCTGTTGGAAGGGGACACTCTGCTGACCTCCGAGACAGCATGAGCAGGGAGGGGGCTGTGGCTTGCAGGCGAGGTGATGGGTAAGGTGGCTCCTGCAGCACCCCAGTGTCTGTTTTCTCACCCTCCCTGGAACCAGGTGCCTAGGCCGAGCCTGGAGCCTTCCCACCACTACATCTGGGCCGTCTCTTTTCTCCTGCTGCATCTTCTGCCACCACCCTTTTCTGGATTATTTTAAAGCAAATCCCAGACATTTTATCATTTCATCTATAAATACTTGTTTGTTTTTCTAAGAGATTTGGACTCCTTTTAATAAAACATTTTTGCACACTAAAAATTAACAGTTCCTTAGTATCATCTAATATCCAGTCAGTGTTAACATTTCCCAATTGGTCCAGAAACATCTTTTCATAACTGGTTTGTTTGAATTAGGTCCATACATTGCATTTGGTTGATATGTTTCCTCCTATTTTTAAAAAAAAAAATTATTGTGATGAAAATACATCAAGAAAACATACGCCATCTCAACCATTTCTACTTGGACAATTCAGTAACATTGATTGCACTGTTCAAGGTGTACATCCATTCTCACTACCCTTTTCCAAATCATTCCACTACCATTTACATGCACTCAATGCACCCTAAGCAAAAACTTCCCATTTCCCCCTTGCTCCCACCCCTGGTAACCACTCATCATCTTCAGTTTCTATATATTTGCTTGTTTCACATAAGTGAGATCATCCAGCATTTGCCCTTTTGTGACTGACTTATTTTGCTCGGCATAACATTTTCAAGGTCTTTCCATTTGTAACAGTTTTTTTTTTTTTTTTGTTAAAGAATGGTTCTTTTGTTCTGGAGACAGAATTTCCTACTTTCTGAATTTAGCTGATTGCCTCCTCATGGTGTCATTTAGCATGTTCATCCATGGAGGGGTGCAGTTTTGAGATGGGGGTTGGAGTTTTGTTTTAAAATTTTATTTATGTTGTTGCTGTTGAGAATATACACAGCACAACATCCACCAATTCAACAGTTTCTCCATGTACATTCAATGACCTTGATTACATTCTTTGCGTTGCGCAACCTTTCTCTTCCTCCTTTTCTGAGTTGTTCCTCCCGTTAACATAAACTCACCACCCCCTAAAGTACCTACCTACTCTTTCAAGTTGCTGTTGTCAATTTGATCCCATATAGATAGTTCTTAAAAGAGCATAATACTCAAGGCAGACTTTTTTTTTTTTTAAATTGTGCTTTAGGTGAAAGTTTACAGCCCAAGTACAAAAATTTATACACATGTTGTTATGTGACCCTAGTCACTATCCCCATACTGTGATAGCACACTCCTCCTTTCCACCCCGGATTTCCTGTGTCCATTCAACCAGCTCCTATCCCCCTCTGCCTTCTCATCTCACCTCTGGACAGGAGCTACCCAATTAGTCTCGTGTATCTACTTGAACTAAGAAGCACACTCTTCACGAGTATCATTTTATGTCTTATAGTCCAGTCTCTTCTTAGTCTGAAGAGTTGGCTTTAGAAATGGTTTTAGTTCTAGTTTAACAGAGAGCCCGGGGGCCATGTCTTCTGGGGTTCCTCCAGTCTCAGTCAGACCATTAAGTCTGGTCTTTTTACTAGAATTTGAGTTCTGCACCCCACTTTTCTCCTTCTCCGTCAGGAATTCTCTCTTCAAGGCGACAGTTTTTAATAGTTAAGCTAAACTCTTGTTTAGTTTTAAGAAGACTTCAGGGGATATTTTTTGTTTGAAGTTTAAAGTTTATCTCACACCATAGGTTCAAGGATTTATCCAGCCTCCCTGGCTCCGAAAAGTCTGAAGTCCATGAGAATTTGAAATTCTGTTCTGTTTCCCCCCTTTTGATCAGGATTCTGCTTTAGAATCTTTGATCAAAATGTTCAGTAATGGTAGCCAGGCATCATCCAATTCTGGTCTCATGGAAAAAGAGGCAGTTGTTCATGGAGGCAATTAGCCACACATTCCATCTCTTCCCCCCCATTCCTGACTCTCCTTCCTCTGTTGCTCCAGGCAAATAGAGACAAACTGTTGTACCTTGGGTGGCCCCTTGCAAGCTTTAAGACCCCAGGAACTACGCAACAAACTAGGAGGTAGAACAGAAGCAGTAAACGCATTATTAGGCCGGTTAACTGGGATGACCCTAAACCTCCAAACCAAAGAACCAAATCCTATGCAATGTTTGATTGTACATAAGCAACCTCGGCAGCTACTCTTTTTTGTGTGTGTCATTGCTGTAAATATGTTTATCACATACCTTTTGCCAATTCAACTTTTTACAGGTGTATAACTTATTGACAGCGCTTAAAATAATCAGCTGTGCCACCCTATCCTTAATCAGTGCAATTTTTCTATCGCCATAAACTGAAACTCAGTATTCCGTATGCAGTAACCCAGCTCTTTTCCCCCTCCCTCCTGCCCCTGGTAACCACTAATAAACTTTGGTCTGTATACTTTTGCCTTTTCTTGTCTTTTTTATATGTGAGGTCATAAAATGTTTGTCCTTTTATGATTGACTTACTTCACTCAGTATAGTGTCTTCAAGTTCCATCCATACTGTAGCATGTATCAAGACTTCATTTCTCCCACTGGTTGAGTGGTATTCCATTGTATGTACGTACCACATTTTGTTTATCCATTCATCTGTTGATGGCATTTAGGTTGCTTGCACCTTTTGGCTGGAGAGGGGTTTTTTTAGGAGGTGACATTTAAACGAGATTCCAGTGAGGTGAGGGAACAAGCCATGTAGTTCGACTTGTACCGGGAGTTGCAGGCACAGGGAGCAGCCAAGTCCCAAAGCCCTGAGGCTTCCATTCCCCCAGGATTTTCAGACAGTTTGCCAGGCGCCAGGCACCATTCTAAGCACCGAGGACACCACCGTGAACCAGACAATGTCACTGCTCTCCATGGCTGGCCCACTGGAGGTCAGCCTCCTCGGTGAAGCTGCCAGTGGCCACTCTAGCCCCTGCACCCCCTGCTCCACTGAGCTGGTGCCCACTGGGCCTGCAGGGAATGTTTGTGCTTATCCCTGTTGGTGGCATCTGAAGGGAGCTGGACACAGACGAAGGGGGAACCTGAAAGCCTGGAGCCAGAGGGGCATGCCAGGGACAGAGCTGGATCCTGTGCTCCCTGGGGCGGGGACCCCAGGCACTGCCTTCCCTGGAGAGCATGGCAGGTGAGGGGAACTGGACTGTTCCGCCACAAACACCCTGCCTGCCGACTTCTCTGGGAGTGACTTGCAGATTTGGGGGTGTAGGGACATCATCTTGTGCGTTGGGGAGTCATTGCCCTGCCTGCCCCCCTCCAGGAAGCCAGCTGGGGCCCTGGACACCCACTGGTACTAACTCCTATCAAGGTGCCCACTAGATAGGAACCCCCTGAGGGCCAGTCTCCATCACTGCACAAGCTGCTCCTGTTTTGCAAGCCCTTCCTTGCAGCCCTTTGCTCATCCTTGGGATCACACTCCGCATCACCTCTTCTAACAAGCCTTCCTTCAGGCTCCCGCCAGCCCCCTGCTCCCACAGGGCCCTGAGTGGCTTAACTTATCATCTTATCAGCCCTGATCATCTGCTTTAAGTGTCTCCCTATAAGCCCATGCAAAGCTGCCTGGTTCCGCCTTCTCCTTTGCCTCTCACAGGGCCTCTGCCAATGTGACCACCCAGCTCTCCATCTAGGACGCACGGCCTTCTTGGCCTGGGTGCAGGCGCCAGAACACTGCCCGAGGACAGTGACCGAGGGTGGACTGGTCCAAAGGGCCTCTCCTCCCAGGAGGACACTCTGAGCATCAGAAGGCAGTTGACCCTACCCTCGTGCCCCTGCCCCTGCCCCTGCCCCCAGGGTGGGCTTGCAGTGGCCCCCATTGGCAGCTGGGCCTTCCTGCTGCACGGTAGGCACAGTCTGAACAAGGCTGGCAGGGACACTGTCTCCTCCATCACAGGCCTGGTGCCAGGGTCATGGACGAGGAAGAGGGAGACAGATGCTGTTGCTGGGTTAGGGTTTTAGAGATGGAAACCCCACAGAGAGCAAATAGTTCCCCTCATTGTACAGAAGAGGAACCTGAGACCCTCAAAGGGAAAGGGAGTTACCTAAGCTGGCATGGTCTGTCAGTGACAGAGCTGGGACATGCATGAGCTCTCTTCTGATCCAGTGCTGTTCTTCTAGGAAGTGGAGAGGATATAGCAGGGAAACTTAAAAGATTAGGGAGGCTGGCTATGACAGCAGCCCACACAAAGCGCTGGCTGTGCGTGCACCAGGCTCTGTCTGAACATGTTCTATATATTAACTCACAAATCAGCTCTAGGAGGTAGAAACTCTTATTATCCCCAATTAACAGATGGGGAAACTAAGGTGCAGAAAGATTACGGGGCTTGCCTAAGATCACATAGCGACTAAGGAGCAGGCAGCCTGGCTGCAGGGGCCTGTGCTTTTGCGCTATCCTGGCTCTGACAGGCTGAGGGACCCGAATTCCATTCCCACCTTATTCCCACTCCCACTAGCAGGGGACTGACCTTCTCTGAACTTCGATTTCCATATTAGTAAACTGGGGGAAACAACAATGTCTCTGCTTTCTGTGTAAGAATTAAATGTGAAAATGCCCACACAAGCGCAGCTCTCAATGCGTTAGCAAAAATGAACAAAGGGGAATGAAACCGGAAGTTCCTAGTGATGGTTGGGGAGGTGGGGGGTTTGGGGGGAGAGTAAATAAACATATTCTATTTCATCCATTCTTAAGACACACATTTATTTTTACATCCAACATCTCTGGAATTGGGATGCATCCTACCACTGGTGATGTCATAAACTCAGTGGAATATGGTACATGTCAGTGGTGAAATGGATGGAAATTCAGAGACTTCAAGAAGAACAGGGTAAAGCTTGGTGATGGGAGGGTCTCTGATAAGTCAGAGGGCATCAGTGGGTCTTGCCTCACTCTAGGCATCTGACTCTTGATCAGAGGGCAATTGCAGACTGTCCTCGCCCTCCCCCGACAGTGGCCTGCCCAGAACGAATGTGCTCTCGGGCTCCACTGGTTGGGAGAGAAAGAAGAGGAAGAGCCACGACATTTCAGAGGGTGACAATTAAGGATGTCCAGCACCTTTGCCTCCTCTTAGCGTCTCTCCTCCCTGCCTGTGCATGCTGGGGGACAGCTACATGAAGGCCCCTCGTGCCTGCTAGAGCTGGGGTTCCCAGAACTCCCATGGGCACTGTGGCAGGTTGGGCCTGTGGTAGATACCTTTACTTCTGTATTTGTTTTGCTAAAAGTTGCTCAGGCTAGAAAACTTGGAATCATCCTCAACTCCTCTCTCTCACATACCTCAAACCCAACCCATCACAAAGTCCTGTTGGCTTCCCCTTCCAAACAGATCCCAAATCTGACTACTTCTTATTACTTTCACTGCTGCCACCCGGTCCTGGACCACTGTCATTGGTCACTTGAGTTATTGCAAAAGCCTCCTTCCTGGTCTCCATGTTTCTGCTCCTGCCCTGCCCCTTCACTTCGTTCTCAACCCTGCAGCCAGTCAGAACATGACACTCCAGTGGCTCCTGTCTCCCTCTGCAGGAAAGTCAAAGCAATAGCCCTCCAGGGCTGGCTCCCCACCACCTCTCTGCCCTCATCTCCTACTACTCACTCCCTTGCTCACCCGACTCCAGTCTTGTTGGTCTCTTTGTTCCTCAAAAAGGCCAGGCTGGCTTCTGCCTCAGGG
Source organism: Trichechus manatus latirostris (assembly GCF_000243295.1). Classification (NCBI taxonomy): domain Eukaryota; kingdom Metazoa; phylum Chordata; class Mammalia; order Sirenia; family Trichechidae; genus Trichechus; species Trichechus manatus. The sequence continues at coordinate 7,282,020 of NW_004444049.1, read as the reverse complement.
CCTTTGCACTGACTGTTGCCTCTGCCTGGAATGTTTTTTCCTAAAACTTACTCCCTCACCTCCTTCAAGTCTTGCTCAAATGTCACCTTCTCAGTGAAGTCTACACTGACCACCTTAGTACTGCAACCTGTTCTCCACCCCCTGCTTTCCTGATCTCCCTTACTTGGCTCTCTTTTTTTCCAAAGCATTTCCATTACGTTTGTCATCTGTCTTCCCCTCTATGGGCAGTGTAAAGCCCCCTGCGGGCAGAGATCTTTCTCTGTTTTGTTAACTGGTATACCAGAAGAGCCTAGACCAGTGCCTTGCACATAGTAGGTGCGCAATAGAGATTTATTCAATGAATGAATTAATCTGCAAATTAGGGAGGGGGGAAACATGTGGCAATAATTAATCTTTAAGCAAGGCTAGGTGGCCTCAGGGATTTGAGAAGGTGTCTTTTGGCCTGCATCTTGCAGTGCATCTGGGAACTGGGGTCAGTGACAGGCAGTCCAGGTGAAGGGATCAGCCTGAACAAAGGCTGCTTGCTGACAGGGCAGGAGTTGGGGGAGGGGTCAGCCTTCCTAGTTGGAAAGTATATCAGCAAGGTAAATTGAGGCCAGATTGTGCAAAGCTTTGAATGTAGGCTAAAGGCTTTATCCTACAGCGAGGACTGGCTATGTAATTTGTGGGGTCCAGAGCAAAAAGAAAACGCAGGGGCCCCTCGATTAAACTGTCAAGATGATGAGAGCATTAAGCAAAGCACAGGGCCCTTTTAAGAGCAGGGCTTTGTGCAACCACACAGGTCACACTCCCATGAAGCCAGCCTTGTCTCTAGACTACAGGAGACTTTGTGATGACCTAGCAGGGCAGAGATGGGACTGGAGCTGGACTATAGGAAGATTATGCTGGCATGACTGGTGGGGTAGGTTGGAGGGAGTTAGGGGAGACCACAGGCAGCTCTGAGCTGAGCCCAAGAGAGGGCGGGTGGTAGGATGGGGGAAGGCTGGCAGCCAGAGGGCAGAGGTGAGGCAGGGGTTACAGTTTGAGTGAGGAGAAGCATGGAGGAGGTAAAATTTACTTAGATGAGAGCATGGGCCAGGGAGATACCCTGAGTCCTACTTCCTTTCTCCTCCAGTCCCTTCCCTTTCCTGCCCCAGGCCTGAGAGGTGGTATCAGGCACAGGAATCAGCATGTGTCCTGTTGTCTGTCTTTGGCCACCAGAGGGCAGATCATTCTCATGGATTTTCTGAGGAATTGGGGTGGGGGGAGTGGGAGGTACTCTGTCCTCACCTTTTCCTCTCTTTTTCCCTCATCTCCTTCTATGCTCCATCACCAACTTCTTCCCCAATGACTGCGTGCCTGAATGGAGGTGGGGTGGGGCGTGGAGAGGCGTCCAGGAGTCTCTTGCATTTATTAAGACTGTGGATAGTACCTGTTGCCTTAGGAAGTACTTTCATACCCTCATGCATCTGTCTGGCTATTTCTCCGATTGACGTGGCCAAGGGCTCTACTCTAAACACACACTGCTCAAGATGCTCCACCTGGGAATTAAAGTCAAATGTCAGAGGACCAACCGGCACCTTCCCCCATAACTGCTGGGGCCTCTTCTGCTCCTGTACCTTTGGGGACATGTTGCTTGAATGGGTATCTGGCTTCTGTGAGGCCGGTGGCTCCTGCCCACCTTAAGCTGCTGTTGAGCCCGGGGGGGGTGGGGGCAGGGACAAGTTCCAACAGGTCAGGGATACAGTGGGTGGGGGCAGCTTGGAGTCAGAGAAATCAGACCCATCTACTGCCTCTCCCTGGTGAAAAGGTCTAGGGGGAGGTGAGGAGTGGGCTCCGGCTGCCCACATGGTCTTTCTGTTAGAGTCAGGGGCTCTTCAAAGCTGGGAGGGACCTCAGAACTCATTACTTCAATGACCTCACTTTACTGATGGGGAAACTGAGGTCCAGAGAAGGAAAGGAACTTCTTCGGGTGCTCATTCTTTGTGCCATCCTGAGGAATCCTCATTTTCAACCAGTTTCTCTTTTCCATGAGTTTCTTTATCTTAGACGGGATAACTGAAATGTGGATTAGAATGAGAATGCCTCTCCTGCGTCATCTTGCAGTGGCACTTAAAATGGTAAGTAGAATTCAAAGATATTATTTAGAATGTCAATGCTGGAACAAAGGTATGGACCCTTCTCAGTTTAGGGATGTGGGGCCAAGCTCAGAGGTGTTGTGTGATTTTTCCAAGATCACACAGCAGTTTCACTCTGCAGAGCTGGGGCTGGGACGCAGGACTCCTCTTTTCTTAGTGTTCTGCTGGGGGGACCTCCAGAACCTCCCGCAGCTGGGTGCGAAGGACGCTGACCTGGTGTCTGCCTGGGACCATGAGGATCCCTGAGGACTAGATGTGGGGATAGATGGATGGATAGATAGCAGCCAAGACAGATGGATGGTAGATAGATTATAGACTAATGCTGCATCTGGCAGGTGACACACACGTTGATAGAGACAGGTTGGATGGTAAACCCGAAGATGGATCTTATGAGCTGACTGACGGACGAACGGACATGCAGACGGGACAATCGCAGGAACGACTAACAGCCTTATTTCTATTTAGTCAAATAATAAACGCGCACTAGTGCCCCCGCTCGTTGTTCAAGCTTTGAAAATACCCGAAAACTGACGGAAAGAAACGACGAGTCAGTCTCTGAGCACCACCCGGGAGAACGACGGGGATTTCGCCGGGCCTCGGGTGTTGCCGGAAATGACCGACGACCGCCCTCCACAGAGGGGCGGGACGGGGGCGTGGCCGACTCCCCGCACGCGGAGCCGCTTCGGGTGTTTCCGGAAACTACCGAGCGCCAGTTTGAAGTGGGCGGGGAAAGGCCGGTGGGCGTGGTTGGATGGCTCTGGGGTGCCTGGAGTCTCTTCGCGGATTTCCGTAAACAGAGCCGAAGCTTAGGCTTCGGAATCGAAGAGGCGCGCGTGCCCCGGAGCCTTACCTTCTTCGGGTGTTTCCGGAACGCACCCGTAGTCGGTGGCTGGGAGGAGGAGGCCCGCCCCCGTCCCGTTCCTAGTCGCTTCGGATGTTTCCGGCTGCTGCCGGCGGAAAGAGCCGAGGGCCGGCGGTGGTGGCGGCCATGTTGGGAGCAGCAGGTCCGGCGGCGGCTGCCTGTGTGCCGGGCGCGGAGCAGTGCCGCTGAGGGCAGGGGAGGAGCGAGGCAGGCGGCCGGCTGCGGTGGCAGAGAGTAGGCGGAGCGGCGCGGCCCGGCCGAAAGGCAGCACAGCCCAGCCGGGGGTCGGGGGGGGTGCGGTCCGGAGCCGCTCGGAGCCGGCGCGGCCTAGCCCGAGCGGCGCATCCCCGGGCTGGCGTGAGCAGCTGCCCGGCCTCCCCGCACCCCCGGCCGGGGCCCATGCGGCGGGTGCCCCTGCTGTGAGAAGCCCCGCCCGGCCGGGCTCCGCGCCTTCCCTTCCCTCCCTTTCTCCAAGCTTCTCGGTTCCTTCCCCTGAGATACCGGCGCCATGTCCAGCGCCCGGACCCCCCTACCCACGCTGAACGAGAGGGACACGGAGCAGGTAAGGAGCCCCGAGGGCTCCCCGAATTCTCTGGCTGGGCCCCTGCACCTTACGGAGCCTCCTTCCTCCTCTGCTCTTCTCTGCCATCCTGCAAGCTCGGCTGCCCTGTCATCTCGCTCCCGGCCCCGCACATCCCCCTTCCGAGTCCTGTCCTGGGACCCACCTCGTCCTGACTCCAGGCTGCACACTTGTCTTTCTGCCAGGCCCCCTCTCCTCTCACCGCCTTCCTGCGCTCTTCCGTGTCACCTCCCCAGCTTCCCTTTCTCTTCCCTTTTTCTTTCAGGGGCCTTTCTGGTCTTCCTCCACCCAGGCATAAAGCAGCCACCCTCCTGCTCCTCGAATAGCACCCCGCGATTTGTCACAGATCGTTGTCCACCTCTTCTTCTTCCATCTCTCTAGCCTGGCTTCCCCCTGCCCGCACCGGTTCTCCCAGTCCCCCGTTCTCGCCCTCAGGGTCCTTGCCCCGGAGTGTGTTCCGATCCCTGTCCCCTTTCAGTTCCCCAGCTTTTTCTGCCCTGCTGCTTCCTTCTCCAAATTGTGCACTCCCTCTTGGCTGCAGCCCACCAGCTCCACCCTCATCACCTTTCCAAATCGTTCGCCTACTCTTTGCTCATCACTTTCCCTTCTTTTCTCTTGGAGCGCCCTGGTTCCTGGCGCTGGCATTTGTTGCTTCCGTGTTTCCCATGCAGCTGTCATGCGCATAGTTTTCCCACAGGTTGTCTTTGGGGCTCCAGTGATCACTCCCTTGTGAGTCTTTGGATACCTCCTGTTCTCCTCCCCGGGGTTAGGCTTTTCTGCTCCCCTGCCTCCTCTTCCCTCCCTGGGAGTGTTTTACCAGCCTTCTCCCTGGGCTTTTCCTACCGGCGGAGAGACACTCGCTGTCTCAGTCCCACTGTATTAACACAACTTGTTGCTCAGTCCTTTCCGTGCCGCATCACCGGCCTGGCCTTGCGTTGTCATACACAGCAACACAAACCATGATGCCTTCCTGTCTCTTCCCCCCTGTGCCCGTCCCTTCTCATAGTATCTTACTGCTTGCTCGTGGCCTTCCTGTTTCGCTGTTCACCCCATGCCTCCTTATTATGCCTCTTAATCAGCGTTGCCTTTCATCTCCATGTCAGTCTCTTGCCTTCTTCACGTCATATTTGTTTTTCCCACATGTGCCTCTCTGCATCCCTTTCTTATTGGCTGATCTTTGTAACTCCCAGTCCAGGAATTCTGCATGCTGGTTTCTTTACCTGCACCTCAGCCTCAGGACCCCACATGTCCCCCCTCCTCCCGGCAGTCACTGCTGTCGATTGTTACCCAAGCCATAGCCTTTTCTGTGTCATCTCACCTCTGAGCTGAGAGGCGTCCACTTTCTACCCGCCCCCCTCCACTTCTTTTGCCATCTCCAGTTGTCCTTGTTAACTGCTCTGTGGAGACTCTCCCGCCTGTCACACTCTTCTTGTGGAGAACTTTTACTAGGCCAAAAAACTTGACTAGAGAGAGGAGCTCTGCTCCCTGGGGGCTGCAGTGCTTTTTGCATCCTTTCCCCTCATCAGCTCCTTAATGTTTCCCTCTTCTTTCTTTCTTCATTTTCTGATAGAGCCACTGTTATGTTCTCTTGCCTATTTAACATCTTTTCTTTTTTCATGTTTTTCACACTTGCCTATTTGGTTACCTGCCACCTCACTCTCTTGTCAGCTGGGCAGTTAAGAACTCAAGAGGAGTTCTGGAGTTCCGGACAGGATTTTTCTCTGCAGTGGTTGACCGTTTTATTACTGATGGATTGGTTGCTTTTGGGAGGAAATAGGGGCTGAGAGGGAGGGATGGTTGGTTTCCATTTCCTCACTGGGTTTGGCAGCTGGTTCTGCATGGGACTGAGGGCTTTGGAAACAGAAGGGCACGGTCCGCATCTCACAGTCTTTCTCCCCTCGCCTGCCTGCCAGCTGTTTCTCTCTCCCTACTGGGAACCACTTTCTCTAGGCCCTCTCTCACAACCTTTGTTTTAGCAGGTTGTCTCTGCTTTACCAGAGAACTTTCCCAGACTGTTGATTATGAGTTGGTAGGAGGAGGCCAGGTGACTGACGGGCACCCTCAGGCATGTGGGGAGTGGAGATTGAGTGCCTCCTCTATCCACAAGGCTGTGGGGCATTGTGTTCAGCAGAGGAGAGTAGCAGACTGCCGCAATGTGGTTTCTTTGTGCTGCTTACTAAATGTAAATGTCATTGCTAGTGTTCTTTAAAACAAGAGGAAAGACTAGCAGCAGCTGCTCTGGACACAAGGCCAGGGATGCCAGAAGCATTGGCTTCCATAAGTATAGATCATGCCACCAGGTGAGAGCAAGAAACCTTTGGTGCTGTTGTGATTCTAGCTAAAATTGTCATGGAAACTCAGTGTTGCACTGAGAAGGCTTCTTCTCCTCAGCCTTAATGTTATGAAATAAAAAGCAAGAGATTTGGTTGCATTGATTCCTTACCCCAAAGGTCCTCTATTGCCTTATTTAGATTTAAACTACTTAGACTGGTTTCACCAGAAATAGGTAAATACGCTCCACTGGTTGTTTTCAAACTCTGGTCTCTTTTCTTGCTCTTCCTTTCTCATTTTCTTTAAAAATGTGGCTGAGGAGAAGCTCTTCCCAGGAGCTCTTTGATCACATCTGAATTAAACACATACACACACACAAACACAGAAAATGGTGAAGCATAAAAATAAACCTTGTGTTGCAGGGAGATTGCCTGTTTGCTGTCGACTCTGCTGTCAACAGCGATAGTATAAAAGAGAGTCAAGGCATGTTTTTAAGATATTTCTGTGACACCTGATTCTGGATATGCTTTTTCATAGCCATAGGCTCTTCTTCCTTTTGCAGAAGGGGTGTTCTGACCCCAGGCTGGTAGTTAAGGGGATTCTTCATCTGTGAGCTGAGCTTTCTGTTTGCTTCTTTTCCAAATGGCTCTGCTGGACTGGAAGCTTGGCATTCATGAAAGCAATCAGCACGATGACTGTCTGTCTTCCAGCCAGCAGCAGCAATAGCAGGCAAGTGTGGAGAGGGTCCAAGCTTCAGAAATTGACCTGCCGCTGACTAGAGTCTATGTGACACCTGGGAGAGGGGCTGCAATGGTTTCAGACCCACCCACCTCTGGGCCTCAGAAACCACAAGAGAGAGGGCTCCTGGAGAAAGCGAGCCTGTCACTGCTCACCCTGCTTCTGTCGCAAGGGGTGAGGGAGAAGATTGCTGTCCCTTTTCTAGGGAGTGGGTGGTTTTGTTTCTTCTGTTAGCTAGTTTGGGGAAGAGGAATTTGGAAGTCTTGGCAAAAAGAGCAAAGCTGACTTATAGGATCCTGAAGTGAACCAGTGAGCCCCTCCAAACACACACATCCCTTGGACCTTAGTGACTTCAGTGGAAGTTCCTTGCTGAAATTTAGAGTTGATTCTGGCTAAATGTTATACTGAATAATTTGTTTTTGCTATTTTCCAGGTAGATTGGCTTGGTTAGCTACCATTTCACTTCCCACCCTATGAGTTCTGCAGTGCTGTGCAGACTTGACTGTAGCTGGGGGCTCCTTGGTGGTGCTGCCTTCTGGTCAGGGATGTGGGTGAATGTCTGGCCATGTGTTCTCATTTTCTGCTTGGTCCTAGAGATTAGGAATGTGGGGCCCTGGTGGCACAGTGGTTAAGAGCCATGGCGTGTTACAGCTGCGAGCCAAAAAAAGGTTGGCAGTTCAAATCCACCAGCTGCTCCTTG
>NW_004444049.1:7238326-7274507 GCF_000243295.1 Trichechus manatus latirostris | reverse complement strand
TTTTGAGGGGTTTAGGGTTCATAGAGTTGCCATGTCATAACCTTTGAACCCAGTAAAAGTAACTATGGAAAAATACCTAGTAAATTGTAATAATTTCTCACTAATCTGTGGACTTTGGGAAGTAGCTAAAACTGACAGATACAAGGCAGTTGTTGAAACTTGAGCTGCTTCAGGTTCAAATCAGCCTTGCACAGGGATAGCTGAATCTTTTCAAAGATTGGGCTGGAGACTTTTTATCAGCACAAATGTCTTAAGCAGAGTTGTTGCCGATGAGGTAGGAAAAGATTGAAAATTTGTTTGCCCAAGAGGTTTGCATGGTTCGACCTCTTGGGGATCAAAAACTTCTCAGACTAGACTTTCCTCTTTGGACAGAACTACCCAGTTCTCAGTGAGCATTTGACCAGGACTAACTCAGGCCTTTGTGAACTCTTTCCCATTGAGCACTTAGCCACCTGGCTGGCATTTCTCTTCTCCCAGGAGCTTCCATGTATTATGTCGACTTGAATGAATATTTTATGCCTAGAGTGCAGCTAAGCCTCAGACTTTGTGGCCCATTATCAACAAGCAGGGTGGGGGCCGGGTGCCACCTTTGGCCCCATGATAACAGCTCTGCTAAATGGACTCCCCCGAAGAGCACTTTGAAGCCCATTAATGGACTGGAGTGAAGTAACCTCAGCAGATGGAAATGGTGAGGAGGAGGGGGAGGCCTGTTCTTTCTTCTTCCCTGAGACCTCCTGATGAGCTTTCCTGTGGTAACCAGGACCCAGCCCCGACTCCCTCTGCTTGGTTAAGTTGTAGACTGTGGGTATGAGACCTCTGGTTGCGAAGGAGGTATGGAAAGGGTTTGATTCTGTTTCAGCTGTCGTGGTGCTACCAGGTTTGCTGCTTTCCCATCAGAGCAAAAATTGAGAGGGATATAGGAAGGGCAGGTGGAGTCTAAACCTGGGTCTTCCTCGTTCATCTGAAGTTCAGCAAAATGACAAGCCAGATCAATGGCTGAATTTCCTTCCCTTGTTGGGGGAGATTCCAGTATTTGTGAATTTTGCACTTGAAGCTAACGATCTCCAGGCTTTCTCCCAGCCTTCATCAAACATGGGTGAGTCACTGAAGTGTTATCTATGTATTTTCCCCTTCTTTCTCAGCACAAGGAAGAGTAAGCGTTTTCAAACCTTGTGGGGGAAGAAATCACCCAATTCCTACTTCTGGCATGGGATGAGGCAAAGTCTATCCTCGTGTTAACTCGGAAAGCTCTAACTCTGGGAGCAGAATGTCACTACCCCACTACAGCCTTTTTGGCGTAGGCCAATGACTGTCATTACTCATCTTTCAGATGTGAAGATGGTACATCTGATTCTGAAACAACACCGAGGGAGAATCCGGACTCTTGGTTTCCAGCTATCTGTCAGAGGAGGCGGGATCTAAGGAGTCTTAACTCCCAGATCCTCCTCTTGCCACCAGACCAGCTCCTCCTTTTGGTGTAGATCGCTTTATTCGAATGTCTGTTTTTGCCTAGAGTGTTTGAAGTTTCTCAGTCCCTGTGGCGAGTTCTTTCCACAGATGTCTGTCTTCGGGTTGGCGCTCATTTCCGCCTACTTCCAATTATTCCTTAGATTTCACATTGGACAGTGAGCAAAAAGGGGCAAAAATAAATGTAGTTCCCTGTTGAGCACGAAATGATTAATTTTAGTCTTAGAAAGCCATATCCTCACAAGGTTTGGTAGGAAAGACGGTACGAGGGACACTGGTAATTGGTGGCTAGGTGAATCCCGTGGGACTGTGGGGGTGAAAGAGAGGAGGGGCGTGTTCAATGACTGGCTCCAAGCCACCTTTTTGGCCTTTTACTTTTTAACAAAAGGAAGGCGGAGCAGACCAGTGGCTTCTCTTAAGAACCAGTCAAGCTGGTTTTGAGCCCCTGTGGCCTGTTTTCCTCTGCTCTTTGGGAAGCTGGCAATACAAAGGTCTGCCTCCTCTGGGGCTGTGCTTATTGAGGCATGAGCTTGGAAGAGGTCTGTAAACAACCCCCGCCCCCCAAATCCTGAATGGGTCTCTCCATTGAGTGGTCTTTCTACACCCCACGCTGAACCTCAAAGCAACTTTGGCTGTTTGCATACCGTTTGATTGAAGCTCTAAAACACCTCTTTTTCTTGAGCCCCCTTCCAAGTTCACAGTCTGGCCAGGAGAAGGGGCTGAGTCTGCAGGCAGCTCCCCATTTGTGGGTCTGAAAGGGAACTGGGGATCCTGACTCCTGGCTGCTAAATTGAGCAGGGCCCCAGGCCTTTTGGTTCAGTGCAGTGGGGCAGTCTCTCCAGGCCTGGGGGAAGGGGTGGGGAGAATAGTGTTTGGTCCCTGGAAACTCTGCAGGTGGTCCTCCCTGGAACAGTTTGAGTTTGTCCCTGATTGAAGTACCTGAGGAAAGGTGGGGGTATCAGTTCCCTGAACAACAGTGGTGGGTCTGTTTCTCAGGGATTAAGACATGGCAGGACTCTGAGACTCCTGTAGCCATCAGTGCGGCTAATGTAGCCAGGTCATTTTCCTAGTCTCTCCACTCAGCAGAAAACTCTTAAGGTGAAAGTTTGGTAGTGAGTGAAGCTTTGGGTAGGCTGTTCCTGCTGCTGCCACCGTGACCTGCTCCTCACTTCTCCTGAGTACCATTTTGCTGGGGGTTGTGTTTGGTTACTGATATCCCACATGCAGGGGCGCCTCCCTTTTCCTCCACCTCTTCAGAGAGTCTGCTGGCTTCTCTTACGCCAGCACTGCCCCACCTTCCCTCCACAGATGGCCATCTTTGCATGTGGTGTCAAGACACTTGTGGCTTATTGTTTTGTCTTTTTGCCCACAGAAGTTTGAATTACTGGTTTCTTCAGTCACAGGAAGTGGGGCCTCTTAGACCAGCTTGGTCTAGCATAGCATTCTCATTGAGTTGAGCTTATGGCAGGGTTGAGAGGAGATCCCAGCCTTTTTTGACTTCCAGTAAGGCCTTGTGGTTAAAAGCATCCTCTGCAACTAGAGTCCCGGTATTGGAATCCTGGCTCTGCCTCTACTGTGACCTTGGGCTTACTTAATCCTCTGTGACTGTTCATCTGTAAAATGGGGGTGATAATAGTGTCTCTCTTACAGCTATAGTTGTTGTGAGGATTAAAAGAGTTAATACAAAGCACTTAGAGTAGTGCCTGGCGAGTAGTAAGTGCAGGATGTAATCATCCTTGTCATCATTGTGCCAGTTGAGCGACTTAGAGAATTTCTCTAAGCACCACACAATTCCAGGTCAGTATAAGGGGTGCAGCTTACAGTTTCTCTGAAATCAGTGGAAAGAGTATTGTTTTCCCTGACCTCTTCCAGCCATTGGGGTCCCATAGGTACCTTTTCTAGTGTTTCTGGATTTTTTTTTATTTGTTTGTTTACTAGTCACGTATCTGAAAGGAAATAGAAAGCTGTTGGAGAGATTCATGCACAGCTTGAGAGCACTTGTTTTTTGTTTTTTTTTTTTAATAACGGTTCATTTATTTACAAGACATCAATATTAGGAAGTTTTATTGAGTAAAGGAAAAACACACCACCTGCTGCCTGCTGATATAGTCAATCCCCGGGTTACTAACGTCAGACTTAAGTACAACCCATAGTTATGAAGCAACCCCATAAAGGCTATTAAAAATTCAAGGTACATACAGTGGTTAGTAATAACAAATGGGCGCTATATTGCAAGAGACATCGGACATTATTATTATTACTGTATTATGTTAAAGATGTTTTTGTTTATCTGGAAGTGTTTCTTTAATGTTTTTTATGCATAGAAGGGCACACTGCGTACTGTATACTAAGACAAACATTTGACTGACGATAGACACAAACCGTACCTAACTGTTCCTGACTGTTCCGACTTGGTACCAATTCAGCTTAAAGACAGACTGAGGAACAAAAATTTGTAACTCGGAGATTGCCTGTATTCCTATGTTGTGAACGTTGTTGGTGGGGGGTGTGCAGTCTGGATGCTGGCTGGAAGGCCAGGCAGACCCACAGTCACCAGAGTGGGGGCTTTCCTGAGTGCTGGTGTCCGGGTGTTGAGGAACCCGAGGGTTACTCTCCGCAAGGCATCACCAAGTGTAGGGAGTTCTCCCAAAGATCTCTCCCCCACCAGTGACAGTATTTACCCTTTGATAACAAGAGAAACCTCCCTCTTTGTCTGGTAAAGACCAGATGGAAATCAAGCAGCAAATGATTTGAGGTTCTTTTTTCACTTGCAGAGGGGCCTTCAAGGGCACGATCTTGTTCCTCTGTTGGCTTCTCTGAGGTGAGAAGAAAGCCTCCCCTTTGAGAGGCCTGAAAGGGACACTGTCACTTCTCAGCTGCTCCTGTGCGTTTGCAGGCTTTGGGTCTTGGGCTGAGATTTTGGTCTCGTCTCAGTGGGTACCTCCTTTATCTTCATCTCTTGCCCCTTTTAGAGCCTGAATGCTTTGTCAGAACCGCAAGTAAGTTGCCTGGTTTTTTCACATTGAAACTGTGACCAGTGAGAAAGGTAACAGAGCCTCAGCGCTGGGAGAATGCTTTTTTCACTGTGTTTTCCTCTTCCTTTTGACCCGTTTGCTAACTTGTCTCACTTACTTTTTTGTTTTTTGTTTCTTTCAACTCTGTTATCACCGACTATGTTCCTGTCCGTCTCAGGTTTTCATCTGCTTGCCCACTTGCCCACACCTGTTTCTGTGCCTCCTTTGTGGGGTGGCTCAGGAGAGGAGTTCTGATAGTCTGAGATGTTCTTCATGTATAGAATCCCAGAACCACCCTGTCCTTTCTTTCTGCCTGCCATTCCCCTGATTTCTGTAAAGTTAAGGATTTGCTGCTTTAGAAAACATTTTCTTTTTATGTCTCTGGAGCCACCTTCTTCAGTAAAGCCAGGTTTGGCAACCTGACAGCTTATTAGGGACAGCATCCCAGTTTCTCTGGTGATGGGGTCTTAGCTGTGTCCTCTTGACCTATCAGGAATGCCATATATTCAGACCCTGTCTTGGGAGAGATCTGGGAAGGAAGGCACTTGTTAATTTTGGACAGTGAATTTGGTTTTCAAAGTATGTCCCTAAGGCCCTTTCAGGTGGTACATATGGTCAGAATTATTTTCATCCTAACACACATTATTTGCCTTTTTCACTCTTACTCTTTCACAAGAGTGAGTTTTTCAGAGGCTAAATGATGTGTGATGACATCATTGCTCTTTTGGCTTATGAAATGTGCACTTGTGAACTGTGTTGTCTAGAATTTTTAAGGTAGTACTTTAAGGTACAAATGTGGAAGTTTTCAGTGAACTCCGTTTATTCTCCATACTTCTACCACGCCCTCACTAGCTGTCTCCAGTTTTACCTGCTATCATCTGTGTAACTTCATTATTGTCCAATAAATTGTTATTTTGAAGTCCCAGCATTTTCCTGGCATCTGTGAGGAAACACGACAAGAAGTAAGTACAAATTATAAAATTTACTGATAAAAACTTCTAAATTTTTGTATTTTATTTGCAACTTATTTTAGCCTTTCTGTTTTTTTCTAAAATAAAACTTGTATCTCTTATGTTTAAGGATCGATAGTTGGCTTTAAAAAGGGAGATTTGAAGACTTGCTTCTCAACCCACAGCTTCAGCCTCTGTGTGTAAAGATAAACTGAAGGTGTCATATCAGGAAGTGAAAGGGAGGAGACTACTCCAAAGAAGCTGGGGAAAACTGAAATAAGAAATGAGAAAAGAAAATGTGATGAAGTCTATCTTCCCTCGGCTATGTGGATGTTAACAGTGCGCCTTACTCTGTCTCATGGAGCAGAATGTCTTTGTGTAGGATTATGATGCCAGTTAAGTCGTGGCATCATTTGGAGACCAGTCATTCAGAATGTAAGGAAAAAGGCATTGAGTATTTTAAGTGTATACACTGTGAGCCTTTTGAAAACCAAAAATGGTTCCAGCTTTTCAAACTGGAAATGGAAAAGCCCCTGACTTACAGGATAAGTTGTTACATCGCTTTGCTTGGAGAAGCCCACACAATAGCTGAGAGACTAGCCAAGTCTTCAGATTGCTGAATGCCCGCTGGATGAAAAGTCAGTGAAAAAATCAGGGCAGTGCCACTTCCAAGGTTACCTTGACTCAAATTAAAGATTTCGCTGCAAACATGAAGACAGAGTTAATATCTTGTTTAGAAATTTTACTTTTGCCTTACAAATGAGCAGATCTACAGACGCGGCTGGACTTGCTGTATCAGCACCAACTACTCTTCGAAGAATATTTTCTCCTGTGTAGATGCTCGGCAGCAAACAAGTGGTGATAAATATTCAAAGGGTTGAATAACTTTTTTGAATCTCCTGGTTTATCCTGGAACTACTTTGTTTACATTCACGCTGTTGGTGCAGAAGTGTGGCAGAGAACACTGTTGGCACCATAGCATGAATCAAGGAAGTGGCACCAGTTAAGTACTGTAGTCATCGTATCCTTCCTTGCCACATGCTTGTGGTTAAAAAAAAGCCATTTCACTTAAGAATGTCCTGGATGACACACTAAAAACGATTGATTTTATTAAAACTCAACTCTCTCATGAATGTTTCTTTAATATTCTGAGTGATGAAATGGAAGGTATCCATGAAATATTACTGCTACTAACTATAGTACAATGATTGTCTTGAGGAAGAGCATTTGTGTGATTGAGTGGAACCAGCAGCATGAAACATCATTTTTACTTGAGAGAGCAACTGACAGACAAACCATGATTTTCTTGAACATTTTCTTGAAAGTTAACAAAGTAAGCCTGACACTTTTGCTGGTTAATAAAGTTCAAGTTTTTGAACAAAAATCAGAATTTTGGAAAACTTGTGGCTGTCACGGTGAACTTGAGACCTTCAGAATACTTGAAGATTGGTGGTAAAATTAATGAATGTGATTTTTTGATATACAATGTCATATTTGGAAATTCTGCATAATTCAGTGAAGAATCTTTTCCAAATTGCCAGTGGGCAGAAGAGCCACCGAAAGTGCAAGATGACCACTGGATTTTAATGTAAAAGTATGCAAAAGGTTCATCGATAAGATTCCAGATGCAGCTAATCTTTAAAAACTACCATTTGTTGAGTTTTGGTCTAGTATCAAAGAAGGAAATCCTCAGCATCTGAAAGATTATTAAACTTTATTTTCCACCTATAGGTCTGTGTGAAATCGGATTGTCTTCATCTACTTCAACCAAAACAACATATCGAAATACACTGAATGCAGAAGCAGTTATAATAAGTCAGCTGTCTTCCAGTTAAAGCAGATATTAAAGAGGTGTGCAAGAATGTAAAACACTGCAACTCTTCTCATGAAATTTCTTTTTGTTCTGGAAATCTAGTTTTTTAAAATATATATATAAAAATAGATTATTTGTATAAACTTGTAATGACTTATTGTTATTTTCAGTGAATTAATAAATATCTTTTTAAAATTATAAGATTTAATTTCTAATAAGGTAACTGTTAATAACTATAATCCACATAAAAGATCTTTGAGGTTCTCAGTAATTTTTAAGAGTGTAAAGGATTCGTAAGACCAGAAAGTGAGAAAACCAGTGTTGCAGACAAAACTTGGGTTGATTATCTGTGATCTTGATTGGTTGGTTACTTGCCATGACTTCATTAGGAGCCTTTGTTTTGCAGTTTCCCACCCCTTTCTGGGCTTTAAGAAGGTACTTGATACTTTGGTTTGCTGTCCTAGTTCAGGAAGCTGGTTCTCAGTAACCTGAGGGACTTTGACCAAAGTTAGCTTATTTTCTTCTGATACATATAGCATTGGCCTTGTTGTTTTTTTATTTTTTTATTTGTTTGTATATTATTTTTTTCTTTATTCTTTTAAGGCTTTTTCTCATTTTGCTTGTTTATTTTACTTCTAATTTTTCTCATTTTTCCTTTTTTTATTCTCATTTTTCTTTTTTATTCTTTTTCTCTTTTTTTAAATTTAGTTTGTTAGTCCTTGTTTTTGTTTTTTATGTTTGTCTAGCATTGTGTTTTGATCATGTAAGATCAGTTTTGTTAGGTGGACTTCTTTGGTATATATGAAGTTGTAGTTTGATAAATACAGTTTTTTCATTAAAAATAAGTTACTCATTACATGGCATGAGTTTAAATGAATTAATACCAAAAACCATTGCCATTGAGTTGATTCCTACTCATAGTGACCCTGTTATAGGACAGAGTAGAACTGCCCCATAGGGTTTCCAAGGAGCAGCTGGTAGATTTAAACTGCTGACCTTTGGTTGGCAGCCAAGCTCTTAACCACTGTGCCACCAGGGCTGCAATGAATTAATACATATTTAAATCTTCTCTAATTTTAATTTCCACTGTAGTAAATATTGGTAAATATAATGAGTATGAACACAGCTTTTGGGAGACTCTATTTTTAGCAATACAAAGGGTTTCTGAAACCAAAAAGTGTAAGAATCACTGTTGGAGACAAAATATGGGTTCATTCTCCCTGGGTTTGGTAGGTTGATTCCTTGATGACTTCATAAGAAACCTTTGTCTTGCAGTTCCTGGCCCCTATTTAGTCCTGGCTGGGCCTCAGGGAGACACTGGCTGCCTTGGTTTGCAGTCCTTCTAGCTGAGGAAGCTGGTCCTCAGTGACCCAAGG
The DNA here is from genome assembly GCF_000243295.1 of Trichechus manatus latirostris. NCBI lineage: Eukaryota > Metazoa > Chordata > Mammalia > Sirenia > Trichechidae > Trichechus > Trichechus manatus. The sequence goes on along the minus strand of NW_004444049.1, from coordinate 7,265,887 downwards.
GACTTTTACCAAATTTGGTTTGTTTCTACCTCCTAATACATAGCATTGTGAGCTTTAAAAAAAAAAAAAAAGTTTTTTTATTTATTTAATTGTTTATTTTGAGATAGTTTTAAATTTACAGAAGAGCTGCAAAAATAGCCCAAAGAGTTCCTGTACATTCTTTACCCAGCATCCCCTTATATCAATATCCTGCACAACCATAGAACATGTATCAAAACTAAGAATTAATCTTGGTATAATACTATTAACCAAAGTACAGAAATTCAGATTCATCTGTTTTTCCACTAATGTGTTTTTTTTGCTCTAGGATCCAACCCAGGATCCCACATTGTGTCATGTCTCCATAGTCTCCTCCAATCTGTGACTGTTTCTCAGTCTTTCTTGATGTTGGCAATTTTGAAGAATACTTGTAGTTATTTTATAGAATGTTCTTCAGTTGTAGTCTTCTGTAATTTTCTTATGGCCTTGTACTTTATCATTTTAAAGATTAGCTTACTTGGACTTCACTATGATATGTATTAAGCTGATATTTTGGAAAATAGTTATTTTTCATAAAAATTACATAATGTTTACTTGTGATGGATTTAGTAATATTTTAAATGAATTAACATTTTCTCAGTTTTAATTTCTAATACGGGAAGTATTAATATCTATACCGCACATAAACAAAAGCTATTTGAGACACTTAATAATTAAGAGTGGTAAAGGATTTCCAGACAAAAGTATGAGAATCCCTTTTTGACAAATACAGGGTTGATTGTCCCTGACCTTGATTGGTTGGTTATTTGCTGTGACCTCATAATGAGCCTTTGTCTTGTAATTCCCAGCCCCTGTTTAGTCCATGGAGCTGTAGTCTTGCAGTGGTTAAGAGCTTGGCTACTCACCAAAAGGTCGGAAGTTCGAATCCACCAGTCACTCCTTGGAAACCCAGTGGGGCGGTTCTACTCTGTCCTATAGGGTCACTATGAGTCGGAATTGACTTTAACAGCAATGGGTTTTTGTTTTTGTTTTTGTTTTTTTTTGTTATTTAGCCCTAGCTGGGCCTGAGGTAGATACTCACTGCCTTGGTTTGCAGTTCTAGCTGAGGAGGCTGGTTCTCAGTGACCTGAGGGACTTTGACCAAATTTGGCTTGTTTCCTCCTTCTAATACATGACATGGCCTTTTTTTTTTTTTTTTTTTTAATCTATTAAAAAGATCATTTTGCTTACTTGGATTTCATTATGACAAAGTTTTTTTTTTTTTAGGTTTTTTTTTTTTTGACCCTGTATCTTGGCTATTGGTCAATTCCAAATTTGAAAACTGCAAAGCTTGCCTAGCCTCTGTCTCTGAAGAACCTTGGTACCTACAATAGCTGAAGACTAGTAGGGTCCAGTCAGTAAGGCCAAAACACGCAGTAGTCTGTTCCATGGGAACCTCTGAGCCTACACATTTTGTCCTGTTTCTTTTTTACTCCTGTTTCTTAATGAAACATGCCTACCAAATTCCACGTTTATATCCAGTAAAAACCAGTTGACGTCAAGTCGACTCCAACTCATGCAATCCCATGTATGGCAGAAGTGTGCTCCATAGGGTTTTCAATGACTGATTTCTCAGAACCAGGCCTTTGTTCTGAGGCGTCTCTGGGTGGACTCAAACCTCCAACCTTTCGGTTTTCTCCTCTAAGAGTTAGGCACACTTGGTATGCATTTGAAATGGGATGAACTTTGTCACTGCTGGATGAGTCTTTGAGAGGCAGGTAAAATTGTGATAGATACATAGTTTCTAAACTACCCTGTAATTCTCAACCTTGTTATTTTTGCCTATACTCGTCCTCCAATTTCTGTGGCACCTTTAACTTTTAAAAGCTTCCCTTAGTACCACAGATAGTAGACCTTGGCCACCTCTTAATAGTCACTTGGACCAGCTTTAAGCAGTCTTTTTAAACTTGTGTCATTTGCTCAGGATCACTTATCAGAATCATTAAAAAACAAAAAACCTGTTTAATCAAGTGCTTAACACATATCAGTTTGGCCTACATATAGACTTGTAGTTTCATTTCCTATCACTCAGCAAGTTCCATAAAACTTTTTTTTTTTTTTCAAAGAAGCATATGGCTTTGAATTCAATTCCGTAGTTAAACTTGATGTGCTATTTTCTCTTTTCGGTCACTGGTCTGTATAGAAAATAAAGACTTTTGCTTTCAAAGATTTGTTTGCTCTGTTAGCTAAAGCAACAACTCAATAATGGTTGGCCCTGTAAATACATTACTCTGTTCCAAGTTGCTGGAAAACCCGATCTTTACAGACAATAGGCTGAGTACTTAAAGGATAGACAGAGCCCTATCCATTCTCGCTAAGCTTGCCGAGATTTACCTCTGAGGCTGTGTCTCTTTAGCCAGAGAGATAACAATAGCCAACATTTGAGTGCTTTCTGTGTCCCATGCACTTGTTTTAGGTGCTTTGCATACATTAACTCAATTCATCTTCACAATAGTAAGTCATATTATTTTCCCCAGTTTACAGATGAGGAAATAGAGGCCCAGAAATGCTGAGTAACTCGTTTCAGGTGGTCTCCAGAGTGTGTGGCAGTGTTAGAACAGACTTTTTTGGCTGTGAAGGGCCCTGTGCCCTAGGCTGTAGTTGTGTCTGGCAGTAGAAGATAATTCTCTTAGAATTACCTTGCAGTCAGTGTGGGGCAGAAAATGCCTCCCAGATTGGATTTAGAGTCATGCATGATCTCCTCTGCCCCCAAATGTTTCTTTCTGTCCTCTGTAGCCCTATTGTAACAGTGGCAGTAGTGGTGGGAATGCAGGCAGGTGCACTCTGGTCCTGCCTCTCTGGTAGTGAGCACCCCATGCAAGAGCTATGGGAAACTTTTTTAAATCTTATTATTTAATCCTGGCTTCGGAGTCTCTTCCCACCTTCTTGAATTTCAAGAACCCCTTTTAGAAAAAGCAAAACCCTGAGACCTAAAATTGATGTCCAATTAGTAAATACCTCACAGTATAGGACAGTTTGGATTCCTAGATTTGAATGTCCTGCTCTTTGGCATCCATGAAATACTGGGATTCAAGAACTCTTTTTTGTAAGCTCCCTCCCCACCCCCACCCCCACCCCCAAACAAAAAGAAAACAGCTTTTGTGTGTGGCTCTTAACTGTGTACATTTTACCCCTACGAAACAAAACTGATGTTCTTGCTTTACAACCCTCTGTGCCACTTACACATGCAGAGGCACAGACTACTTCCTTTTAGCCTTGACTGCCAAGAGCACCAAGCACTGTAGCTGGTAGTGCCAGGCCTCTGCCTGTGTCTGGGACTTGCCAATTCAACCCTGTGAGCTGAACTCTGGCCGTCCTGCTATGTCTCCATCCCGTTGCTTGTGTGATACGCTGCGGTTTCCTGCTTGCGTCTGTTTGATCTCTCTTTCAATTCACTTCTCTTTCCTGAAGCTGGTCCCCATAGCTCTGCAGGGGGTCTGGGACACCTACAATTGTTTCTTATTGAGATCGGCTTCTGTGTGCCCCTCTGTGGAATTGGAGTTGACTTGACTTTGAGTTTATGATTTGATTTATTTGCTTGGCTAACTTGGCAACTGCCTTTTCTTTTATCCTGTTAGCTGAGGTTTTGATTTTCATTAGCAGAGTTCTCAAATTTTGAGCCTGTTTTACGATGCCAGCATGGGGTAAAGGGGTGAACTGTTGCCCTTGATTCAAGTATCTCTTAGCCACTTGTGTCCCTCTGGCTGAGGAAGAGGGGGAGTTTGACTGTATGGTTGTTTGTGTGTGTGCTCCAAGCTGCTCCACTTCTCCAAGATCACGATTGTGTGCCATTTCTAAATGACTTTAGAACTCATTTCTCTTTGTTACGGTGGAAAAACCAAGGGCCACCTACAGAACACCTGTGAGTGATTCTCCCCCTTGTCCAACGCACACGGCTGTCCCTGAAGAGGTAGCTGTTCACACACAGGTGTTCTATAGTGATGCAGGCCACTGCTTCCTTGGAGAGTGCGCAGCAGTGTTTTCCTTGCTAATGAAAAGGCTGTCACAATGGGTTAGGCCCATAGGGGCTCTCACTTGAATTCCTGGGGAGAAAAATCTCTAACTTAATTACCATCATCATGCCGGCAGAGAGGTGTGGCTGCTAATTGATTAGATGACAGTCTTTTGCATTGATGTGGAACTCTTGGTTTTGTGTGCTTGTGTTTTTTTAAATAAACAAATAGATTTGGGCCAGGTAAGTTTGTTTTGGAGAGATGAAGATCCGTGTAGGGATTTCCCTTTATTAATCTCTTGTCTTTAGTGCTATTTCTGTGTCCTAATTTTGTAACTTGGTAGTCAGAAGCACTAAGTTGGCCTTTCTTGCCATTTGGGTGCAGGTGGTAAATAGTGTCTTTCCTACCCTGCGGCTCTGGTGTGCCCCCTTTCTGTTGGGTGGCACCAGATTCCTTTATTTGGTTTGGTTTTCATTCCCTCCTCCTTCTGTCTTGGAATGGTTGAACTCTATTCCGAAATATATTTTTAAGATAGTGTTTAAAAGCAAACACCCTGCCTTTCTTGAAACCACAGAAACTGCTTGTGAAACAGCCGATAGGGCAAGCTGCCAAATCCAGACTGTTAAAACCAATCCCTTAGTGACAGAATGTCAGACACTGATGTTAAACCTTCATTATGGTTGTGCTGTGGGGATTTTTCTCAATAATCGGTATTTAGGAGCTGAACTCCCAGTTTCACATTCAGAATGCTTACATTCTAAAATTCTTTATGGCAAACCATTGCAGAAGAACCTTGTGTAGCGAATCTAATATCTACTGGACAGGAAAGGTTTTTAACCAGTTCCCATTCTCTCTCACCCACTTTTTTTTTTTTTTTTTAATTCCAGGAAGTGATTTTCTTTTAAGGTGATTTGGACAAAGCCTCTCACCAGCTTTTGCCATTTTTAATATAGGAGAGGAACTGCTTCAGAATTGGATCTTTCCCTCAGTGGAGGACTTGGGCCTTAGTCTTTATCCCCAGGCCCTGAATTAACTAACTTTTCTTTTTTTAGATGGCATAGAATCTTCTCTCAGTTTGTCTAGGGAATTTTATTTCTTTCCAAGCACTTCCAGGAAAGAGTATTCATTCTTTCTTACCATCTTTCTGAAGAGCTCTGAAACTGCCATTGGCTTGATGGCGAGGGTGTAATTTAAAAACTGGTATCAGTGTGAACTGAGCTACAGCACTGGCTAAATGGGAATTAAGAAAGGGTACCAGACTTGACAACCAACAATTGGGAAATAAAAGGAAAAATATATAAATATGCCTCCCCAGTCATAGCCGCCATTGAGTTGGGGGTTCTCAATTTGAACTTCAGTAATTCCTTCCAGATCTTTCCCAAAATAACCCTCTTATGTTTCTATTGCTGAGGACTTTTTCTGGCTGCATTTCCATGACCCAGAGTCCCGAGCAACTTTTTCAAGCTTGTGTTTTTTGAGCTCTTCCCATATCCTCTTTTGCTTCTTTATTGGACCTGTCCCTGTTTTCCAGATGGGGACAAAAGAGGAGGAAGGCTAAATGATTGCTTCATCCATGCAGCTTCCTGAGTCAGCCTTCTCTTATTCCAGCATTGCACTCCTCTGTCACCTTTGTTGGACTCAGTGGGTGGACATCCCCCTCCACTGAAGTGAATTTAGATAGATCCCTGCAGGACTCACAGTGCCAGCTGGAAGTGCGACCTGGGATCTCCTGATCTCTCTTAGCCAATGGATCTTCTGAAAAATACCTAAGGCCTCAGACCTCCAAGAAATGGCCAGGTGGTGGTGGGGAGGTAGGCAGACGGTAACTTCAGTTCCTGGATTTGGTCCCACACTGGATTGTGTGATTTGTGCTTATCTCTCTTACTAGATTATCAGCTCCTTTGAAGGCTGGCCTGTATTTTGTCCTTTCTGTATCCCTTTCTTTCCCAGAGCCTGTTACAGTGCTTTGCATGTGGTCTCTGTGAATTATTTGTGAAATAAAAGTCAGAAAAATTACAATATGTGGTATTGTTCTCCACATTACAGCCGCTCTTGGGAAAGTGTGTCCATATGGATTTGTAAATCAGATGTCTTGTCTGTATCCAATTCTTTGGCCATATAAGTCACAAGTCTTACTTAAGTGTGATAATGACTAAAAAGATCAACTTTTTCAGGATGACAGGGAAGGTTTACACTATTACTGGATTGCGTTAAGAAGTCATGCTAGAGAGAAAACCACAGAGAGCAAATGAGCTGCTGAGGAAACCCTGTCTGACTTCCCGAAGTAGGGACCAGAGCCAGAAAGCCAAGCCCTCCCGGTTTTGCTGAGCTGGTTTTGTTCTTGCCACTTCACTAAGCATCTCTGGCTCCGTTGTTGCCTCTGGTTAAATTGGCCTCATCCTTCTGTTTTATAATGGGCAAGCAGAGTTACCCTGAGTGTTGGGAATTATGTCCAGAGTTGGTGAGATCATGTGGTCTGTGTCAGGAGGCTGGAGTTATTTATAGTGGAGAAATGCTCGGGAACATGGCACAGGAAGAACTGATTTCACACCACCTCAGCGCCTGGGAATGGCGAGGGCCTAGAGTTTTCTTTGAGCATTTGAGGGGAGATCATTCGCTCTTCTAAACTGACCAAGAGCTGTGGGGAGATCAGGGATCATGTTTTCCAGGACGACTGTGGGTCAGGCAAGAGTGGGGAAGATGACCATTTTCCTCCTTGATTCCCTGGACTGATGAATCCTGAACTGAGAACTCTTTGTGACTCGGGTTGTAAAAGCTCCACCAGACTTTTGAATCTCCTGTTTTGAAGAATGCACCAGCTAGGCAGGGTAGTGGAAGTCAGGACCTGTTAGACTGGTCCACTTGTACTTTCCTCCCCTCCCAGTCTTCCTTCCCTCGCCCCTCCTCCCCCTACTCTGGGCGGGGAGACAAACTGCTGCTTGTGGGCCTTTGCCAACTCAGTTTCTCCTCGTGGATTACCTGCCTATGGTGGGCAGGCGATTGAGCAGGACCCCACCCAGGAGCCCTCAGAGGAGCTGGGCTGCTGTGGGAATCACGGTGTGGGCAGGGCAGGTGCCAGGCATTAGCTGTGCTTCCTACCCTGTGCTTCCTACCCTCCCAGCGCCTGCTCAGGGGTGCTCAACCAAGGCCCCGAGCCCTGGGACCTGCTGGAAATAGACTCTATGTGACCGGGCCACCTTTCCCTGTGCCTTGTGGTCACATTCATGGTATTCAGAGAGGCTGGGAGGGGTGAGAAGGAGCCCTGGTGGCACAGTGGTTAAGCACTCAGCCGCTAACCGAAAGGTTGTTGGTTGGAACCCACCAGCTGGTCCGTGGGAGAAAGATATGGCAGTCTGCTTCCATAAAGATTTACAGCCTTGGAAACGCTATGAGGCAGTTCTACTCTGTCCTGTAGGGTCGCTATAAGTCGGAATTGACTGATGGCAAAAGGTTTGGTTTGGTTTTTTTGGGGGGAGGGGAGAGAAGCTTAAAAATTGTGAGGAAATGAAATCTAGAGAGAGAGGATCCTTCCCTCGGGCACACCGAGTTCAGGGTTATAATGTTTCTCAGTTGTGCTGCTGTTTAGTAGCTTAATTTCTCAAGTTGATCTCCTAGGTAACCTTTCATTTTTTCAGCCCCAGGAGAAGAGATTTTCCAGCGTGTGAGCCTGGTGTCCAGGGCTTGTTAGGAGAGGTTTACGTATGGAGCCAGAGTTTTCAGCAGGCTGATCAATGTAAGCCAAGGTCAGGAAATGGTCTTCAGGACATGCAAACAATCCCCACTTCCTGCTGCCCCTGTCTCCTCTAAGCACAGAGCCACTGAGTGCTCTTGCCTCCACCCAGTACAGACAGACCCTCAGCGCTCCTTTCCAATCCCCCATTTTATAAGTTGGGAAACAGATCCCAAGAGGGCAAATGACTTGCTCAAGGTTACATAACTTGTTTGGGCAAAGTTGGGTCTAGAATAGCTCTCTCTTGGGGCCCTTTGTCCTCTACCCTCATTGCTTCCACTTCAAAGGCAGGCCTGCTGCTCAGAAGGCCTGTATGGGGGCTCACTGCCAGACCTTAGGCAGGAGGTAAGCTGGGAAAGGACAAGTGGAAGGGCAGCAGGCCTCAGCTACACACCCTGGATATAAGTTCTGGAATCCTGCCAGGGACTCCATCCACAGAGTCACCAGAAAGCCCTGGGGGATGTATTTAAAGCAGGGGCACCAGCATTCTAACCTGGCCCAGGTTGAAAGGATCATTTGGAGCAGAGTTGTGCTAAGAGCTGATGGGTGGAGTCACTCAAAAAAAGCAGGTAGACCCTGGCTCTCAGGACTGTCATCTTGAGATAGGAAAGCATTACTTGAGAGTCTGTTAGATGCTGGGAGACCTGGTGGCACAGTAGTTAAAGTGCTCAGCTGCTAACCAAAAGGTCGTCAGTTTCAACTCACCAGCTACTCTGTGGAAGAAAGATGTGGCAGTCTGCTTCCATAAAGATTAAAACCTATTGCCATCAAGTTGATTCCAGAGTAGAACTGCCCCACAGGGTTTCCAAGGAGCGCCTGGTGGATTCGAACTGCTGACCTTTTGGTTAGCAGCTGAACTCTCAACCACTACACCACCAGGGTTTCCACTGTAAAGATTAGAGCCTTGGAAGCCCTGTGGGGCGGTTCTGCTCTGTCCTACAGGGTCACTATGAGTAGGATTCGACTCGATAGCAGTGGGTTGAGCTTTTTGGTTCTATTAGATGCTAGGCACTGTGCTCGTGCACTGAGGACTCAGAAATAGCGTAAGTCCTGAAAATTTCCCTTCAGCCACTCCCAGTCCTGTGTAATGGTGAGCAAGACAAGAGACAAGCCAAGCAGCAAGCAGTGAAAACTGAGTGCGAGGAGGGCTGACCTAAGGAGCTCCTGAGGTGACTTGGCAGGGACCCTGTGTAGTTAGAGGGATGAAGCAGGGAGAGCTTCTGGGAGGAAGTGACTTCTGAGCTGAGGTTAACAGGAGTGATGGAAGGAAAACAGGCCAGGCAGGGAGGGTGGAGCAAAGGCCTGGAAGTTTGAAGACAGGTGGCTGGGCCTAGAGTGAGACTCGGGGAAAGGAGGACGGTGAGGCTGGAGCTGTAGTTGTAGGAAAAATACAGAAACCAGGTGGGTCTAGCCTGAAAATCAATTTATGTGTGTATATACATATGCATACACACATGTACATATACATACATGTATGTACATACACATACATATATAAAAACCAAACCCACTGCCGTCAAGTTGATTCCAACTCATAGTGACCCTATAGGACAGGGTAAAGTTGCCCCATTGGGTTTCCAAGGCTGTAATCTTTACAGAAGCAGACTGCCACATCTTTCTCCCTTGAAGCACACATATACACACACATAAATCAGTTTTATGTTTTGAAGTATGTCTTTTAAAGGGATGTTTTGACTATGCTGAGATGATTGTTGGCACTCTTTTTTGCCTGGGGTATAGAGTAGAGGAACCAGTTTTCCTGTGCGCAGGGGTTAGTGGAGTGTGGGCTGTCTGAGGTTTCAGTCCTGGTGGGGAGACTTGTTTTAGCGTTGGAGAAGTACTGGCTGAGGACACTGTGGATAGGCCCCAGAGACCACTTTCTCTTTTCTGATGGAGCGTGAATCACAGGCCATTGCTGCCACCGGAGGTTCTGTAAGCTTTTCAGAGGCAGCCTGTGTGGAGGCTGATGGTAGCAATCGGTGATAAAGAGGAAGTATCTGGTGGCTAGCCCTCCCGCCACTCCTGACAAACATTTCTGTCGCTAAACAGCACCTCTCTGTGGCAGCCTTGGGCTCTGCTGTGGAAAAGAAGGCGCTCTCCCCTCCCTGGGGGAGGAACCATCATCTGTGGCTTCTGCTCTGCCCTTGGTCACAGACTAGATTGTGCAACACAGCCAATGAAATTCCCCTTCCCTCCTGTCATTGCAGTCAGTAGCACAAGTACTTGGAGTGGCAGACCTTCACTTTCCGGCAAGGATCATGCAAAGCGTGTGAAAATTGCCTGAAGGTTAGAGTGTGTGCCATCCCACTGGAAGGGCTTCCTGGGACGTCACTGCACTTCAGACTCCATATAGCCATTGCTACAGACAGCTGGGCTGTTCCCTCCCCTGCCAGGGGGCGAGTTTTGTTCCCATGCTTGTTGGACTTCTACTGTTTCCCTTCCTGCCTTTTCCCAGAGACTATAAACCTGCCCACCTCCTGTTATGTTCCAGTTCTGATAGGAGCACCATTCAAAGTTCTTGGCAGGAGACCAACCCACTTCTGCCCTGGTTGGTTTCCCCTTCTTTGCCCAGCTTGTTTGATTTGCATGTTCCCTAGATTCCTCCTTGCGCAGCTGGAGGGCTCTGTAGTGCCCAGAGATTGGAGCGCTCCTGCAGTGTGAACCCAGCTGCTCCCCTCTCTGGTTTGGGGGGCGGGGCTTGAAAACAGAGAATCATAATCTCCCTTCCTCTTCCTCCTCCTCCCCCCCCAACTCCCACCCCTGCCAAGCAAACTGGAGTGACCAGCTCAGAGCGGGACTCAGCCCGCCTCAGTGCTCTGCATGACAGCAGCGATCTGGAGGAAGATTAATGGACGCGTGAGTATGTGAGCCCAGGAGCACATTGCCCTCTCGGGCTCCTGGCGTTAGTGGAGGTGTAGCAGGCGTGGACTCATGTGGCAGGTGTGGACTCCTTCTGGCATTAGTGGAGCCGAGGGCTCCTCAGGGGAGATGGTGACCCAGCCAGGTATGTGTCTGCCCAAGACCCCCCCCCGTTCTCTACTGCTTGGGGAAATGGAAGGCGCGTCTAAACACCCCTGCTCTTCAGAAATGCTGAGTGGGTGGTTTGGGGAGTTTATTCTTGGAATCCCTTGCTCCCTTGCAGCACAATATCCTCCCCCGACCCCCCAACCCAGGTTCTCTTTCATTCCTAACTTAATACCTTCAGTTTTCTTAGGATGGGTGTATCTTCCCTGGCCCCAGCAAGACTCATGGTAGGTGGAAGGTTAGGAAGGTGGTGGCTGCTCCTTTGCTTAGGAAAGGGAGCACAGGTTGCCAGCCAGTGTTTCATGTGTTCCCCTTTTGGGTGGCTAGGGAAGGGGCACCAGCTTAGCCCTCCTCCGGCAACCTTTCCAGCCAAGGGAGAACCCAGACAGAAACCTCCTCTTGCTGCTAAGGCTCGAGTGCCTACAGCGGAGACCAGACCACAGCAACCCCGGCTTGCTGAGTGGAGAGGATTGGTTATTTAGGGGCTGTGACAAATGGTTTTGCAGAGGAGCAGGGGAGGAAGAGTAATTTCGCAAAGCCAGGGGGCCAGCCTCTGCAGCAGAGCTGTCGAGGCCTAGACTGCCTGGAGCCAAAGGCTCAGGTGCTGACCGCCTCCCCCTCTTCCTTCCTGTGTCTTGTGGCTAGGGACTGTCATTGTCAGGTTGACTCCCTAGTTAGAGAGGGATGACCCTGACCTGGTCTCCGGACTCCCTGCTGCTTGCGCCCCTCTGCCCTGGAACTGTAGTTAAAGGTTGTTATTTCTTCTCCCAATTCTGACATTGATTTGGGTGAGAAGTGGTCACAGGAAGTTCTGAAGTTCTCTCTTGATAGCTTGACTTCTGATTGAAAGTTTAGGCATCTAAAAACTGACTGCTTGCTTTATCCAAATTTACCCTTGAAACATCCTCTTTCTTAAGCCTATGCACACATTTCTTGATGGACCAGAATGGCTTTGCTTAGGTATTAATTTAATTTGGAGCCCTTTAAAAAAAAAAGAAAGTTGCCATTGAGTCAAGTCCAACTCATAGCAACCCTATAGGACAGAGTAGAACTGCCCCATAGAATTTCCAAGGAGCGCCTGGTGGATTTGAACTGCTAACCTCTTGGTTAGCAGCCATAGCTCTTAACCACTATGACACTAGGGTTTCCTGGAGCTCTTTAGCAGGCTCTGTATTGCCCACCCCCATAATCCATTGCTGTCAAGTCAGTTCCGACTCACAGCAACTCATGTCCACCCCCATAGTTTACCTCAAACAAAAGAAAAACCCCAACGTTAACCTTTCATACAAAGAACATTGGAAAAATTGAGCAGTGTCTCAAGGTCACTTGACCGTAAGTGGTGTTTGGCATAGTTAGCTGATTTGGCATTTGGTGAGAGATTTCTGCTTTATATTTGAGCAAAAGACTTCTTGGCGGGAGGCATCTATGCTGCATTCCCAATGTTGGCCCTGTGCACAGGGTTTACCCCCCTCCCTCCCCATCAGGTTCTTTTAATCCTCTTGCCTATAAACAAGTGCTGTAGAATGTGTCGGCCCAGCACACATGACCTTGGTATCTCTTCATGGGATAACCAGCATCAACGTTAGATAGCACAGTCACTTGACGTGGTAGAGCTGTCAGGGTAAAGAGGTGCAGATGCCAGGAGGAAGCCTGGGCCAGCCAAGGAAGGTAAATGGGGGTTGCCTCCTTCATGAGGACCAGGGAAGAAAAGTCAGCTCCCGTGGGCTAGGCCTTTCAGGTGTGAGAAGACAGATGAACAGTTTTGTTCCTTCTCGTGCTGCCTTGATCACCCCAGAATTCCTAGTTCTGGCATCTCATTTGTCTTTCTCCTGTATCTCAGATCCTGTCTGCAGGCGCCCAGGACATGCAGCTGTTTCAGGAAACTGCCCCTGACACAGATGCTGGTTCATGGGATGCAAAACCAAACACCAAAATCCCATCTTCCCAAACAGTGATCCTGTTATGTTGTGTGAGGGACAGCTGGTGACGGGAGCCTGGCTGCCAGTTGAGGCTGCTGAGTCTCCAAGCCAGAGACACGCAGGAGCTGGAACGACAGCTCAGTTTTCACCACCACCACCCCCCTCCCCTACAGGTCTCCCTCTTCTGACAACTCCAGAGGCAAAATTCAGCTTGAGGAAGTACATAGGAATGAGGGACTCTGGCCACGCTGTGTGTGCATGCGTGTTTCTTCAACACTAGTCACTTTCCGCATTGTGACTATCGACTTGCAAAGTTTCCAGGTTCATATATCTAGAAAGTCTTGGCAAGATTGCTGACATTGTGTATCGCAGGAGCTGTGGTGTGTACTCTATAGATTTTCCTCCAGTAGGATGTGTATGTTTAAAGTGCTTTTTATCAGATGAGAATAGAGTGGCGTTTTAGGGAAGGGATAAAACGGTTGAGCCGCTGGAGCCTTTTCTGGCTCTGTAAGAAGCCCAAGTCCAAGTCTGAGCTGTGAGAGTGGATGGCCAGAACTTGGCCATCAACTCAGTGCTCTCCTAGGCCAGGTTGAAAAGATCTCTCTGTTTGTTGAAGATGCAGAGGCTTTATGGTGAGCATTGGGTAAAGAAGCTCAAGCCCGTGGGATGTCTTTTGGCAACCTACAGAATAAAGTGGGGAAAACGTATGGAAATTATGGTAATAATAGCTTGCATATTATAAGCATGAGCATTTAGTATATGCCAAGCATTGCTATCAGGAGGGATCAGTCCCTGGAGAAGGACATCATGCTTAGTAAAGTAGAGGGTCAGTGAAAAAGAGGAAGCCTCTCAATGAGATAGGTTGACGCAGTGGCTGCAGCTATGGGCTCAAGCATAACAATGATTGTGAGGATGGCGCAGGACCGGATGGTGTTTCATTCTGTTGTACATAGGGTCGCTATGAGTAGGAACTGACTCGACGGCACCTAACAGCAATAGGCAATGTTCTAAGTGTTTTGGATGCTGTTGGATATTTGGTGATTTCTGGTTGTACACCTTCTGTTTTCAGGGCTTGGTAGAGACCCCGTTGTGCCTGTGGGGTTCTTTGTCCTTGATGGTTAGCATGGACTAGATTACTGCAACAGAATGGGCAGCACTGGCCTCATGCTGTCCAGCTAAATTCTTATGGAGATATCCTGGGTGGGTTTTTTCTCTCAATCTTCAGGTCTTTGTTTAAGCAGTGTGCCTATTGGCAATTAGCCTGCCCTCTCTGAGTGAGTTTGGAGGTGGAAAGCTATAGACTTGGCTGCTTGCCTTCTTCAGAATAAGACAGCATTCTCTTGTCTGCAGTCTGTGTAATAGTACATGTTAACAGTGCCCAAAATTGCCCCCTTCCTCCCCAGTGCCACCTGTTAATTGGTGGTTCTGGTTCCTAAGGGCTTCCACCGGCACAGGAGTAAATCTGTGCCAGAGTCTCGCTCCTAGGCTCGTATCGCAGTGGTTACAAAGCTCAGAGCCTCAAGTCTGAACCCAGGTCCTCTGCTGCCTGCCAGGGCTAAGCTGACCCTTCTCAGAGCTATGCCCTTCACTGGGAAACCAGTGCATTCAGGCTGTCTTTCCTGGGCTCTGAAAAGATGAATTAACCATAAAAGGTGTTTTTTAACAAGTACTTGTAATGGTAAATGGCTATCATCTGGTTTACCGTACCCCTAGGCCAAGTGCACAAGCAGCTAGGGCACCATGGAGTAGAACTGTCATTGCTGTCGGTGAGTGAGCACAGCGTTTGGCTTCGAGGGCATCGCAGGCCCAGAGTCATGAGCTGACACATACGCAGTCTCACTGCGAAGCTTGCGCTCTCCAGTCTACCCCACCTAACATCTGACAAGTGAACTCTTCTGCATTTCTCGGGCAAGCTAGCCAAGGCACCTGCCCAGGTCATGGCCACTTAGTAATGGGAGCCAGCCGTCTCTGCCCTTAGCCAGGGTTGCTACTACAGGGGCAGCAGCAAGCCCAGCGAGGTGGAGATGAGGCACATTCCCTGCTTGTTGCCTTAGAGCCAGTGGAGGCGGGAGGGGACAGTTCCAAAGAGCACTTGCCCCCGATTTGTCAGTGCTCTGTGTCAGGCTCCCTTCTCTCTCATCTCTAGATGGAAGTCTTTCTGGTCTTCCTTGATCAGCCCTTCTCCTGTAAGGCAGGACCCATTCAGAGTTCTTTTCCTCCAGCCTCATTGCTCATCTCCATCTGGGTCCATATCTTCAGACCCTCTCTCCTGCCCAGGCTTGAGCTCCAAGCACCAGATGCCCAAGTCTTTACCACCAGCACTTGGAAGCCCCTGTCTTCTCCTACCCCACCCCTGGCTATTGTTTCAAATTCTCTGTTTCAAGGCCTTATCCGTGGCTTGAAGGTTAGGGACCCCCCGTTTCTGTTGCCCATGGTGCACAGTGAGCAAAGATAATGTTCCTACATCCCTAGTTGGAACTCTGAGTTCATATTTCTGCCTGGCCTATGGTTTAGATCTTAAATATGATTAATAACACTACTTCAGATATAGTGATGAGTCCTCACGGGCTGGCCCAAGAACACAACCACCATTTGGAACATGTTTCTGTGGAAAAATAGTTCTTCCTTAGAACGGAACTTTTGGTAAGTTGGGGATCTTTTGACTAGTATGCTGCAGCAGATGTGCATGTGCCTGTGGAAGTCTCCTCAGAACTTTGTAGTCCCAGCAGCATCTATCACAAAGTAAGTTGTCTCTCTGGATGCCAAACGAGCATTAAAGACAAAGGAAACACACTGCACACAACATGTGCATGTACACACCCGTTCCCACCCAGAAAGTTTACTAAAGACCTGCACTCGTCTTCCCTGATGACTCTGAGGGACAGGTATGTCTGAGTTCTCCATTTTGGCTGACTGGCTCATAATCAGGTAGTCCCGGAAATGGGCACCCCCTATTCCACAGCTCAGTGCCCCTGCCTGCTTGGTTTTTAGTTGATCAGCTGGATGAGGAAGCTAACCCCTCAGCCTGTTAGCAGGAGCGGCCCAGCATGGGTTTTGCTTATGGAAACAGCAGCCAGTTGGATTTGTAATAGTCACTTAAATGGAGCAGTTGCATTGCAGCCTGGCCAGGTGGGGACAGTTCTGAGACAAAGGTGGCAGTGACGGCCTTGGATGGTTTCTGTCACTTCTGCTTGAGCTCTGACCCCTGGCTATGGTGACTTCTGGGGCCAGAAAACTTTGCCCAGTGTTTTTTTCTGACATTTCCTCCTCCTCCTTCAACTCCACCCACCCCAAATGGTTCTTCCCCCTTTGAAACAGGAGAACTAGGAAGGCAGCATTTTTTCCACTTCTAGAGAAAGATGCAGCAGGCAGAGGAGCAGTGTCTTGTTCAGCGCCTTCCTGCACCTTCCAGCACAGGGCTGGAGCCACCCCTCAGCACAAAGACCTTTTGAGGGAACCACAGTGGAAAGGGCAGAGCCAAAGGGTTAAATCTGCACCCAGGTAGAAAGGCTGTTGCATAAATGCTGAGAGTTCTTTTTTTTTTTTAAGATCTCGTGCTTCTTTTTTACTTTGTGTTGGCAAAAACCCCAGAAGATGGGAGATTCTGGGAGGAGTTGATTATGCTGGGTGAGTCAACTAAGCTCCCCAGCTGCCGTTTTTAGTTCCTTTGCTTTTCTGTAACAGGAGGCAGTTTGGGGAGGGTGAGGGGTAGGGTGGGGGAATGAGGATTTGTGCAGAAGGACAAGAGGCAGGTGTGTAAGGGTGAACTTTTTTTGACACCCCAGGGTTTACAGGGCTTTGTGATTAGTACATTGGTTCTGGCAAGCAATATGAAAGCAGAGCTCTCAGTGTGGCAAATGGTAAATAAGTGTCTCCTTCAGTTCGTATACAAGTCACCGTCACTTCCCCAGATCAGTAATGCTCAGAATGGCTTGGATTGCATTGCATGGTCGCAGCAAGACACCGTGTTTTTGATAGCAGAGCAGCTGAGGGATTGAATGTTGAGAGGCAGAGGAAGCACCCTCTTAAATGGGAGGGCCTGGTGGTTGTCACAGGCAGCAGGAAGTTCGGAGGAGAGGGTTCCCCTCTGTGATGAAAGGAGGGCTCAGGTATGGGCTCGTGAGGGTGGCCAGGCTGTGGGTGTGGTGGGCCCTGCTGGTCCCTGGTGTGCTTGGATTTCAAGTCTCCAGTTCCTCTTGGTGACCACCTTTCCTTCATGCTTTGTGTCAGGAGAGGGACCGTGGGCCTTCTCCCACCTGAGAAAGCTTGTTAGTGGAACTGACCTTCCGCAGATGCCATCCATTTCTTGAAGGGGAATCTTGTGGCCCATTGCCCCACTTGGATGTCTGCAGGGCACATTGATGTGGATTATGAGTGGCACTGTCGTGAAGACACCCTGACACGTTTTCGTATTCATTTGTACATACCTACTTCTTCAGTGCTTTACTGAATGCTCTTGCTATGGCAGAAATGGCCCTTGCTCCAGAGGTCCCTTTGTAGTGTAGTCTAGTGGGAAAGACAGACAACCCGTAACCAACCAACTTCAAGGGTGATGAATGCCTTGAAAGGGGAAATGGGTCTCACGGCAAGAGGTTTTGTTCTTCCTTCCTCTACCCTTGTCTTCCCCTTAAAAATGAAAGCTACTATCTCTTGGGAGCCTTAAGGATCAAAACGTTGTACTTCTTTTATTCCATAAGTATTTTAACATGAGTCAGCTAGGTGCCAGGCACAGTTAGGCACTCAGGGCATATGAAGGTGTATAAGACACTGTCCCTGACCTTTCAGAGCTTGAGGGAGTTAAGACATGGAGACACAGAATAAAAAGAGATAAACAGGTACAGATAAAGTGCTGTGAGAGTCCAGAGAAGGGAGCATTTACTCCCAGCTAAGAAGGTGTTCTTGGAACAAAAGGATTTGGGATAAACAAGGAATAGGAGGGTTTACTTGTTTAAAACAATGGCGCCAGCTGTAAAAATGGCATGGCAGCAGCGTCTGACCTTGTCTAACTCATGAGGGGGAGAGAGAATCATTATCAGCATCTGCAGCCCAAGGCTGATTCCAGTGAAGCAGAGGTCAGACATGCCTCCTCTCCCCAACCTTTTTACCAACTCTGACACCAGCCGTCCCTCCCACGGCACTCTCTACTTCTCTGCTGGGTACGATAATTTGTTGCAGTGGTACACACAACTCACAGACCGTACTCACATATGCGGTTTATTAGGGAAGTAACAGGTTACAATTCAGGATCAGAAACAATGCAATTCTTCAGTCAGGACAGCTTCTTGGCCGTGCCCACAGGCAGGCTTCTCTGAGCCACTCGGCCTGGCCTCTGCCCTGCTCTGGCAAATGTTGCAAAGCTCTTTAGCTCTGCCAGTAAGTGCCTGGGGCACCTCACTCCGCCAAGAAGCCTTGGCCCAAAGGCGCCCAGCTCTCTCTGTGTGTGCAAGCCTAGCTGCACCAATAGGTGCCTGGAGGCATCCCACTCTGCCAGCAAGCCTCCTGACCGAAGGCATTCAGCTCTCTCAGGGGTCAGTGCACCCACTGTCTTACTCTGTGGGCTGGGAAGCTCACTGTGCCACCTCGCTGCAGTCTCCTGGTTGCCCCTGCTTCTCACCATCTTGGGCCGTCTCTGGTGTTACAGCTCTCTCCCTGTCTCCTGGGTCTAGGAGGTTCTCAGCACAGGGACCCCAGTTCCAAAGGACACGCTCTGCTCCCGTCTTGTCTTCTTGGTAGTAGTGATGTCCCCCCATTCCACCTCTGGGATGGCTCATTTTAATCCTAGCAGGATGGCAGAACTAACCAATCCCCTCATTAGGGTTCCACACATCTTATTTGCATTATCCCACCCCACGCAAGGATGCCATGCACCTTATTTGCATTATTAGCAAGCTGTCCAATCCCCTTGGTGGCTGCAAGCACCTTGTTCGCATAGTCCCAACCCATCATTTGGTGGGAGTTACAAGACCCTGCGAGAAACACCATATAAAAGCAATCTATCACAGCACAACTTGCCTGTATCACTTGAAAGAAGGCATTGTGTGATCAGTGGAACACTTAATTTTAGCATATGTGTATCTGTGCAGCCCTCCATCCACGGTTCCAGTCCAGTCCCTGCATGGCAGCCATAGTGGTAGAGCTGGGATCTGACCCCAGCCAGGTATGCCTAACTCCAGAGTGACACCCTTCACTACAATACCACATATAGCTTCCCAATAGCTCGTGCTGGGGTGAGCCAACAGTGTAGCTGGGTGTAGAAGCCCAGAGTCCAGAGAATGTGCTAAATACATAAACAGTTAGGCAAAGAAAAAGGCTAGAGGGGAGCACAGGCACCTCAACTCCACTGGTTAGTATCCACCAGCTCCCCACAGTCATCTGTAAAATGAGCCAAACCTCTATGATGCAGCCTGCCTTCTGCCTACCCCCACCACCCCCATCCTCCTGAGCCCTGGGCTGCTGGCAAGCTGCCTCTCCTGTGATATGGAGGAACTTGTTGGTCTCCATGGTTACAGTAACCCACTGGTACGGGAGGAGCCAAATGGAGTGTAGGGCTGGCAGTGTGAGCTTCCCCCAGCCCTTGGCACCATGTGGTACTGGTATGTCGGCTGTTTCTCTGACCTTTTCTGGGAGGAAGGAGTTAAGGACTGGCCAGGAAGGGAAGGGTCCAGACAGGACCTGGCAGGACCTCTTCACCCTTCTTTGGGCTACCACAGAGGGCAGAGGCTTGGCTCCCTCCTCATTCGCCCACTCCTCTTGGCAGGGGTGCTTTTCTGTTAGGAAACAGGGTCTTTGCCTGAGAGCCCCGCCATGGCAGAAATTTGACTTGTCCTTATTTCAGAAGGAATACCAGGGTGGTGGGGACCAGCCTAGCCCCACTGCTACTTGTAGTCGAGCACTTAGAGATGACATTTCTTCTCAGGGCCCAGAGAACCACTTGAGAGCGGGAAACGAAGGTTCCTACCTCGCTTATAAAGAGAAATCATGGAAAATATTATCAGGTCCTTTCTGTGTGCCAGGCACTATGCTAAGCACAGACATGGATTTTCTCATTTAATCCTTACACTAATCCTGTGAAATGGGTACATTTACTATCTCATGTTCCAAAGGAGAAAGCTGAGACTTAAGAGAAGTCAAGTAATCTTGCTGTTGTTCACTCAGCTAATAGGTAGCAAAGGCAGGGCTCAAGCCAGGCTTGACTCCAGAGCTCTGCCGTGCTACCCTGCCTCTCACAAAGTAACCAGACAGACTCTCGTAAGTCTTCCGTAGTTTCCCTCTGATATTTCTGGAGGGCAGGAATCAGATCTCACTCAACTTTGCAGCTGGCCCTAGCATCCGAGGGTAGGGGCTTAATAAAGGTTTGACGAATCAACAGCAGTAGGTAGGGCGTGAGGAGACCAGGCCCAGTGAGCAGATTCGCAGGGATGAAACAGTGCTGGAGGCTTCTGAGCTCTGATTGCTCAGTAGACTCCCCTGTGTGTCCAGAGGAGCCAGCGTTTCAAGTAGTTCTAAAGACAGGAAGTTTGTGGGGAGCTCCTTGCATTGTGGCTTCCATGTGTGATGGGAGTGAGCTGGAGGTGGCCCTCTGTTCTGCTCTCTCTCTCTCCAGGTCCACTTTTGCCTGCTCATCTTCCCAGGCCGACTCTGGCTTGTGCCGTGGCTGCTTTGAGGCCTGCAGGTTCCCCTCATGGCCCAGGCTGCGGTGCTGGTCTCCCTGCCCTGGGATGAGGTTGCAGTTGGGAGAGACCAAGGGCAGCCCAGCCAGGGGCCTGTTGGCAGCAGTGGGGAGTGAGCCGCCTTATTTTTTGGCTTTGTGCTTAAGTTGTGGGTTCTGGTGGTCTTTTTTGTCAGGGAGGCACCTACCCTGGCTGGAAAAGGGAGCAGTCTTTCAACAGCTTTATCCAGCCCCAGACTCTTCCCTGCAGCAGAAGGGAATGTGGGTATTCTCCAGGAGGAGCTATCACAGGCAATTTTGGAGTGGGGGTGGATGTACCCAGCCTCTCCGCTGGTGCGTGCTCACCAGAGCTTTACAAGCTCTTGCCTCCCCGGGCTGCTTCTCTGGTTTATTGGCTCTTAGCAGTTGAGAGTGACTATTGCTCAGGATGCGAGGTTGCGAGGAAGGCCCTGGATGCAGTCAAGGAGGAAGGGCTGAAAAATAGCGACTTGCACAGCCAGATGACTTTCAGTCGGAGTCCTCCCCATGTCTCCCCAGCCTCTGTGTGAGGTCAGGGCTCCAGACTTCCTCAATTTGTAAAACCCCTCACTGCCTCCCGCAAATAGGATTTAGGAAATGGGCCTCTCTCTCATTGCAAAACCCTGGGGACTGGAAGGATGGAGCTCTTTGATTCTGCTCTGGACTCTGACTCTGCCAGTAAGTGAAGCAGCAGGTAGACCTGGGCAGGCCTGAACCTAGGCTCCAGAATAAAGCATAACCTCTTCCACTGAGATCAGGGTGTTATCACTTTAGGGAGGGTTTGGAGAAGGAGGGGCTGCTATGGGATCACCTGGATAAGGCTCTTAAAACAGCCCCCACCACTGGCCTTAACCGAACAGTGTCATTCCTGTTGTCCCTGACACCTTTCGTGAGTCTTCACATCTTCTCCATTCTAGGCTATGCAGGAAGAGCCAGGGGATTATCTTCTTTTGGGGGAAATGAAAGCAGATGATGAGAAACTGGTCAGGGCACCAAGAAGAACAGCAGAGCACTGAACTCAGGGCAAAAGCCTTGGGCTGCTGTCCGGCTCCCTGCCCCCCAGGGCTGCGGCAGGGAAAATGAAAAGCAAGTGTGAGTGCTGGGCATTTGGTGGCATCAGGAATGCTGAGTCTGTGGGTCGGCTCATGTGGAAAGCCGACATTTCTTGGCCGCTCTGAGTAGTGTGGTCTCCCTGGTCACGTGTGGTTTGGTGCTGTGAGGCACAGAGGATGCGTGGTCTTCCCTGGCGGGTTGTAGCCACCAGTGTGAGAACTTCAAAGACTAACTCAGTGGGAAAGAGTCTGGCCTGGAGTCATGGAATGAATGAGAAATAGCTCTAAGATCCAGAAGAAAGGCTGTGACCAGACACAGGCGAGGGGTCCATGATCTGAAGGAGAGGCTTCTTCTGACAGGAGATAGCAACCTGCCTGTGGTCTTAGGCCTGGACTGCAGGGGCTGTGCGGGAGGATGGCGTGAGGAACGGCTGCCCTGCTGCCCCTATGCCCTCCACATTCCTGAAGGAAGCCGTGTCGTTTGGTGAGGGGGTGACTGGAGACCTGGAGGAGGCAGGAACCTAGGGATAGACTCCCAGAATCAGGGACTTAGTGGGGACATTGGGCTTCTTCGCCAGCCTTTGGCAACATTTAGGATTACACAGCTCATTCTCTGTCAGTGACAGATGTTCTTGATCTAGAACCCGTAGACCTCTAAGAACTTCAGAGGGTCCCTGAAGGCCCTGGAATTATGTCTCAAATATTTTGTGTGTAAGTGGTAGAAGCAATTTTCAAAGGTGAAAAACACTGTAGGAAGTGGGAAGCCCATCTGCCACTGTTGGGTTGCTAGTTTCTGGTTTCTGCTCAACTCCTAGGCCTGCCCCATTGAGTAGGGGGCTTGCTGGTCTGGGCAAGGCCCCCGCTCACCTCTCAGTCAGCATACCTCATCCACACATAGTCCTCCCAGCTCTACCTGAGCCTTTGTTAAAGTGCTCTGCCCCTGCCCAGGTTCCACCTGCCGCAGGTAAGATAAGGACTTTATGACAGCCCTGGTGGGAGTGAGTCTCCTCACCCTCTCACCAGCTGCTACCCAGTATGGCACCTTGGGAGGGTGGGGCAGCCCACTTCCGGGAGGGGGAGGGGGACGAGAGAAGGAAGTTGCCCTAAACCCGCCTCTTTCTCTCTGGCTCCCTTCCTTCCTGTTCTCCTCCTGCCCCCTTCCTCCCACCTTAGTCCTGATCTAGTGTCCTGGGGCTGCATGCACTTCCTGGCCACCAGGCCATTGCCTGTGAGGAGAAGCTGCGGGGCTTTGTCCCCGTTGCTCTCCTTGCCAAACCCAGTCTCTCTCTGCTAGTGGTGGTTTCGGTTGCGACACAGTCCAGGTTCCCAGGCAGGAGCTGCTCGGCCTGGCTGCTTCGCTACTTTTCAGTGAGGAGGTGGTGGAAGGTGTCGGCTGAGTAAGGGTGGCTGGCTGAGTAAGGGTGGCTGGCTGAGCCGGCAGCCCCCGCCCTAGGCCTGGCTCTTCCCGGCCTCTGTACTTTGCCCTCGCTGCCTGACAGGTTCTGCTGTGGGCTCTGCTGAATGGAAGTCACCGGTAATCCTTGGCCCTTTCTCCAGCCGGGTATGTTTTCCCCTTTTTTTCTCTGGGATTGCCCCTCCTCTCTCCCCCTCCCACCCCAAATACAGGATCTTTAAGGAATCACTAAATGGAGCCAGGCAGTAGCACAGGGTAGCAAAATTCATGGGCAGGATTTCCAAATGTCGAAGAGACATTGACTAGGAAAGGACGAGGGGCAAATAACAGGAGAAGAGTCTCCGGATAGAACAAGTCAGCGGGCTCCACAAGACAGGCAGGGACTGGTGGCAGGCAGAAGCCCGGGAGGCAGGTTGTGACCAGGGAGGACTCCCGGTGCTGCAGTGAGAGGGGACTGGGATCTGGGGCCGGGCCCCACGGCTAGTGCCCAAGAGACACTTTTCTTCCTTCGCTCCACTGTGCCCAGGCTTACTCTGCCTCAGGCCAGGGAGTGTCTGCCTAGTACCCCTTCCCAGCTAGGCCTCTTCCCAGCCCTGAGAGGTCTCAGGACACTTTCAGGCCAACCTGAAGGCAGAGCCCTGAAGTGTGAGCTTTTCTAGGGGAGAACTGTTGGTGGGAACCTCCAGCTTGGGGAAGGGCCTGCCTACCTGAGTCAGCACCGGGCTCTTGGGTGGAGGCTGTCTTCCGGGCAGGCCTGGCAGCACGCATCAGCCAGGCTCTGAGCTCCCAGGTGGAAGGGCCCTGCTGGGACCCACTGGATATGAGACTCTCTCTCTCTTATCCTTATATCCTGCATTCTCCCCTTCTCTCTACTGAGGACACCAAAGCTGTTTAGGCCTTACTTCTGAATCAGGCCTGCTTAGTAACCTGCTTGGTCTGCCATTCCGTCCCAAATACTGCCTCACAGGGTGTCCTGTGACCCCCTTATTCTTTCTGAAGGCTGCCTGAGAGCCATGAGGTCTACTTTCAACAGACTTCTCTAGACTTTCTCTGGGGACTGCCTGGGGCGTGATGTCGGCCAGAGCTTTGAGAATGTCTGATGTTCGCTCCCTAAGGTCCACACTTACTGTAAGCAAGTAGGATAGAGGTGGAAAGGAGAGCATGGCTTCAGCCAGATCCTATTTAGTTGGTCCAGAAGGGCAATTAGTCCTCAGCCCCCGACTGTGATGGCTGAATGGGCCTAGCCAGAACCACCGAAGGGAAACTCTGGCTCCCCAATAGCCACCCCACCTCCTTACCTCCGCTTCCTCCTTCAGGGAAGCAACTGAGTGAAGAAGTTGCCAGGCTTGAGGCTGTGGCCCAAGAAACATTTTCTGTCAGAGACTTTTCCTTTCTTTCCTCCCTCCCGGTGGGCTCTCCTCCCCGCCCTATCGCTCGTGCCTGCTGTGAGAAACATAGAAGAGGCAAAGGGTTGGTAAGAGAAGTACTGAGCACATTGAGTCCTGAGAGTTGTGCAGTTCAGTCTTGGAGGGGCATTGGTGACTTAGGGAGCAGGGAATCAAAGAGACCATGCCGGTGTGCTCTGCTGCTCCCGGTCCTGAACAGGCAGAGCCTTTCCTTAGATTGTCCTGGGCGTCCAGTGTGGGACCAGCCCTCCACAACTGCCCCATCTGCATTCCTGGCTCCCCTTCTTCCTGTCTTCTGAAGGGGAGAGGTACATACAGAGGCCTGTAGGTAGGTGCTCAGCCTGGACCTCTCCAGTGAGTAAGGCCCCCATAGCGTCTCTTATGTTGGCCTCCATCTGGGCTGCAGCTGGCTTAGAAGGGTTCGACTTTGGTCCGGAAGGTTGTCCACAGCAGGACTTCTGGTTTTGAGGACGGTAGTATTTGGGGACTAAAAATAATAACAATAACGCTCCCCCTTTACTGAGCATTGGATAATGCATTTTACATGTGTTCGCATCTACTTATGTAAAGTAGGGAATGTTTTCTCACCACTTTGCAAATAAGGAAACTAAGCTTAGAGAGGTTGCAGGACTTGCCAAAGCTAGTAACGAGGGAGCCAGGACTTGAACCTAGTTGGACTGCAGAGGTCATCTGCACCCTCTAGACTCCCTCCTGGCATAGCTGTGTGGAACGCCTACACCGGTCATCTTTAGAGTCCTTTTCTTCCCTCTTTGTAATAATCTCGCCTCCCTCTAAGAGGTGATGTTGATAATAATAAAGTTAAGATGGGGTGGGTAAGTGGCAGATTCAGGGTTTGAACCCTGGGAGTTTGTCTCCAGCATCTACACCCTTAACCACCACTTCTGTACCATGGTAAGGATGAGGGTAAATGATAGAGCCCCTCTGTGGTTGTTGATGTTCCATGAAATCCAACGTGCAGCTGAGTCTTGCATGGAATGCTGTCGTGCTGTGTCACACAGACCAGCCCCTGGAGCCAGAAGTACCAAGAGGGATGGCAAAGCAGAGCTCAGGATGGGCAGCAAAGTGCCCAGATTTGGCTGCAGAGGGGCAAAGGGTGCAAATCTTCAGGTAGATGCTAAATCCCTGTTTCCAAACTTCGAGGACTTGGAGACTGCCAAGCTCTTGTGGCCTTTGGCTTGTCTGCTGCTGTCTTAACCCCAGGCATAGCCTCAGAAAAGGAGTGACAAGAAACTTGAGAGGTGAAGTAAAGGTCACCGAGGAAAATTTTCCACCCATCCTTCTCTCATGGGAGTTGGGTTAGGGGGAAGATTTTCCCTCTGCATGGCCCCTTAGGTAGGTAGGGTGGGAGGCAGCCTGGCAGTACTCTCAGGGAGGATGGCCTGAGAGGAGGCAGGCCACGGAGGCCAGCCTTCAGGACCTTGCTGGATAGGGTGTGGGATGCCCTTCAGTAGACTGACCCAAATGTTGTAAGGGCCATCAAAGCCTAG
Organism: Trichechus manatus latirostris; assembly: GCF_000243295.1. Classification (NCBI taxonomy): domain Eukaryota; kingdom Metazoa; phylum Chordata; class Mammalia; order Sirenia; family Trichechidae; genus Trichechus; species Trichechus manatus. Next base: position 7,240,176 of record NW_004444049.1, on the reverse strand, counting down.
AAATGCCCTTCTTTCCAAGGTTTGTGAACCTTAGAGTTTCTTTTGGAGGAAAAAAGTAAGTATTTGAAAATTTACTTGTCTGGTAAACACAGTTTGAGAACCAGTCAGGCTTAGGTGAGCTACAGGGTATGTGGAGAACAGGTGGGAGGAGAACTCTCTGGCTGGGACGGGTAGCAAAGGCTTTAGAGAGAGACTGCATGTAGACATGAAGGCTGGTGAGGACTTGGAGAAGAGAACGCCCTCGAAGGACTGAGGTTGAAAGAGGCTCTTCTGGGATTTCAGGAGCTTCCCCCTTCAAAGTCTACCGCATGCATGAGATCTTTTCTCTTCAAAGGTCCAACCCCATGTGCTTCTGGGATCTGGGTCAAACAGTTCACCAAAAAACAGCCAGCAGCTGCTATGCAGAAAGGAAGGAAGGTCTCATATATGAACGTTCATTGCAGCATTATTCACAACAGCCAGAAGGTAGAAACAACCCAAGTGTCCATTAACAGATGAATGGATAAATAAAATGTACATATATACGATTGAGTATTACCAAGCCTTAAAGAGAAATGAAGTTCTCATACATGGGTGAACCTTGAAAACATTATGTTAAGTGAAATAAGTCAGACACAAAAGGACGAATAGTGTATGATCCCACTTACATGAAGTATCTATAATAGGCAGCATAGAAACAAAAGTTTATTAGTGGTTACGGGCGGGGGGGGGAATTGGGGAGTTATTGCTTAAAGGGTACTAAATTTCTGTTTGAGGTGATGAAAAAGTTTTAGAAATGGATGGTGGTGATGGTTGTACAACGTGGAGAATGTAATTAATGTCACTGAACTGTACCCTTAAAAATGGTTGAAATGATAAATTTTTTATTATATATAATTTACCACAATAAAATTTTAAAGAGAGAGAGAAAAAGGAAGGCCTTACATTGATACAGTGAAGAAGGGAAAAAGTAACAGAATACAGGCAGTCACCAGCGCTAACAAGTTCTATTCCTAAATCTGTTGAATTTGTACGTAAGTTGGAACAGTTAGGTATGGTTCGTATCTAACGACAGTTAGTCAAATGTTTGTTGTAGTATATAGTATATAGTGTACCTTTCTATGCATAAAAAGCATTAAACTTCCAGATACACTAAAACATCTTTAACATAATAATACAGTAATAATAATGTTTTGATGTATGTTGCAAAATAGTGCCCGTTTGTTATTACGAACCATGTATGTACCTTGAATTTTTAATACAGTAGGCTTTGCGGGGGGTTGGTTCATAACTCTGGGTTGTAGGTAAATTGGATGTTTGTAGCGGGAACTGCCTGTACTTACCTCTTGTTTTACTGCCTGAAAAGCATCTGATTGGTTAAGCAAGCTTCTTGCCAAGGAACCCTGAACATCTTCTAGGGTGGTAGCAAGTCATTCCTTTCCTCTGTGGTTTTTGAGGGCATCACTTATAGCCAGGAGGGGTAGTGAAAGGAAAAACTTTGTCTCACACTCCTCTGGTCACCCTGCTTCCTTCCCAACTGTCTTTGTGAAGTTTCCAGGGCAGCTCTGGGTGGTTCTGGGTTGAGGTTCTGGCAGCAGCTTCGTCCCAGTATGCTGGAGCTATGGCATCAGGTGTTCCTTGAGAGTCTTAAACCAGGGCTCTAGACAAGAGTTGGAGCCCTGGTGGCTCAGTGGTTAAGAGCTTGGCTGCTAATCAAAGGGCTGGTGGTTTGAATTCAACAGCCACTCCTTGGAAACCCTGTGAGGCAGTTCTACTCTGTCCTGTAGGGCCGCTATGAAGTTGGAATCGACTCCACGGCAATGGGGAGACAAGAGTTAAACCAGACTCTCTTAACAGCTTTATTATCGCAT
>NW_004444049.1:7200913-7237107 GCF_000243295.1 Trichechus manatus latirostris | reverse complement strand
CGTATTCATTGAGCATCTACCATAAGGCAGTCTGTCAAGGTGCTAGAATGTATCAATGAATAGATAATATATACCTGCCTTCATGAAGCTTTCATTTTCATTGGGATAGACAGACAACAAATAAATGTGAAATGATCAATAATAAAGGCAAACGTAAAGGATTGGGTGGCCCTGAGAGCTCTGAAACAGTTCTGACCCTGCTGTCCTATGACTGAGACGCAGCCTTCTCACGGTGTGAACAGGCAACAGGGAGAAGAGTAGATGATGGATCTCCCACATGAAGTGAAGGAGCTCTTGGGTTATTAATGGGGGGATTGTATTGCCAGGCGGTGGAGCCAGTGATGGAACAGCGCAATCCTGAGCTCGGACACCCACGGTGTCTGGCTGCTGGATATTATGCTCTGCTCTTTTGGAGGGAAGACTGGCTCTCTCATACGCTTCTTTTTTTTGCTCCTCCTCATGATCGTTTTCATGCCTCCCAGTCTCCTAGAGTCTTCCTCTGCATCCCAGCCTCTTACATTTTTTACAGAGAGCTGAGGGCAAGGGTGTAGGGAACTGGAATGGCTGCATGCCTGAAGGTGTATCTCTGTTTGGGTCCTGCAGCCCACCGTGGGACACCTCGACTCCAAGCCCAGCAGTAAGTCCAACATGCTGCGGGGCCGCAACTCAGCCACCTCTGCTGACGAGCAGCCCCACATTGGAAACTACCGGCTCCTCAAGACCATTGGCAAGGGTAACTTCGCCAAGGTGAAGTTGGCCCGGCACATCCTGACTGGGAAAGAGGTAAGCTCTGGGGTTGGGGACATGGCAGCATCTCCCAACCCTGTTGATACTCTAGCAGGTGTTGGTGGGACTACTGCCACAGCCAGCTTTTTTTTTATTTTTTATTGTACTTCAGGTGAAGGCTTACAGAACAAATGGCTTCTCATGAAACAGTAGTACACATATTGTTTTATGACATTGGTTAACAACCCCACAATATGTCACATGTCAACCCTCACCCTTCTCAACCTTTTTTTTTTTTTTTGGTGAAAATATAACACAGCCAGCTTCTTGTTCTTCAGGGAGAAATGAGACCTGAGCCTCTGGGGCTACTAAGAGTGATGGGGCAAAAGGGAGTAGGAAATATGAAAGAGAAAGTAGACTAGAGTCCTGGGCTTAGCCTGGCCAAAGAAGTAATCCAGGATTTTTTTTCTCACGTTCAGGTAGCTGTGAAGATCATTGATAAGACTCAACTGAACTCCTCCAGCCTCCAGAAAGTAAGCTTGAGTACTTCCTCTCCTTTCTGAACCTCTCTGGGGATCAGTGATCTCCTGATCCCATTTGGACTTTGAACCCCTAGGTTAAAATCTCTGGCCGTTTCATTGTCCCACAGACCCCTCCCTGTGGCTCTGCTACCTTTAGGGCTTTGGCTGGCCCCCTGGGTAGGCTTTCTGGCCCCAGGCACTGGCTCTTCTGACGTCATTCTGCCCCTTCCCAGCCCCTTGGCCTACCTGTCTTACCTATTTCCTGCATCTTATTATCTTTTGGCTTCCGGCCAGGCTTATGCAAAAACCCGTTTGTAGCCATTACTAGAAACACATGCAACTACTCCCAAGATGAGTGATTCAGAGGAGTGGCTCTAGAAGTACAAGGATAAGGGGAGGCGGGGAACCTGGGTTCTGTGCCAGCTGCCTTTTAGAGTTTCAAAGACTAGGGTGTTTAGAAGTTGAGGTCCAGTTCCAACCCTCTGCCAGTGTGTCCAGATTCAGGACAGAAGCTTCCGGTTTTCCTTTCACTTCTAGGCTCCTCTTGGCTAGAGATCACAAAGTTGTTTGCACACAGTCGTCATTAGATAAGACTGGACTTTTCCTTCCCTCCTTGTTTCACGGTGGAAAACTGAGGTCTTACATAGGTGGTAGCCCCCCCCCCGCCCCCAGGAACACCTCCCCCCACTCCTAGGAAACTATGAAAAGCTGGTAGGAATGAGCAAAGAAAGAAGGTAGATTGTTATTTGCAGAGAGGGAAAGCTTACCAGTACCTGTTGGTTGTGAAGCTGGAAACTCTATGCCTTTTCTTCCCATCCTGGGTGCCAGCAGTTAGGGTAAGGAGATCTCAAAAAAAAGGCCCCCAAAAGCTGTCCTTTAGGTTAGTCAAATTTCCATTGTACCCTCAGACTGCAGCTGACCCGGGCCCAAATTTTCTGATCTTCATTAGCCTCCTCGTTTGTTTGTTAGCTTGTTTTCATTTTGTGACAGATTGAATATTTCTTTTCATGAACACATTGTAGTGTCTGAGTTGGAAAGGCATAACCCCATGCTAACAGAGTCAAATACAGTGAGGTTGGGAGGCCTGGGACCAGGGGCTGGGTTGTTAGTGAGGGAAGTGGTCAGGAAACTAGAGTGTATGGGTCGAGTTACCCTAACAGGCTGATAGCCAGAGCCAAGGTGTTTTCTATTTTTTGTTACCCCTAGGATCCCCTTAAGGGTTCTTTGGTTCAAAGGAAACACGGCTGTCATCACCAGGACTTCCCTGCTTGGAGCTTTTCTGGGAGGAAGGGAAAGAGGGCTATTCTTGACGTACTGGCTCAGACCCCACAAAGGTAGAAGCCAGCTTGGTATGGGCCATTTGGTCTTTGGAGCAGTCAGCCTGCCATTGCAGTAATCTCTAGAGTCAAGCAAGCCCTCTTATTTCCTGCCTCTCTCTTCTCCCTGCCTGTTCCCAACTGGCTGGAAGGCACTAGCACCAGACTCATGTAGCCATTTCACAAGCCTTTAACACACTCCATTATCAAAGCTGATCTGATTCTGGCCAAATCACTGATTAAATTTGATCGCAGCATCAATTCCTAAAAGAAGAGCTTTTGCAAGTAACCTCCAGGTTCTAGACCAGCCCCATAAAACTCTGAGCTGTCCCTGGAGAATGTCACTTCCTGGCCAGGAAGTAAATGATATGTACCTCCCTTCATGAAGCTTCCATTTTCATTGAGATAGACAGCCACAAATAAATTTGAAGTCATCAATAGTAAAGACAAATGTAAAGTGTCGGGTGGCCATAAGGGCGCTGAAGCAATTCTGACCGTGTTCTCTGTGACTGAGACACAGCCTTCTCATGGCATGAACAGGAAGAACCCTGACCCACTGCAGTCATCACAGCTGCCTCCGGGCCCGACTTCAGTGCTGCTCCCCACTACTGCCCCTGAGGTGGTGTTCAAGGTCTTTTGCCTCTTTGTCTAAGACAACCACTGGGCCAGGGAAGAAAACAAGAAAAACCTGGGCTCTAACAAGAGAAGGGAGCGAAGACATAATCGGTTTCCTGAAGATTAGAAATCCTGTCTCCTCTTCCCCTTTTCCAGCCCAGAAAAGCTCTGGGAGCTCATTAAAGGAGTGGGGGGAAGAAGTGTTTGCTTTTTTCCATAAGCTAAATCCTGAATTAGGGCTCCAGAGCATGCACCCCCCAAAAAAACAAAACAAAACAAAACTCTGCTCTTTGTGCAGGTGGCGAGGCCTGGAAGTTACAAAAGCCCCCATCTCTAGTTATCTGGCCCCCGCAGAGGGGAAGGAGCTCATTTCTGTCATCTTTCTTTATGGAAATGTATGGTTTGGAGCCCCTGATTTTGTTTCACAAAGAGAGCGTGAGTGTGTGGAGGTGGATTTGATTAAAATTGGCATCAGCTATATATAGGATTGGGTTCTTCTGTCACCACCCCAGAGGCCCAGGAGAGAAAGGCTTCTCCACTAGTGCTGAGCCCTCTGACTTCTTTAAGTCGTAAACTGACGGGGTCCCCCTTCAGCACTCCACCACCTTCACACCAATCCAGAGTCTGTTTAGTCACTGAACTTGAGAAGCAGCTCAGGTTCTTCAGAGTCATGTCCATAGGCTGACACTCCTTCTTGCAGAGGCACCCAACCCAAACCCATCTACTATTTGGGGGCTGGATTTGAGTAGATATGGCTGGGGGCACCGCTGGCTTATCCAGGTGCCAAACCTGGGTGTAGCAGGTCAGTAGAACAGGGTTCCAGCCCAGCTTTCAGCTCTCCTCCGCTTACCCTCTGCGCACTTGCTCAGCCATCTGGGAGGGGCATGGGTGAGCTGGACAACTACCCTGTTTGTTTTCCTTGCCTGTTTTCCTTAGAGAAATAATTGTAGCAGTGCCTCTGTTTGGAGGGGACCTGAGGGAGCAAGTTGAGCAGGCATGACCTCTGGTATTTTCTTTTCCAGCTATTCCGCGAAGTAAGAATAATGAAGGTTTTGAATCATCCCAACATAGGTGAGAAGAGTTGTCACTCCTTCCATTCTTCCCTTCCAGCAAAGCTGCATTTTCCAGCATGCAGTCCTTCTCCCTGAGGCACCTTGCTTTCTGGAGTCTGGAGTCTGTGAGGGCCTTAGGGATGCTTCTGGGGCAGGTCTGCTCAAAATGCAGCTCCCTCTGGTGCACCAGGCGACCCTTAATGAGAGGAACTTGTACTCAGGAGAGTGGGAGGCAAGAGAGAGGAACTTTCATCCCTAGGATGGCCCCTGGGGGTTGAGACTTGATGTGTGGCCCCTGCTGTTGCTTTGTCTCATAGCTTGGCCTTTTCCCTTACAGTTAAATTGTTTGAAGTGATCGAGACTGAGAAAACACTCTACCTTGTCATGGAGTACGCGAGTGGAGGTAAGTGTGGAATTGCTTCTTCCTGCCGATTGTGCCCCCCTTTCCCCAACCCCAGCAAGCTCTGACCTAGTTTTCTGCCCCTGTCTCTTTCAGGAGAGGTGTTTGATTACCTAGTGGCTCATGGCAGGATGAAAGAAAAAGAAGCTCGAGCCAAATTCCGCCAGGTGAGTGACTCCCTCCGTGGAGTAGGGGCGTGTCTCTGCCTTTTGGGCTTTGCTTATCTATGTGGCAGCTTACAGCTGGATCCCGGGGTCCCAGCTTAGCCAGCCCCTGTGGCCCACCCTGGACTGACCCTTCTTCCTTCCTTTCAGATAGTGTCTGCTGTGCAGTACTGTCACCAGAAATTTATTGTTCATAGAGACTTAAAGGTAAGACCTGCTCTTATCCCTGTCTTTCAGTGGGGACTGGGTTGTTCACCCACAATTCACCATGACATAACTATCAGGTCCTGAGTATGCAACGGAACTCCAGCCTTTAGTTTTTTGAGATGATGAGGAAGCCCCTAGGGCCGCTTCTGATACAGTCTCAGGACTGGATGTTGGATCCCATTCCAGCAGGCAAGCAGAGGGCTTCTACCATTTCACGTCTCAGCACAACCCCTTTTGGTGCTGCCAGGCATGGCAGGAGCCTCCAGGTTTTCCTGGTCCTTCAGGCAGCATGGGGGCTGGCTGAGGGGAGAATGTTGAACGTCCCCATGGCTGCATAACTAGAGCTTTGCAGGTGTGCATGCACACACACACATACACCATCTCTTCGCTGAGATGTTTAAGTTGGAGACTACCTGTGAGTCTCTTGGCCTCCAAGTCCTCACAGACATGACCATGATTAGGCCGGGCCTGGTGTTGAAGCTGTGTGCAGTTCATAGCATCTCTGAGCCTTCAGATCCCAGCTCTTAAGTGGCTGCCTGTGTAGCATGGTCTGCACTGCCCTCTCCAGCCTAGCCTGTTCAGACGGAAACCTGCCCTGGAATGGGTTTGGAAAGTTCTGAGACTGCAGGTGACTTCCCATGTGTTATCCCATTCCACCAGGCTCCTTCGCGTTCCTTTTCCTTAGTGTGGCCTGCTTGGTTCCGTGACATTTTCCATCTTACCTCCCAGGCAGAAAACCTGCTCTTGGATGCTGATATGAACATTAAGATTGCAGACTTTGGCTTCAGCAACGAATTCACTTTTGGGAACAAGCTGGATACTTTTTGTGGCAGTCCTCCTTATGCTGCCCCAGAACTCTTCCAGGGCAAGAAGTATGATGGACCTGAGGTGGATGTGTGGAGCCTGGGTGTCATCTTATATACACTGGTCAGCGGTTCCCTGCCTTTTGATGGACAGAACCTCAAGGTGGGCTGAAGTACAGGCTTAGATCATTTTATTACTTCTCATCCCTTCTCTCAGCCTCTGATCTTATCCCTGACCTCTCCTTTCTCACCTAGAGCTTCAGGGAAGGGCTTGCTAAAGGTAGTCGCAGTTAAAAGGTCTTCTGCTCCCAGCATGTTGTTATTTTTTTGCCATCGAGTTGATTCTAACTCATAGCGACCCCATGTGACAGAGTGGAACTGCCCCATAGGGTTTTCTAGGCTGTAGCAGGGCTTCGAACTGGTTTAGAACGGTTCAATAATTGCCGACATAAACTGAGGGCAACTTAATGCATTGCGTAGCAACCAAATCTGTTGCCCAATGGATTTTGACCCAAGTAGGAAACAGAAACCCTGGTGGTGTAGTGGTTAAGAGCTAGGTCTGCTAGCAGTTCAAATCCACCAGGTGCTCCTTGGAAACCCTATGGGGCAGTTCTTCCCTGTCCTATAGGGTCGCTCTGAGTTGGAATCGACTCCAATGGCAACAGGTTAGGAAACGAACAGCAGTGAACGCCTCCTCAAAGATGGCGGCCAACCTTGCCGCTTTGAATGGGTCGCCCTCCACAGTCCTTTCAGGATCAGTTCGGGAAATTGGACTATTGGCAGGACTTTGGAGAGCGACACAGTCAAAGTGAAGTGGTCGGCTGCCATCTTTGAGTGGGGCACTGCTGTTTGTTTCCTACTTAGGTCAAAATCCCACAGGCAACAGATTTGGTTGCTGTGGAGAGTGTAGGCTGCCCTCATTTACACAGGGATTACTGAACCATTCTGAACCTGTTCAAAGCGTTGTCTTTACAGAAGCATATCGCCAGGTCTTGCTCCCACAGAGCAACTGGGTGGGCTTGAACTGCCAGCCTTTCTGTTTGCAGCCGAGCTCTCAACTGTTGACGTCACCAGGGCTCCTAGCATAGTAACCTCAATTCCTTTCTAAAGAGATGGGATAAATTGTGTGTGTCTTCAACCCTCCAAGGCACTGTGGGATTGCAGGCCTCTGACTGGCCAAGCTGGAGGGCACATATTGGACGTCACTGCCTCTCTGGCGAGGTGTATTGTCCCAGGTGGTCTGTCTCCTACCATATTTCATTTAGGTCTGCCTAGGCAGTCTTTTTTTTTTTTTTTTGGTAGAGAAGCAAAGTTTTATTATAGCTGAAGTATAGTTAAAGGGATAGAAACAAAGTTAATTTTACGCACATTTGGTAGTAATGCCAATTTCAAGAAACTAAAGCATTTTAAATGGGAAACGAGTCGTAAGAGTTCATCTGGTCAGTGCTCATTTTTAGGACAGAGCAAGCTGAGCTGCCCTAACAGCAGTACCTCCCCTGCACCTCAGTACAGGAGGCCGAGACCAGGCCTGGGAGCTCTTACAATGGGTTGGGCATCCTCGGCTGCACCGGCAGCCAGCAGCTGATATAGAAGAGGAGCCTGTGAACTCCTGTGGTGTTTCAGTTGCCCCTATGAGATGTTTCATAGCATTTTTTAAGGTAACCTATGACTCTTAGTCTGGTCCTTCCAACAAAGGCACTGTAGATAAGCCGTATCCTCCAATTCATATCATTCTGATAAAATAGATACTGAAATATTTTTGCTCTTTATAACAATTACTTGGTTTTAATGATTGATGATTGTTTTCTTTTATTACTTCCCACTTTTATGGAAACGTCTTTTTTTTAATTTGTTTCATTCTAGCTTATTGGTGTCTTTGTTTAGATTTCTGATGAATGCATTTAAGGCAGCACAGTTTCTTCTAAGCATACTTTTGACTACCTCACCAAGGTTTTGTCTCTGTCATGTTCCTATTAATTGCTCTAAATAATTTAGGATTTCTATTCTGATTTCCTTTTTCTTCATTCAGCATATTTAAGCACTTGTTCATGTGCCAGGCACTGTACTAAGAGTTGCACCACATCTAAAATTTATTTTTAATGAGTTTAATTTAACTGACATTATTTACATGTGTGATTCAAATGTTCAGTTTGTGTAGATTTTTTTTTTTAGTGCCTGGCCAGTCTTAAGCCCTAAGGATCCTGGGTATTAGGTTTCTTCCCTTGACCTTGGGGTGATTTAAATTTCCTAGCACTGGAATTCTCCTACAGGAGCTGCGGGAGCGAGTACTGAGGGGAAAATACCGTATTCCGTTCTACATGTCCACGGACTGTGAAAATCTGCTCAAGAAATTTCTCATCCTCAATCCCAGCAAGAGAGGCACTTTAGAGGTGAGCATCCTGGAACCCGGCTGGCTTGAAGGCCTGGGGGTTCCCTAGGAAACCTCCCAACTGAGTTGCCTCCTTCTCTGCTCTTTTCCCTTCCCTTTGCTCCCCAGCAAATCATGAAAGATCGATGGATGAACGTGGGTCATGAAGATGATGAACTAAAGCCTTATGTGGAGCCACTCCCTGACTATAAGGACCCCCGGAGGACAGGTGAGGCTGTGCTGGGTTGTGAGGTTGGGCTGCCTAGAAGTCAGGACCAGCCTAACTGTGTGTCCCCTCTGTGCAGAGTTGATGGTGTCCATGGGTTACACCCGGGAAGAGATCCAGGACTCACTGGTGGGACAGAGATACAACGAGGTGATGGCCACCTACCTGCTTCTGGGCTACAAGAGCTCTGAGGTGTGTGCCCCCTGCTCCCTCCCCCGGTCTGGCAGCCTCGCTGTAGTACCCCCATGCTTCTAGCACTGTTCGGGACAGAAGCTCATCTCCAAGAAGGTGTGCTCTGCTGGCCAATCGTAAGCCTTAGCTCTGGTGTCTCAGGTTCTCTGGCCCTTGCTTTCGCTCCTCTCCATCAATGAATGAGTAAGAAGGCTGGAGGAGTCTGGGTCTGGGTCTGGGTCTGGGTCTGTGTTTTGACCTGGGTAGGTTGGTTTGGCTTAGTCTATCTTGGTTAGACTGGGTCTGGGTCAGCCTATCTGGGTTAGTCATTGGTTCTATCTGTTGATACTAGGCTTCTATGTATATGTTTCCATGTGTTTGAGTTTCTCTCTCTCTGGAAGTGTACATCTCTGGGGTTGTGTGTGTGTGTCTGGGTGTGTGGGTGTCTGCATGTCTCCATACCTTTCTCGTAGGAAATCTAAGTTTGCATGTTGTTTCTGTCTGGTAACTGTTTCTGTGTATATGTCTGTCCATCTTCCTGTCTGTGGATCCAGAGGATTTGTGATTGTTCTCCTGCCCATTTGGGTAACCATGTCTGTCTGTGAGTCCATGGGTGTTTCTGGGAGTAGGGCTTGGTTCATCATCTGTGTCTCCCCATGTTCGCTAACAGCCTTCCACCCCACTCTCCCCAGTAGTATTGGGCTCCCTCTCATGGTTCTTGCCTTAGCCTGTTTAAAAGGTGTTGCTTGCGGTGGGCCCATACTGATGTGGTGAGGGTCTCTGGGTCTGAATGTGTGTTCTCTGGGTGTGTAGACATGTGTATCCCTCTTTGAGGGCAGGGCTGTGTCTTTGTCTGTGGTTGTTGGTGTCTGTGTCGGGGCACGTGTGTCTCCAGGGTGAAGGAATGTGTTTAGACCCATATCGGTCCTGTAGGGGGAGGTACGTCTCCTGTGAGCCTAGGGTGCTCTTGTGTCAGGGCAGGGTGCTGTGTGTCAGTGAGTGTGTCCGTCTGTTGGGATCTCTGCATGACTTCTGCCCTCCCTTGATGTCAAGTGTCCTGTTCTTGCAGCTGGAGGGCGACACCATCACCTTGAAGCCACGGCCTTCAGCTGATCTGACCAATAGCAGTGCCCCGTCCCCATCCAACAAGGTACAGCGCAGTGTCTCAGCCAACCCCAAGCAGCGGCGCTTCAGTGATCAGGGTATGTCTTTCAGAGTCCCAGGGAGGGACCAAAGGGTTCATCCCTCTCCAGAGAGGCTCTGGCGGCTTTGGGTGACACTGCTGAGTTTCAGCCACTTAGTAGTTGCGTGACTTCTCTCCGCCTCTGTGGAATGGGGGTCTTCTTTCCACCTCTGTGGAATGGGGATCTTCTCCCCGCCTCTGTGGAATGGGGGTCTTCTCCCCTTCTCTGCGGAATGGGGGTCTTCTTCCCACCTCTGTGGAATGGGGGCCTTCTCTCCACCTCTGTGGAATGAGGGTTTGCTGGGTTGTTGGCAAGGTTATAGGAGAGCATCGTGCACACGCTGGGCCTTGCTGGGCCTGGCCTTACCCATTCCCCTCACCCCTCTGGCCCAGCAGCTGGTCCTGCCATTTCCACCTCTAATTCCTACTCTAAGAAGACTCAGAGTAACAACGCAGAAAATAAGCGGCCTGAGGAGGACCGGGAGTCAGGGCGGAAGGCCAGCAGCACAGCCAAAGTGCCTGCCAGCCCCCTGCCGGGCCTGGAGAGGAAGAAGACCACCCCTACACCCTCCACGGTGAGTCACACCAGCCCTACCCTCCGTCCAGCATACCACAGCCTCCTGCCCTCCCGCCTCCCACAGGGGCATACCCTCCAGGCAGCTCTTCTTCCTCCAGACCCATCTTCTTTGGACTGTCTCCACTCAGCCTTCCCTCCTGGGCCACTTTGGCTTACAGTAGAAAGCCCTGTCTGTGCACTGGGGAGTTTTCTGCCATACATCTCTCCCTCTTCATTTCCCACAGAACAGTGTCCTCTCCACCAGCACAAATCGAAGCAGGAATTCCCCACTTTTGGAGAGGACCAGCCTTGGCCAGGCCTCCATCCAGAATGGCAAAGACAGGTGAGCAGTCCTGGGTCTGGCCCGCCACACTCCCCAGGAGCGGGGCACAGAGCACCCGCTCACAGCAGTGATGTCTGTCGGCAGCGCCATCTCTTCTCCCGCCAGAGCATCGCTCCTGCTCCTGGAGTTCCATCCCCGCTCTGTTCAGTCCAGCTTTCACACTCCCGTACTTCCTCCCTGCTTTCCACCATCTGTCCTCTGCACCACCCTGTCTTCTCCTCCCTGCCCTGCCCTGCCCTGCCTTGCCTGCCCCTGCAGCGTACTCAGTGGGGCTCTCAGTGGTCATCTCAGCTGCCTTCTTGCTTCTCCACTGCAGCCAGGGCATGGCAGCTGCCCTCCTCGGGCATCAGCGCTTTGTTTTGGGGCCCCAGCTCAGGGCAGAACCAAGAGATGCCCATGTGAGGGGTGCACATCGGGAGTGGCCCCAGCCATGCCTTCTCCCTCCACCCATGAGAGCATAGCTGCCCTAACGCAGACAGGCATTGTGTCTGGGTGTGCTGACTGTCCTGCTCCGCCTCTGCTGAGCTTCCTGAGAGTTGCTCCTTAGTAGCACCCTGCTCTTTCTGTAGAAGAAACATCCTTGTTCTTAGAGTTCCTAGGAGACCAGTGCAGCCTGCAGGCGGTTGCTTCCTTTTGCCTTTCCTCTTCCCAGGCTCTGGCCTATCTCGCTGCTTCCTCTCCCTGCCCTCCATTTCCCAACCCTGCACCCCTCAGCTCTGACCGGCATCCCATTGCTGCTCCCCGGGCCTGACCTGCTGAGGCTCCCAGCTCTCTGGCCCTTTCCCTGCCCTTGCTTCCTAACCCAGGCCTTCTGCCCCACCCCCTAACCCAGGCCTCTCCGCTGCTTTTGTCTCCTAGCCTAACCATGCCAGGGTCCCGGGCCTCCACGGCTTCCGCTTCTGCCGCAGTCTCTGCGGCCCGACCCCGCCAGCACCAGAAATCCATGTCGGCCTCCGTGCACCCCAACAAGGGCTCTGGGCTGCCCCCCACGGAGAGTAACTGTGAGGTGCCGCGGCCCAGGCAAGTGTGCTGGGGTGGCTGGTGCACCTGCTGCCTTCAGCCTGGCCTCCCCTCTACCCCCGACAGGTTCTCCTTTCTACCTGAGGGTCCTGCTCTGCTCTTGTCATCTTAGCCACAAGAGTTGGCCCTGCCCCTGCAGCCAAAAAGTGGAGAGAACCAAAAACAGCCTTCATGCCCCTCTTGTCCTTTAGCTCTCCCTCTCAGAATAGATACGCAGGAAGTGGGCCTGAGGCTCCAGAAGGAAGCCTTTTTGTTCTGAGCCTTCCTGGGCTCCCATGGGACCAGCATCACAGGGACTCAGGCCTTGAGGGTTGGTCGCCATTGTCCCTTGAGATTCCAGTCACTAGGAGCCACTTCTCCAACCTGTACTACCTCCCCCATGTTTTCCTCCTCGTCTCCCCCCAACCATCTCCTTCCACCCCTCAGATGTCCTCCTTACTGTGTCGTCGGTGGTCACTCCTTCCTTCTGTGTCCTCCGTGACGGCTGCCCCTGACCTAGCACCCCTCTTCCCTGTCCCACCACAGGGTGCTCAGGCGCTCGCTGGTGATGGCTTTTCCGTATGCTAATGCATTCCCTCACCCCCTCTTTCCCCACAGCACAGCCCCCCAGCGTGTCCCTGTCGCCTCCCCCTCCGCCCACAACATCAGCAGCAGTGGTGGAGCCCCAGACCGAACCAATTTTCCCCGGGGTGTGTCCAGTCGAAGCACCTTCCACGCCGGGCAGCTCCGACAGGTGCGGGACCAGCAGAATTTGCCCTACGGTGTAACCCCAGCCTCCCCCTCTGGCAACAGCCAGGGCCGGCGAGGTGCCTCTGGGAGCATCTTCAGCAAATTCACCTCCAAGTTTGTACGCAGGTGAGCAGGGAGGTTAGGGTGGCAGAGAGGCTGAAGCCAGGCCTTCCTACGGGCCTTGGGGTGGGGGTGGGGACACCCAGAACTGGGGCTAGGCTCTAGGGTTAGGAAAGGCTTGGGGAGCCCAAGAAACGGGACCCAACCTGGGGGTGCCAGTGGTCTTTGTCAATACCTTCTGTGCCCAGACACTTCCCCTCTTGGGCCTTTCCCCAACTCTATACACACCCCTTATTCTCTGGCCCCCGGCAGATGGCCGATGCCGCCTCCTCTCTAGGAGAGTGTGAACTCAGATGCTAAAATAAAAGCCCCCCTCTTCCCTCCTGGGTTCCCATGGAAACTTATATTTGGTGACGCAGCTGCAAAGTCATGAGGCATGAGCCAGGCTGGGCCAGCAAGGAACATATGCCTTTTCCTGGTTTCTTGTCTCACCCCCTTTGACCTCCTCCACCCAGGCGCAGTGGTTGTGGGTATTTCAGACAAGGGCAGGGGGCTGGCTGCAGCACGTTTTCCCGACCGCCCAGGGATTTCCTGGATGAAGCCTGGAAATGAAATGGCTGGTGAGGGCCCAGGCGGCCCTTATCCCCTGGAGCGTCCATGAGCTGATGGCTCTCCTGGGTCGGGAGGAGGGTGGGGATTTGCACAGCTTTGATTCTTGAGGTGCATCCAGGAACTCTGCCTTTTGGGATGCTCCCTGTCTCCTCCACCCACCTTGGAGCAGGGGTTCGGGAAGCAGTAGGTGACTTTGAGGGAGCGGGCTTGCCTGCCCTTCCCCCTGCCCTTCACTCACCTGGAGGAGCCCAAAGCCACTGCCCGTTTGCAGCCCTGGCATGCAGGTGCCCGGGTGACGGGAGGGGCGCGGGCAGCGGGAGGGGCGGGAGCAGATCCGGACGACTCAGACTCTAGTCTCGCTGAGCGGCTCTTCCAAAATGGAGGTGACCCTTAAACCTGTAAAGCCCACTCCCCACCTGCTTATCCACATACTGTCTTGTTGTTTTTTTTTTTATTTCTTTTTTTATTTTGTCTTTTTTTGTTTGTTTTTTTAGAAATCTGTCTTTCAGATTTGCCAGAAGGTAGGCGTTGAGCCCGCTGTGTGTGTGTGTCTGTCCTGTGTCTTGCCTCCATCATTAACCCCCCTCTTCTGGCTCTTGCTCCCTCCTCCACCTGCTAACCGAGTCTGTGTGGCCCTCCTCTCTCTGCCATCTTAAAGGGATGAAGCCTGCCTCTAATGGGGCATCCCCACAAGGCCTGCCTTCCCTGCCTCCTGCTGACGGGAAGGTGAGGGGGCACATAACCCCCAAGAGGGCACATTTGCCTCACAAGGCAAATGGCTTTGAAACTGAGGGGCCTTGGGCCCGCAGTTATGCCTGTCCCCAAGCAAGGGGGGACCTTCTCAGGGAATTCTCCCTTTAAGATTGTCCTCGCTGCCCCCCCCAGGGTTTTGGTCACCAGTGTTGGGTTCCTTTTCTGTCCCTTTACCCTGCTGTGTGCATGCTCTGTGAGGAGGCTCACTGGGGTTAAAAGTGCGTCTGGGATCCTGTTTCATTCTGGGCTCTCCTGGACTTCCCTCCTCTGGTCCCCTGATCTTCAGGGCTGTGTGACCTCTTCCCCTGTCCTGTGGGATGGCAGGACCTCAGAGGTACTACAGAGACACGGTTGCCAAGGTGGCAGTCTGAGTCCTCCAGGCCCAAGGAGCCTTTGCCACGAATGGAGCACAGCGCCCCCTTCTGGCAGCTTCTGCAGAACTAGACCGCCCTCCCCCACCAGCACACCTCCTGCCTCCCCAGTGTCTGGGTGGATCAAGCCCCCTCTCATCTGGGCTGTGTTCACCTGACATGGCCTGTGGGTTCCAAAGAGCCAGGGGCTGGGAGGTTCTAGGGGCATTCTGCTCCAAGTCCTGAGAAAGAGTGAGAGATCCTGCCCCGCCCTCTGCCATCTCCCTTCTCAGGCTGGGTCCTGGCCTTCCACTCCTGGCCCCATCCTCTTCCTCTCTAGACGCCTGGGTGGGCCAGGCCTGGGTTGGGAGCACTGGTTCCCTGAGGCTGAGTCGGCCCTGGCCCTCTGCTGTAACTGGGACGCCTGGTGGTCACATTGGCTCCCCCACCTGGTGGAGAATGTGTCAAGACAGGGTCTCAGGCTTCTCCTTTTGACACTCCCCAGCCCCACCCCCCAACCTTTCACTGCATGGCTGTCCATTGCTGCACAGGGCCCCAGTGGGGCCTGCCTTGCAGGGGCCTCTGCCCACACCGGCAGGAGCCAGGCCCTCGGGTGGGGCTGGAGAGAGCAGCTGGGGGCTTGTTTGCATTGTGTCTGTTGTGTCTTTGTGTTCTTTTACATGTGCTGCTGCTGCTCCTCTCTTCCTCTGCCTTATGCCCCTGCCCTCCTCCCCAGTCCCCAATTTCCCGGCTCCAGGCACTCATCTTCCAGCCAGGAGAAGCCGCTCAGCGGGGCCAGACCTCTTTCCCACCCACCCTCCCAACGTGTCTACCTGCCCTGCCCTCCGTCCTCCCCCCTGCACAAGCAGATGGTCAGCAGGCTGGCAGATGGGGAGTTAAAGAAGGAAGGGACGTGGCCTTTCCCTTCCTGCAGCCAGGCCTTATCGCCCTTTTCCTCCCCACTCCTCAGCAGGCAGATCGGAGGGCTTGGCCCTTGGGACCCTCTGAGAGAGGCCTCCACACTCTCCCCAGCCCCTTCTCCCACAAAGATACACAAAACACACTGTATCCTCTTCCCTCCCAGAGGGCTACCATTCCAAGACCCTGGTATATTGGTGCAAAAGACCCCGTCACAGCCCCACCCCAGTGCAGACGATGAGCTTGGCCGCCTCCTGCTGTGACGCGTGTGCACATCCAGCCCTCCTTCTGGAGCTGAGGCGCCCTCTCCCCAGCACAGATCCCTGGGAGTGGGAGGGACAGGCCTGTGTGCTGGGCTCCCGGCTGGACAGGAGTTGAGCCGCCAGTGTGAGGCGCTGCAGAGCCGTGTTGGCCTGCCAGGTGATGGGCAAGTGGCCTGAGGGCTTGGGTCCTACCCACCACCAGTGGCACCTGCCAGTACCCACCCTCACCTGGGTCTGCGGCGGCGGAAGGAGCAAGAGGCCCCAGCACTAAACTCTCCCTCGCTCTGTTTTTTGAGGAACCTGAATGAACCTGAAAGCAAAGATCGAGTGGAGACGCTCAGGTGAGAGGGCTGGAGCCAGCAGCGGCCCTGCCCGGGCCACCGGGCTCGCCACACGCCTCCTGCTCCTCTCTTCCTTCTGCCACTTGGCTCTTCCCCTGCCCCCACCCTGCTGGGGCCTCCATCTCCTCAGCCAGCCTCAGCCCCCAACTACAGTCGTTTTGGGCCCTCCTCCTCAGGTCTGGTGTGTTCTGGAAGGAGGAGCCCTGGGCTGGGCGGTTGGGGCTGCAGATCCCTCCTTGATGACCAGCTCACCTTTTTGTGTCTCAGTTTTTTCCTCCCATGTAGGCAGTTTGTGAACTGCTCAGGGCCACTGAGCACATGATCCCGTTTCTTCCCCAGCCCTCCCCTTGTCACTGAAAGAAACGGTAACTGCATGGAACTGTCACCCCTCCAGGGATGGCCTCTCCTCACCATCCCTTTGCCCCCTCTGACCAGGTTCTAACTGCTCCCTCTTCCAGCACGGATTGCTCCTGCACACTCTCCCTCTCCTCTGGTCTCAGGGTCTGTCTGCCTGCCTGCCAGGGGGGCTGTCCCGGGGGTGGGGTGCCTCGGCCCCCCGCCTGACACCCACCTCTGCCCTCTCTGCAGACCTCACGTGGTGGGCGGTGGAGTGGGCAATGACAAAGAGAAGGAAGACTTTCGAGAGGCCAAGCCACGCTCGCTGCGTTTCACGTGGAGCATGAAGACCACGAGCTCCATGGAGCCCAATGAGATGATGCGGGAGATCCGCAAGGTGCTGGACGCGAACAGCTGCCAGAGTGAGCTGCATGAGAAGTACATGCTGCTGTGCATGCATGGCACGCCGGGTCACGAGGACTTCGTGCAGTGGGAGATGGAGGTGTGCAAACTGCCGCGACTCTCCCTCAACGGCGTGCGGTTTAAGCGGATATCAGGCACCTCCATGGCCTTCAAAAACATTGCCTCCAAAATAGCAAATGAGCTTAAGCTTTAACGGGCTGCCAGGAGTGGGGGGAGCCCGAGGCGGCCAGCTGGACTTAGCTGCTGGGGCCACCACTCCACCCCACGGGCGAGACTTTGGATTGGACTCGGTGTGTCTCCCCCTGCTGGCACTTCTCCCTCCCCGCCCGTCTTGGTTCTTCTTCCACGTCTGTGAGGACTGGGAGATGGTTCTTCTCCCCACACAGTCTCCCCTGCCCACAAGTCCCCCTCCCCCCGCTCTTCCCCACAGGAGGCAAAGGAAGGGGAGGGAGGGTGGGGGCAGGGCTCCCCCTCGGTACTGCGGTTGCACAGAGTATTTCGCCTAAACCAAGAAATTTTTTATTACCAAAAAAAAAAAAGAAAAAAAAAAAAATCCCAGCGGCCACCTTTCCTCCCTGCCCCATTGGGACAGTTGAGACTGGATCTCTGGGGTTTCCTGGGAGGGTGGCTCAGGGCTGGAACACTCTCAGGCAAGAGTGGTGGAGTCCCCGTCAGTCCTTCCGCCAGGCCCACTTTGGGCTTCTCCGTACTCCTCCCCTCCTTCCCTCCAAGCAAACCACCAGAGGTGGCCTTCCCCTGACCTCAGGCCCCAGGGCTTGAGGCCTGGGCAGCTGTGGACTGGGGTGGGGGTGGGGCTGGTGGCTGCTCTGGGGCTGCAAGGTGAGGCGGAGGGGCACTGGCCTCCCTCCACACTGTATCCTCCGCCTGCCCTCCTTCCCCAGAGCCGGGCATTTCGTTCCACAAGCTGCTGTGGGGGCATTCGTTCCCCTCCTCAAAGTCTGTGCCATCTTCCCCACCCCCTCCCAGGTAGAAGGAGGGGCTGACCCCAGGGCTGGGAGGGGGAGGGGATGCCTGGCAGACAGGCTCCTCAGGGTCCCTGGGCTGCTCCCAGGGACTCTGGGTCTTCTCGTTCTGGGAGGGCCTTTGTCTGGAAGCACAACCTCCTTCCCCGGCCGTTCCTCCCCGCCACTTCCCCCTCGTTGGCATTAATCTGGGCACCAGCTAGTTCCATAGCAGTGACTTTCCTCACGCTGTCTCATCTCGGCCTTGCCTTTTCTTCCTGACACTGTCACCCCTCCTCTCAGGAGACGCGGCCCAGGGCTTCCCTGGCCGCCTGGCCGGGAGCTGGTTGGCAGCAGGGCCGGGAGCATCTGCCCTCCACGTGGTAGGGACAGCCAGGTGAACTGGCTCCTAGCCTGCTCACCTCCGTGGCCAGTGAGGGAGTGGGGGGTTATGGGCGCTTGGCTGGTGGCGGCCGCTGCATCCCTTAATTTATTTCTCTGCTGTTTCTGTTCTTGAGAAGTTGGGGGAGGGAGTCCTGTACAGAGGCTGCCTCTACCCTCACCTGAGTTGTACATTTTTTTGTGATGGGTTTTATTTTTTATTTTATTATTTTATTTTTTTGATTTATGATAACTTCACTCCTGTTCATCACCCCCACTCCCAGGCCAGGCTCAGTGGCAAGTCGAGCCCTTGGGTCCCGGGAAGGAGCCTTGCCAACCTCAGCCCTCCTGCCCACGCCCCCAACTGCTCCGGCTCAGACCAAGGGCTCCTCCTCCCGCCCTCCCTCTTCCCACCTTTGGAACAGCCCGGGTGCTCTGAGGGGGCCAGGAGGGCATGGCTTGGCCCCCCAAAGGGTGGGGGCCAGGGGCACCCAGGCAAGGTGGCCCCTCCCCACCCAGCCCCCTCCTGCACTTAGTTTCTCTTCTGGATCAAACACATAATAAAGAGAATGTTTGGAATCTGAGCTGCCGCCTCCCATTTCTTCTCCCAGCTGGGCAGGGACCCAGTCCCCGTGGGCAAGATGCCGCCCAGCCGCAGGCCTTGCAGGGGAGAAATGGGGAAGGCCCTAGGCTGGGTGGGCTCAGCCCCTCCCACTCCCAGGGCTCAGATGGAAGCAAAGCCTAGGGCCCTTACACAGAGGCAAAGAGGACTCGATGAACTTACTTAGGAGTTTTTTTTTTATTTTTTAAAAACGTTGAAAAATAAACCCAGGTCTGCGTGAAGTTCCTGACCACCCCCCTTTCTCCAAGTTTGGGCAGTGGGTGCAGCAGGCACCCTCGGTGCCTCAGCGCTCCACCCACCCTTGAAGATGAGCGATTCCCCTCCAGCCTCTGCTGCTGTCAGGCCCTGAGGAACCTCTGCCCACCTCTCCCCGCAAAAGCCCCCCTCCCCAACTCACCCCAGATTTATTGCTAAAAGAAGGGAAAGAGGAAGGAGAACAGCCCACACACCAGACAGTCCTCTCCCCCACCCACCTCCATGCTACAGTCACTACCCCCCACACAAAGGGCAGGGCCCAAAGGCCAAGCCCCAGCAGCCATTCCAGTCCCAGCCTGGAAGCAGAAAGCAGACCCTCTGGCCGGCTCAGAAGGCCAGCCCCGGCCCCTGGCTGGGGAGCCAGGTTCGGCTGCCAGGGTTGCATGCAGAGCCCACAGGTCCAGGCTGTGCCCATTGAGAGCTCTGGGTCTTCCTGCCCAGAGCCCTGGTCCCTTCTGTCCTCAGTGATGGTGGAGGTGCCCAGGGATGTCCAGCGAAGGAGCTTCTGGTTGGTGAAGGACCGCAGGGCTCAGAGTGAGGGCGCCGGGGGCTCCAGAGGGGGTCCAATCAGGGTGGGTGGGGGCTGGGGGCCCGAGCGGGCGCTGTGGCGGGAGGCAGCCAGAGCAGGGCGGATGAGCGGTGGCGGGGGCTGGTTGGGGGCCAGCCGGGGCTGGAGGAAGCGGCCCTGCTGTAGTGGAGGGGGCTGACGAAGCAGAGTGGGCGCCGTGGGCAGGGGTGGCCGCAGCAGTGGGGGTGGCTGGGACAGCGCGGTGGGAGGTGGAGGGGGCGGTGGTGCAGGGGGCACCAACCGAGGCACAGATGTGGAGACAGATGTAATCTGGACCTGAGGGGAGAGAAAAGGGTCAGAAACCAGGCTTGCTCACACCCTCAGCCCAGTCTCAGGACCAAGGCTGAGGCCGGGCCTCTCCTCTCTGCTCTCTGAAGGGCTTCTCTCACCCCCTTCTCACCTCATCATCTTCCTCTAGGGCTGGGGCTGGCAAGGGAGCCCCTCTCCTAGCCTCCTCCATGGGGACTGGGGCTCCAGGGGCCCCATCCTGCTCGGCCTCCCATTCCTGCAGCACCTCCTCGAGATTGAAGCGGCGCCGGTAGCTCACAAAGAAGGTCTTCACCTGGGTCAGAGTCTTGTTCCCAATCACCTCTGCAATAGCCCCAAAGTCTTTGCCATACCTACGGATGGCTGCAAGGGTCAAAAGGGCAGAGTGTGAACTCGTCTCAGAACTAGTCACTTCCCTGATTCTTCCCCTCTACCCTCAACTCCTTGGAGGGTGGGGAAATAGATTCCTGGGACTGCTCTGTTCTCCCCATGGTCTAACCCACCTTGTACAGCCAAAAGCTGCTCATCTGTGGTCCAGCGGGAGTTGAACTTGGTGTTGGCCTGGAGAGCAAAGAGTATGTCCATTAGACTCAAAACGATGGAAGTTGAAGCCCTACCCTCCAAACAGGACTCCCTTTTCTGTCCCACCGCCTAAGAGAACTCGGCTCTGTATCCAAACCTGGAGAGCAGCCTTACCTCAGGGGGGCGGAGTGGATCAATGCCACCTTCCAGAGCTTGGCGGAGGCTGCTATTGGTCTGCTTCATGCTTTGCACCTGGGAGCACCAGGACAGGAAAGCACATCAAACCCTATCCCAGGGAAGCCGTCACCAACCCTCACCAGTGCCCTCTGTCCCCTGCAGCTACCACTCCTACTTCCCCAACAAAGCTCTCTGCCACCCACCATCCAACCCACTCCTCCCTCTCAGTGGGGGAGACACTGTGCTTCTCCCCTTTCCACAGAGCAGTTTTTTTAAAAGGCTCAAAAATAAGAGCAAATTACCCAGAATCCCACAGGATGAGGCAGAGCCAGGCCAGGCACCTGTACTATCTCCCTCATACCTCAGCTGTCCCCCAAAATTTAGTTCCCAGGTCTGACGGCCCTCTCTGCAAGGCTCTTCTTTTCTCCACCCCCACCTGGCGCTTGAGGGAGACGAGCTGGGAGTCCAGGTCTCGAAGCGTGAGGTTAGCAAGGTCTGGGCTTCCCGACACAGCAGTGAGGCCCTCGGGGCTCAGGTACATGCCCTTGGGTGGGCGCCGCCGGGTCCGCAGCGGGTGGTGGCGATACTGGGACACCTGGACCTCCTTCTTCCCAGGGCCTGGGCGGGCATTCAGGGGCCGAGAGGGCAGAAGCTGCAGGGAAAAGAGAGGGGGTGGGTGGTGCAGAGCCCAAGGAGGGGCAGGCAGGCAGGTGGGCAGGGCCAGACCGGCTTTAGGGCCTCACCTCTCTCTTGGAGTCTCCAGCGTCTGGCTCTCCCTCACTCACGGCTCCTCGGCCCTCTTCAAGCTCATCACTGCTGACACAGGGGCCATGGAGGAAATGAGGCCGGGGCCAGGGCCCACCAGGAACTCTGCTTGTCCCCACCGAGCGCTTACCCGTGCCCCCACCTGTCTTCTTTGTCCTTGCGGCCCCCTAGTCGCCGGGCCTGCCTGTCCATCACGCTGGTTCGGCTGCGGGTCTTCTTCCAAGAGTAGTAATACTTCACCAGGCTGGGGATCAGTTTGTCCGGCAGCTGAGGAAGGCAATGCCAGCAGATGGGGTCCACCCAGGCCTCTGGGCCCTAGTAGGCTCATCAGAGAAGGGGCTGAGGTGCACTGGCAGATAGAGGGGAGAGGGATTTACCATCTGCTGGATACGCTGGAAGCACTTGCCATGGAAGCCAAAGGCCTGTTCAAATAGCACCTTGTCCTCTACCGTCCACTCGTCAGGGAATGGGGTGAAGTTGGCTAGGTCAGCCAGCGACTTCTCCACGTCATGTTTGTGCCACAAGAGCATGCCCAGTGCCTGGCTCAGGACAGGGGCAGCTCAGCTCAGCTGCCCCAGCACTGTCCCGTCCCCACCCCAAATCTCCACTCGGCCGAGCCTCACCTGCTCAATGTTGTAACCGTGTTTCTCCTTGGCCATTGCAATGTACTTGTCAACTGGAGGGGCAGGAGAAAGCAGGTCTTGGAGGAGGGCGTTACAGGCCTTGCCCAGAGAGGGGTCCCTCCCCAGGGACCCCAACCCTAGGGTATGGTTTGAACCCACACCCCTCAACCTCCAGCCCACTTCTGAGAAGAGTCGGCTACTGGCTGGCATGAACCCATCTAGTCACCCAGGGTGCTGCCCACTCACGCTTGGCATCTGACACACAGTGGTTGGGCGACCACACCAGCATCCCCTTCAGCTCCTTGTTGCTGTAGCGCGCGGGGCTCTCTGAAAGGTGGCGGGGCAGAGGAGGGGAGGCACTCAGATCAGCCTGTGATGCTAGCCTAGGCAGCGGAGCAGTGGGGCTGGGGAGGTGAGGCCCAGAAGGGAAGGAGGGGCAGAGACCCAGACAGGAAGGCAGAGCAGGAAAAGGAGCTGTGCCACAGGGCCATCCCCGTCCGCGTGCCTGTCCTGTGATGGGAGTCAGCCAGGGCTTCCCAGGTGGGGCTCTGGGCCAAGCCATGGTCCCTCCGCTCCCCTCCGATTGCAGCCTGTCCTACCACTCACCAGGCTTGCACTCCGGAATTACGGCCTGGTAATTGGTTCCAACGCGGATCATGCTGTCTGTGGAACCAGGAGAAGGCAGTCAGGACTCCAGGGAGGGACGGTGGGTGGGAGGATGTGGCAGGGGAGGTGGCTGGCCCAGAGCTCTCCTCTCTGACCACCCAGGGCCCCCACCTTCCGGGAGGCTCACTTTTCCCTGATCTTCCCCTTCAGCTACCGTCAGCCACAGAAGAATTGGAAGGGTTGTACCGGAGGGGGTGCGAGGTGGGGGGTGAAGGGGTAAGGGGACAGTTTCAGAGCCCAGGCCAAGCAAAGCCCTTTGTTCTGGCTAGGGGGTAGGGGGTGGACTGCCCCCGGGCCTGGACCGCAGCCCTTCAGGGAACCCAAAGCTCCTCCCCACCACATGAGCCACACAGCTCCTCGTGGTATCTTTCCAGCCCCTGCCCATCAGACCTCAGTCCCCTGCAAGGTGGCACTGTATAAGGGGCCCAGTATGAAGAAAGGAGTTATGCCTAGGTCTCTCCAGCTCCCAGGAGCAATTGCAGGGAGCGAGTGCACGGCCGGGGAGGGCACTACCACCTCCTGGGCAACGCTAGGGGCCCAGTCTGCAGATTCCCTGTGCCGGCTGCCCCATAGGGGAGAAGCAAGGCAGAGGCTCCAATCCAGGGCAAGGGGGCAGGAGCCACCAGTATAATCAGCCCGTGGACGGAAACTACACCACCACCCCTCCCCGCCGCGCCACCAGGTCCGACGCGCGTTTAACCCTAGGCCGCCGGGCTCACCGTGCGAGTGCTCCTCCTCGCTGCTGTCATCTTCCGAGTGGGGTTGTCCACCGTTGGGCGCCGTCTTGGCCCGGCTGCGGGACAGGATCCCAGAGCCCGCGCTCGGCTTCTCCATCACCGAGGGCATTACCCCGCCCAGCTGCCCCGGGGGGCGCGGGTGCCTTTGGAGAGCGACGGAGCTCGCTACGCTCGCCCCGAGTGCCGTGCCCGGCCCGGCCTGGAGAGGTCGCCACTGAGGCTACGAGAGGCAGGAGGTCGGCGTGGCTGGGGTCCGGCAGGGCGGGCGCCCAGCGGGCAGCCCCAGCTCTCTCTGCGACCCCCACGGGCGAGGGCGTCAGAAAAGTTTGTGCTGAAGTCGGGTACGCGGGGAATGAGCGCAAGGTCCGGGGCGGCCGCGGTGCGCTCACTCTGTGCGCTCCACGGGCTTGAAGCTTCCGCAGAGAAGTGGGGCGCCCTGCCCTCGGGGCGCGCCAGAGCCCACCTCCCGCCTGCCCACGCCGCGAAGTGGGCGGACGATGCAGCGCAACGTGCGCCCCCGGGGGCTCCGCGCCTCTCGACTGCGCCCGGGATGCCCCGGTCCCCGGGCAGGAACCCCGTCCGGACCAGCCCCCTGCCCGCGACGGCAGCCGGAGGGGCCCCGCCGGTGGCGGCGGTGCCTGCGGCGGGGCGGGACGCACGGCGCGCGGCGCTGGGGCAGAGTTGCCGGGAGGCGGGCGGAGCGCAGCCGCGGGCGCCGCCTCGCACCCTCTCCGACGCGCTCTCCCCGCCGCTCGGGCTGCGCCTCGCCGGCCCGCTCCGCCGCCGCTCCTCGCGCACACAATGAAGCTGCTGGCAGGGAAGTAGTGCCGGCTGCGGCCTCAGCACCCCTCCCCCAGCCGATGCCTCCGCCAGCTGAACATCTGGCCCTGGGGTGGGAGGGAGGGCCGGGGGCGGGGCCTGGGCCGGGGCTAGACCTCAGGGGGTGGGGTCATCACGCGGGTGGGGAGCGCTCCCTCTGCGGGCCCCCTTGCATGCCGGGGCTCCCAGACGTGCCCCTGGGGGAAATCCCGCTGCCCCCCTAGAGTAGCTGGGGGTCAGCCCCACCCACGCGCACACCGGCCCCGCACATTAGTGGGCTCTGGTTACCGCCGCCTGCCCTGGGGGCCGTGAGGCCGCCTGCCTGCCTGCCCGCCCGGGTGGAGCCCAGCTTTTCCTTCCATTTCCCTTCCTGCCAAGGAACTCCCCGCCCCCCCTTCCGCAGGGGGACCCCCCTTCATGCGCCCTTGGGGGCTCCAGCGGATGGGAGGCCGGACAGGCGAGGAATGCATTCCTCCAATAGCTACCGGGCCAAAGCCTGGCTTCTGTTGGCTCTGTGGGTCCCCAGGGGTCACCCCAATTCCCTTTTAACTGCTGCAGTCTGTACCCCAAAACAGTAAAGCAGGGGCCAAGGGTTGGGGAGTGGAAGGTGCAGGGGAAGGGCTGCACCACAGGACTCCTCCCCATTAGGTTCGCTGTCACCCCAGCTGGGGAGTAGCATCTCCCCCACCCCCAGCACGGGCAGAGTGACAGACAGGGAAGCGGGTAGAGCGGCACAGACGGAGATGGGGGAGGGGGTGGGCAAAGACTTTCAAAGCCAGACCCAGCCACCCTGCCAGGCACACAAAGAGCCAGCGCACACACCGGCGGCGGCTCCGAGCAAGAGCTGCGCCCGTGCCTGTCCCCGCCGCCCCGGGCACGTGCTGCCGCGCACACAGGCCGAAGCCCCCGCCCGCTGCCCCTCCTAGCCGGGACCCGGAGCCTCCAGGACACACCTTCACTGGGCACACCCCGCTGTGCCCAGACGGAGCCGAGCCTGCACCCGCGTCTCCTCTCCCTTCCCTTCCCGGCCACTCTGTAATCAGATTCCTAAATTTAGAAGCAGCCCTGGGCCCAACCAGGGATCCCAGCCCCCACTCGCTGCCTGTGGCCAGCCGGCTGGGGGCTGCGGTCGAGCCGCGACCCGGCGGGGCAGCCTGTTCCTGGGGGCTCCTGCGTGTGGCAGGCAAAGTCAGGCACGACCCCACCCATCTGCGGCTCTGTCGGGCCGCCTGGGGCCACCCTCGGGCCACCCAGCCCGCGGCCACGTTGCCCGGCACACCTCGGGCCAGGGCTCTGGGGCCTTTTTCCTCCTCGTAAATCAAGAATTGGGCATCAAGCCCCGGGGTGGGGAGGTCTGGACAAAGGAGGAGAACGAATGGGCCAAGGGCAGGTCTGAGCCGGAGAGGGTCTGCTCCAAGGTGACCCCTCCTGAGTGGCAGGGTGCCATCCTCCCACCCCGCAGCAACTCCAGCCCTTAGAGGCTCCCATCTCTGTCCCCTCCTGCCTGGCAGGCTGCCATCGCTGCACCACCGCCCTCTCCCAGGATGGAGTCCTCCATCTTGCCCTGGTCCCGGGCTCCCGTGAGGCAGGGCCTCACTTGCCCCCTCCCGCCCCCCGATTTCCACACTCGTACCTTGGGGCCAGGGCCCAGCCGCCCTGCCCCTCCCCCAGCCTCAGCGTCTAGCTCATTTGCTTGCCTCCTCCTGGGCTGCCCCAGGACCCCCAGCCTCTCATGCAAGGGCCCCAGCCTCTGGCTTCTCTCCCTCCGAAACACCCACCCCCACCCCATAAGACCCTAACTGCTCTCTCTTCTCCCAGAGCCAGATGCTCAGGGCCAGAAGAAGATTCTGCTCTGGAAGTGGGGGCAGGGAGGGGAGGCTTATTCCTTTGTGTGTGGGGGGTGGGGGTGGGGGGATCCCTAGGTCTTGGTGTGGTGAGGCTTCTGCCTAAGAGGTGGGACACTGGAGGGATGTCCTAGGAGTTTGGGGGCGACTGAGGGGGCCACAGTGTCCGGAGAGGAGGCATGTTCCCATTGAGCAGCCCCCTCCCCAAGGGGTAATGGTGCAGAGTTAGGAGGGGGAGGGGCAAGGCCCCACCCCTCCCACCTGCTGCAGCCGCCCCCTCCCCTGCTGGCCCCCTTTTTTGTGCAAAGCCACACAAAGGACAAGGGGCCCCGGCCGGCCTGGCCATCTGCTCCCAGCAGCCTGAAGGCTCTTAAAGGGACAGCATCCCCTCCTTGCCGCCCTGGGGCTGTCGGGCAGGACCAAGCGGGGCTGCTCCACAGGAGGCGGGCTCAGCGGTACCCCAAATCCCATCCACCTGTCCCTAGCTCCCCAAGCCCCCAGGCCAAGCACCATCCTCCCCCAGGCCTGGGGCGCAGAGGTGCCACGTGGTCAGGAGCAGGGGGGTGTGGCAGGGGAGAGGAGGAGAAGCAGCCTGGGGACCGGCCCCTCCTCCCCGCTTGCCCAAGGCCGCCGCAGGGGCCCAGAAAGCCCTGTGGCGCGGCCCCAGAACTGGGGTCCTTCGCCCCTGGAGTCCACCTCGGAGCTCTGTGAGAGCGGCCAGTCTCCGGCGAATGCCCTCCCGGCCATGTTCGCGGAGGCGCTCGCCCCTCTGCTTCCACAGTGAGGACTGCAGGACGGCTCCAGCTTTTTGGGGGCCGCCGCCTTGGTGCGGCTGCCTCGCAGCAACCCAGTGCTTGGGGCGCGTTTGTTTCCTGCGTTTTACAGATGAGGAAACTGAGGCTTTGCGCAGGTCCTTGCAAAGCCGTGCCCACTCCTGAAGCCTGCCTGCTTCTCCTGGGCCAGATGAGGCTCTCTGCCTCGGATCCTCTTGGGAGCCTTCCCTGGCCAGGCCAATTCCCCGCAGTGCCTCTGCGGCTCTGCTCCCGGACATAAATTTGCGTTGTGTGAGTGTTTATTTCTTGTCTGTCTCCTCGCTGGGCTGTGAGCTCCGTGGGGGCTGGGGTTGTGCCCACCTTGCTCAGTGCCTGGTATACAGAAGGCACTCAATATTTGTTGAGTGAATAAATGTTAGGAGCCCAAAGGGCCTTTCTCTTCTCTGGGCTCCTCTGCCCTCTGCTGGCTGGGCATTTTGCCTCCTCCTCCTCCCTCCTCAAGGTGAGGCAGGAGGGACAAAGGTCTAGTAGGGATGCTGGGAAAGAAAAGAGGGTGACCTTGGGCCGCCACCAGCCTCCCCTCATGGCTTCCTCCTCCCAAAGGCGGGGGCACCTCCAGCCAATCCCAGATGGCCAGCCCTGCCAGACAGACTGGGACTGTCCTGAGCTCTGGCCCAGGGAGGCTGGCCGCTGTGGTGTGGTGCCTGGGACCCGGCCAGGCCCTCAGTGGCCACAGCCAAGGGGCTAAGCTTGGGAAGGAGGGTGGTGGGATCTCAGGTGAAACCTGGCTTTGCAATAGGGGGGTTTTGAGGGGTGTGCTCCCCTCCATTAGTGGTCTTGGGGGAAGATGAAGCTGGGGAATGGAGATGGTGGACTGCAGTGTGGAAGGAGACTGGGGAGCTCCCTCCTGGCCCCCACCCCCTCAATCCTGCCCAGACAGGAATTTGATCCCTCCCTCCCCTCCCCACCCACTGGGGCCCACTGGCAGGTTGTGTGGCCCCGGGCACTTCCTTCCCCCTCTCTGGGCCCTGCTGGTGGATCTCCTGGGCCGCACTCCCACCCAGGCTTGTGAAGAGGCTGAGAGAAGGTGACAGAGGTGACAACTCTGGTGCTTTGCACGGCCTCAGCACTGTGCCTGAGGGAGGAGGGGGCTAATGGAAGGCTTTGGGGAGAGCCAAAAAGGCGTGAGGTTGGCAAGGAGATCCCAGCTTCCTGATGCCCAAGCTGAGGAAAACTGACTCCCTGAACAGGCAGGAACTGGGGAGGAAGGGTCAGCCAGACCTCAGCTAGGAGAGATGGGAAGGGGACAGGGGCTCCCTGGACTCCAGTGAGGGCATCTCCCAGGCTCAGGGGCCGCTCTGTTTCTCTGGAAGCGGGGCCTCCCCTCTCCCTCACCTGGACAACCCTGGCCTCCTGAGCCAGTCGGCGCCCTCTGGTGGTGGTGGCTTGGACCAAGGGAGTTCCATCTCAGCCTGGGCACAAATGTTGGCCCAGGGAGGCTGAGCCAGGTGCCCCAAGGAGCCCATTCTTCTGGGTTGAGCACCTGGGATCACAGTCACCTGGGGTTACTGAGTCTTAGATCCAATCACTAGCAAGTCTCATTGCCCCAGAGCCTCGAGAGGAGGTTCCCAGAGCAGAGTCAGAGAGAGCAAAGACCCCTAAAGAAAGGACAGAGGAGGCATAGGAACAGCAGGGGAAGTGCAGGCCAAGGAGTTCAGGTCAGACAGGCAGCCCTGGCTATGCCTCTCACTTGCTGTGTGGCCTTAGATGAGTTACTTGGCGTCTCTGAGCCTCAGTCCCTTCATCTCTAAAAGGGGACCATAATCTTGAGTTTGTTGGGTTGTTAGGAGGATACAGTGACTCTCAGATGGAATGTGGTACAGCCTCCACTGATGGTTTCCTTCCAACGCAGGGGTCCCCTCTTGAGCACCCTCAGCAAGGCTGGAAGCCCCCTCAGCCCAGGGCTCATCCTCTGTGGACCAGTTCAGGGCCATCCCCATCCCAGCCCCTCGGTCTGACCTCTAGTGTGAGAAGCTCCTCCTCCCTGACATTTGACGCTGGACCTCTTACCTTCAGACTTGGTGGACAGCGCCAAGTTCCTGCCTTCAGTCTGACCCCTCTATCCACCACACACATGTAGCTGGATACAGATTCTTAAATAGTGCTTTGATCATGTCCCACTCCTGCTCAACAGCCTTCCATGGTTCCCTATTGTCTGCCAGACAAAGTTGGAACACCTTCTCCTCTCCCAGCACAGCCATCAAGGGCTTTCTAGCCTGTGTCTGATCCAGCCAAACAGGTCTGTTCACCATCTGCTAAGCACTGCCTGGCACTCCAGAATGCTGGGACACCCGCCCGCATACCCTAGCCTGGTCCACCCATCTGCATGCCCCATGCTCGGCCCCTCCCTCTGGACTGCTGAGTCCTGCGTGTGAGCTCTGCTCTGCCAGGGCACATCCAGGACTCCCAGCCTGGCAGTGAGCCCTCTTCCTGCTCCTACTCCCCGCACCCCCTTCCTTATGCTCCTCCTCCATCAGCCCATCCCCTGCGTGGCTCTTAGCACCTGCTCTTGCCTCCCACTTCCAGAGAAAATAGAGGCCATCTGGGAGGAACCCCCTCCATGGTCTCCCCCCGCACCCACAGACTCAGCTTCTTCCCTCTCACCTCCAGTATAGATGTACCTTCACCCCTTCTGGGCTAACCTCACCCTCAGCCCCCCCTCAGCATCACTCTCCCACCCCATCACCTCAGCTCCTTGCTCCTCCTTTGCCTCTCCTCTGTCTTTGTCTCTTTCCCTCCACACATAAACCTGCTTAAGTCCCTACATCCTAAAACACCCTCCACCCCCCCCCACACAACTTGACACACACACACACACACCTCCCCTCATTCATGTTCCCCTTTACCGCTCACTTTCAACTAGGCGACTGCTACCTTTTTTTTTTTTAATTGTGGTAAATATATAGGTAACAAAATAGTTGCCATTTCAACCATCTTCTTGTGTACAGTTCAGTGATATTAAACATGTTTCTCATGTTGTTCAACCATTACTGTTAACCGTTCCCGAATTTTTCCATCACCCTTAACAGAAGCTCCGTGTTCCCCTAGGTGTTGAAACTTCCTTTCCTCCTCCCGCCTGCCTGCCCCTGGTAGCCACTAATAAGCCTTGATCTCTATACACTTGCCTTCTCTAGATATTTCTTGTAAGTGAAATCATACTGTATTTGTCCTTTTGTGACTGACTTTGCTGCTTTTTTTTTTTTCTTAAAGCGTGGCTTCTTAAAAGAGTTATCACACCCCTCTACCCATGTCCTCACCTCCCACTCACTCCCCAGCCCATTTCACTCTCTGCCACCCCACTGAAATGGTTCTTAACAAGGTCACCAGTGACTTTGTTATCGCAAAACCCAAAGGACCTTTGGCGGGCATCGGCTTCAGGCAGGACTGGTCACTGAGGGCCACCTCCTGTTCCTGGGCATGAGCTCCTCCCTGGCCCCCTCCTGGCTGGCCCCCCACCTCTTAGTGTTGGTCCTGGGGGCTCAGTCTGTGTCCCTCAATTCCCCAGGCTCTCATATCAGACCTTGGACTGTAGACATTCCAATCTCTGTCCCCAACCCAGACCTCCACCCTGGGCTCCAAGCCCTGTATCTAACCAACTGCCTCCTGGACATCGGGACTCGGCTGTCAGGCATCTCAAGCCCTGCCTCTCTAAAACGCATCTGGGTATCTGAAAGACCTATATGACTTGCTGTCCCCCTCCCTATTCCCCTTCCAGCCAGTGCCCAAAGTAGAAGCTTGGGAGTTACCCCTGCCTCTTCCCTCTCCTTCACTTCCATATCCTTCAGACCCCAATTCCTGTCAATCTCCTTCCCC
Organism: Trichechus manatus latirostris; assembly: GCF_000243295.1. Lineage (NCBI taxonomy): Eukaryota > Metazoa > Chordata > Mammalia > Sirenia > Trichechidae > Trichechus > Trichechus manatus. Next base: position 7,206,797 of record NW_004444049.1, on the reverse strand, counting down.
TCTGCCTCACCCCATTACTGAAACAGCCTCCGAATTGGCCCCCCCACCTTCTCTCTTGCCATCCTCTAATTTGTTCTCTATTCAACAGCCGGGGTGATCTGTCTAAATCCCAGTCTGATCAAGTCAATCCTCTGCTTCTCATTGTTCTTGGGTTAATCTCAAACTCCTTAACATGGCTTAAAATCTGGCCGCCTGACATCCTTGACGCCTTTCCCTCTCCCACTTGCGGGTATGTGTGGTGCTATGGGGTTGATCTCTTCCCAAGGTCAGCCTTTCCCAAGGCCCTGACACCATGATTGGTTCAGAAGTGATCTAGAGACTTAAGCTGGCCCAGTCTACTTGCCACGAATGTGGGACAAAGGCCACAAAGCTGAGCCCAGGAGCTCCAGCTGCCATCTTTTGACCCTCAAGGAAAGCCACCACTGTGGAGGGCAGAATGAAGAGACAGGAAAAAACTGGTTGCTTAGTGACATTATTGAGTCATTTGATCAGATCTCAGCTGAAGCCACTGAAACTTTGAGCTTTTCAGTTCCGTGCGCCAATACATTTCCTTTATTGTTTGAGCCTGGTTGATTTCAGTTTTCTGTCACTTGCAACCACAGCCTCTGAAACAATTCATCTCTCAACACTACCCCGCATGAACTTATGCTTTAGCCACACTCAACAACCTGCAGATCCCAGGATGCAAAGAGTTCTCGCTCTTGTCTTGGAGTCGTTACACATGAGATTCATGACACCTGGAACGCCTGCCCCTCCTTTCCTTCTTGATTAATTCTTATTTGTCTTTCCGATGAAAGTCAGGTGTCACCTTGTTCAGGCCATCTGCCCCCGCCCCATCTCAGCACTGATCACACTCTGTTGTAACCTGTTTACCTGTGAGCCCAGAGAGGACAGGCATCTGTCTTATTCACCTGTGCATCTCCAGTTGCACACATAGTTCCACAGCAGCTGGTACATAGTAGGTGCTCAATAAATGGCTGCTGAACGAATTAACCTCAGACCTCCCCAAGTGCCATTTCCTCACAAAAAAATAGTTACTGTCGAGTCAGTTTGGACTCTTGACAACCCCATGTGTGTCAGGGTAGAACTGTGCTCCAGACGGTTTTTAATACCTGATTTTTCAGAATTACATCACCAGGCCTTTCTTCCAAGGCACCTCTGGGTGAACTTGAACTCCCAGCCTTTCAGTTAGTAGCTAAGCATGTTAACTGTTTGCACCACCCAGTGACTCAAAGGAAAGCCCCCTAACTGCCCTCCGCTCCTTAGCTGCTCCCAGCCCCTCTCACTCTGCTGGTCTGAGAAGATCACTTTTGCCAAAACTCTTCTGATTTTACCAACAGATTAGCAGTTCCCTAAGGGCAAAGACTTATAATAATAACATAAATAATAGCCAACACCTTTGAGTGGCTGCTCTTTATTTTTTGATAGCTAAATACCTAGAGCCTAGAAGAGTGCAGGTACATAGTAGGTGCTCAGTAACTATTGTTGACTAAATTAGTGCAGGGATAAACAAATGAATTAAATGCTTACTAGTTACCAACAACAGTATGCAAAATGCTTCACATAAATTATCTCATTTTCCCACACAGTAGCCCTGTGAGGCAGGTATTCAAATTGTCAAATTGTCGTCATTTTACAGATAAGGAAGCTGAGGCTTTAGAAGGTAATCTGCTTAAGACCACACAGCTTGAAAGGGGTGGAGCTGGGATCTGACTCCAAGCCTGCTGATGCTGGAGCCCTGTTGTTTATATCCTGTGTCCATACCCTTTTCGTTAGGATACATTTGGCTGCAAGTAAAGGAGCAGCCAATTCATGGTGGCTCAGAGCCCTGGTGGTGCAATGGTTAAGCGTTCAGCCGCTAACCAAAAAGGTCGGCGGTTCTAATCCACCAGCTGCTCCTTGGAAACCCTATGGGGCAGTTCTACTTTGTCCAATAGGGTTGCTATGAGTCCGTATCGACTCGATGACAATGGGTTTTTCAATGGGTGAGCAAAACAGACATTTTATTATCTTTCTTAAGAAATATGGCGTTCTCTGGTCTCACTGCTGGATCTCAAAATGGTGCCATAGAATAGAATGACAAGAAGGCTAAGAGGTCAACCTGGAAGTTTAGTTTGGACCTTACTCATCCAATAGAAGATGGAATTTTTTATTCTGGAAATTTTGAATGGTTCCTACGGAAGAGAGTTAAAATTAAAGTCAGTGGAAAAACTGGAAATCTCAGAAATGTTCTTCACATTGAATGCCTCACAAATAAAATTACAGTTGTTTCTGAGAAACAGTTCTCTAAAAGGTATTTGAAATACCTTACCAAGAAATACCTTAAGAAGAACAATCTTCATGATTGGTTTCATGTGGCTGCATCTGACAAAGAGACTTATGAACTTCTTTACTTCCAGATTAGTCAAAATGAAGATAGATCTGAGTCTGAGGTGAAGTCTCCTTTCAGCGCTTTGCTTACTAATAAAACAAATGCAGCATACAAGAGAAAGAAACATCTAGAAATGGACTTTTAATTTATTGGTGAATAAAAAACCTTGTACACTGTAAAAAAAGAAAAAGAAGTGTGGAGGTTGATGGTCACCACTGCCAGAGGCTTAAGTGGGTCATCAAGGTCTCAGGTGCTTCTCATTCAACAGCTCTGCCTCCAGTCACACATCAGATTTTTCTCATGGTCACTAAATGGTTGCAGCTGCACCGAGCATCCCATCCTTGGAGGACAATTTCCAGAGTTGGAAGGAAGGGGCATGGGGCAGAGGTTTTCTCCTTGGCATCTGTTATAGACTGAATTGTGTCCCCCACAAAAAAAGATATGTTGAAGTCCTAACTCCCTGTACCTGTGAATGTCACCCTGTTTGGAAATAGGGTCTTTGATGATGTTATCAGTTAGGTTAATATGGGGTCACAGTGGTGTAGGGTGATGTTATGGATTGAATTGTGTCCCCCAAAAATATGTGTTGTAAAATTCTAACCCCTATACCTGGGGATGTAACTGGGAATAGGGTTTTCTTTGTTATGTATTCTAAGCCAATCCCTTTTGAGATATAAAAGGAACAGATTAGGCAGAGAAGCAACGAAGCATGAAAGGGGGAAAAATAGATACCGCATGGAGATCTCCAAGGAAAGCCAAGAAGAACGCTAGAGAAGCTGAGACAAGGATTTCCCCCCAGAGCTGACGGAGAGAGAGCCTTCCCCTAGAGCAGGTAGCCTGAATTCAGACTTCTAGTCTCCTGAACTGTGAGAAAATAAATATCTGCTCATTAGAGCCACCCGCTTGTGGTATTTCTGTTGTAGCAGCACTAAGAGATTAAGACAGATAGGCCCTAATCCCACATGACTGGTGTCCTTGTAAAAAACACATAGAGATAGGGGGACAGAGGAAGGACACCATGTGACTCTGTAGCTGCAGGCCAAGGAACGCCAGACAGAATCAACACAGCTGACACCCTAATCTCAGACTCTCAGCCCCCAGAACTGTGAAACAATAAATTCTGTTCTTTAAAGCCATTCACTTTGTGGTACTTTGTCCCAGCAGCCCTAGGAAAGTAAGGCTGCATCTCTTTTCATCAGGGAGGAAAATCTTTCCCAGAAATCCCTTAAACCAGTCCTTGGCAAAGGAGGATGGGATCTCCATGCTGGGATTGGGCTGAGCACACCTGCCATGACATCCAGGGATCTCCACCCCTCACCTGAGCAGAGTTGGGGTTCTGATAGCAGGGAATAAGGGTGCATGGCTCTTGGGTAGACAGACAACAGTGCCTTTCTCACCATAACAACACCCACCACTGCCCTTCCACCCCATGTCCCGACACAGCACCCTGCATCAGAGCATTCAGAAATACCTGTTGGCTCAGCTATAAACAGGAAACGGGAGGAGGGTTCTCTTCCCAGGCAGACCTGGACTCTGGAGTCATGGCTCTCAGGTGCCCACCTTTCTTAAGACAAGAACAAGCAGCAAGGGTTTAACTTCTGCTGGAAGACAAGCTGGTTGGGCCCCGTGGTGTGTCTGCAGGGACAGATAACCTGGAACAGACAGACAAGTTGGTGGATTTCAAATCCTCTGTAGATTAGATGCTTTCAGCCATTCACTCAACCTGTGTTTATTGTCCACTGTCTCCTCCCTCTCCTTCATGGAGTCTTAACCAGCAGATACTGGTTGGGAGATTGCCTGGAGACCGGGAGTCTGTATCTTGCTTCAGCAAGAAAGGATATCATAAGGGATTAGTAATGTCTGCCGTGGACTCAAAGTGGGCAGGCAGGAGGCAGCAGGTCTGGACTGACCATTGACCCTATAGAGGGGATCAACAGCTTCCATGAGCAGGGGATTGGCCCAGGTGGGGCATGAATTCCCTAAACAAGGACCTGAAAAGGCAGTAGGCCTCTTAGGACATCTCGCGCTGTCCTACCCTTGGGAAGCGACTGCTCCTCTCTGGACCTTGACTTCCCCAATGCCATGGAGGGACGGACTAGGTGACCACTCAGCCCCTCCTAGCCCCTCCTAGCCCTGATGTGCTTGCAGTCTCATCTTCCAAAGTCCAGTGAAGCCAGCTGCTGTTGTTAAATCCAGCCACCAGTTGCTGCCACCTCCTGTCTCCAGGGGCAAGGGCGGGACATGAAGATGTTGCAGTTGAAAAAGCCAACCCCAGAACCCATTGCTGTCGAGTCGATTCCAACTCATAGAATAGAATTGCCCCACTGGGTCTCCAAGGCTGTGATCTTTATGGAAGCAGACTGCTGCATCTTCCTCCCATGGAGTGGCTGGAGGGTTGGAACCCCCAACATTTTGGTTAGCATCTGAACACTTTAACCACTGTGCCACCAGGGCTCCTTAAACAAGTGGGAAGCTTTAATTGGGACTTGGTATTAATTATCTATTGCTGCATAATGAATGACCCCAAAACTGAGTGGCTTCAAACAACAGTCCTAAACCAAACCAAATCAGTTGCCGTCGATGTTGACACATGGTGACCCCGTGTGTAGAATTGTATTCCATACAGGTTTCAGTGGCTGAACTTTTGGAAGTAGATCACCAGGCCTTTCTTCTGAGGTACCTCTGAGTGGACTCTGGAACGGACTTGAACTGCCAACCTTTCTTTTAACAGCTGAGCACTTGTTTGTGCCACCCAGAGACTCCTAAGACAACAGTAAACATGTATAGTTTCTGTGAGTCAGGAGCTCAGGAGTGACTTAACTGGTTGGTTCTGACCCAGGATCTTCCATGAGGTTGTAGTCAAAACGTTGGTTGGTCGTGCTCTTTGAAAGAAATATCTATATGGGATCAAACTGACAACAGCAACTTGGAAGGTTAGATGGGAGGCTTAGGGGGCAGTGAGCTTATGTTAATGGGGGAGGAACAACTCAAAAACAGGATGGTGAGAATGGTTGCACAACTTGAAGAATGTAATCAAAGTCAATGGATTGTACATGTTGAAATTGTTGAATTGGTGCATATTCTGCTGTGTATATTCTCAACGACAAAAAATAAAATAAATTACTACAAAAAAAATGTTGGTTGGGGCTTCAGTCTTGCAAAAATGGCATGGTGGTGGCAGAGGTCCTCTAACTTCAGAGGGGAGAGAGGAGAATCAAGATCAGCATCAGCCTAAGGCTGATTCCTATAAGGTGGAGGTCAGACATACCTCCACCCTCCAACCTTTTTACCGATTCTGACACCAGCCGTCCCTTCCACAGCACGTTATACTTCTCTGCTGGGTTTGATAATTCATTGCAATGTCCACACAGAACTCACAGACCATACTCATCGATTATGGGGTTTATTAGGGAAGCAACAGGTTACAATTCGGGATCAGGAACGACTCAGGATACAGTTGTTTGGTCAGGACAGCTTCTTCTCAGCCATGCCCTCAGCCCCTGCCCTGCTTGG
>NW_004444049.1:7196943-7200662 GCF_000243295.1 Trichechus manatus latirostris | reverse complement strand
CAGTGTTACAGCTCTCTCTGTCTCCTGGGTCTAGAAGTTTCTCAGGGCAGGGATTCCAGGTCCAAAGAACATGCTCCACGCGCTCCACTCCTCCTAGCTCTTCTTTCTTGGTGGTAGTGAGTTCCCCCTTCCCGCCTCTGGGATGGCTCATTTTAAGCCCAGCAGGATGGCAAAACTGACCAATCCCCTCATCAGGGTTTCATACACCTTTTTTGCATGGTCCCATCCCCGCAAGCATTCCATGTACCTTATTTGCATTGTTAGCAAGCTGTCCAATCCCCTTGGTGTGTCACCCAATCACTGTGTGGGAGTTTCAAGACCACCCATGGCTAAAGGGCTATATTAAGTACAGGCAGTCTGCAGGTTATGAATGCAATCCATTCCTGAGTCTGCCTTTAAGTCGAATTTGTAGGTAAGTCTGAACATGTGCCTAGGGTTTTCTTATTTAGCCTTACTTTAGTGCAAGAAAAGGCTCAAAGCCCTTTCAACGATTTCAAAGCTGCACGTGCAGCGAGTGAAGGTAATTGTGATGAAGAATTTGCTGGGAGTAGAGATTGGTTCACTCATTTCAAAGCGAAGGCAAATTTACGTAACATTAAAGGACAAGTACGAGTTGTCGGGTTGTCTGTAAGTCGGACGTTCGTAACCTGGGGACTTACTGTAATTCTCTGCACCGCAATTCTTCTGAATGCTTGGTTAGCACTGGGCAATCCTCTTCCAAGGGGGTTCAATCACTTGGTTAGCAAGCTGGGACTGGCTGTTGGTAAGAAGCCTCAGTTGCTAAGCATGTGGACCTCTCCACAGTGCTCCTTGTGCGTCCTGAGGACGTGGCCGCTGGCTTCCCCCAAAAGTGAGTGACGCACGAAGCCCAGAAGCTGCAATGCCTTTTACACCCCGGTCTTGGAAATCATACCTCACTTCTGCCGTGTTTTATTGTCACACAGGGCAGCCCTATTCAGTGAGAGAGGGGACTACACAAGGGTATGGAGGCAGGGATCATCGAGGACATCTTCATGGCTGGCTCTCACCGGCTAGATAAGAAATCATGAAGTGGGGTGGTCATGAAGGAAGTCTTATAGATTGAGCCTGGGAAAGACGGAGCTTGGGAGTGCATTTGTTTCCTCTGGCTGCCCTAATAAAGTACCACAAACTGGGTGGCTGAACACAACCAAAATTTCTTATGTCATAGTTCTGCGGGCCAGAAGCCCAAAATCAAGGTGTCAACAGAGTTGGCTCCTCTGGGAGGCTCTCCTGGCTTTTGGAGGCCCCCAGCAATCCTTGGCACTCCTCGGCTTGTAGATACATCTCACCAGTCTCAGCCTCTGTCTTCACATGGCCTTCTTCTCTGCGTGTCTGTGTCTCAGCTCTCCCTCTCCTTTCTCCTACAAGGACCTCAGTCACTGGATTTAAGGTCTACCCTAAATCCAGGATGATCTCATCCCAAACTCCTTAATTACATCTGCAAAAACCCTATTTCCAAATAAGGTCACATTCATAGGTGCCCAGGGTTGGGACAGGAATATTTCTTTCTTTTCTTTAATTTTTATTATGGTGAAATATATATAACAAAACATTTGCCATTTCAACCACTTTTAGATGTACAATTCAGTAACATTAATTACGTTCACCATGTTGTACAACCATCACTATCCTTTTCCAAATTTTTCATCACCCTTAACAGAAACTCGGAGTCCCTGGTACACAAACGGTTAAGTGCTTGGCTACTAACTGCAGGCTGGTGGTTTGAACCCACCCAGAGGTACCTCGGAAGACAGGCGTGGTGATCTGTCTCTGAAAGTTCACAGCCTTGAAAACCCTATGGAGCAGTTCTACTCTGTACACATGGGGTCACCATGAGTTGGAATCAAATTGATAGCAACTAACAACAATTATAACAACAACAGAAACTCAGTGTCCCTTTGGCAATGGCTCTCCATTTCCCCCCTCACCTGCCCCTGGTAATCACTAATATACCTTGGTCTCTATGCACTTGCCTATTCTAGATATTTCGTGTAAGTGGGGCCATACAATATTTGTCCTTTTGTGTCTGACTTATTTCACTCAGCATATGACGTTCTCAAGTTCATCCTCAGACATGTCTTTTTGGGAGACACTACTCAACCCACTGGAGCCCTGGTGGCACTGTGGTTAGGTGTTCAGCTGCTAACCAAAGGTCAGCAGTTCGAATCCACCAGCTGCTCCTGGGAAGCCCTATGGGGCGGTTCTACTCCGTTCTATAGGGTTGCTGTGAGCTGGAATCAACTCGATAGCAACGGGTTATTCAACCCACTACAGGAGGTGTCCCCATGGAGGGAGAGGCTGGTTGATGCTTTGACCTAATACCTCCACCTGCTTTGGCCCAGGTGACCCCTCCTCTGGGAGTCTGCTGCCTCTTCTCTGTGCCCTCCAGCACCTGGTCGCCCCCATGCTTGCCTGCATGATTTCACTGATATCTGCCGAGGGCCGGTTCCAGGCCAGGCACAGAGCTGGGTCCTGTGGGTACAGCAGTTAGGGTTGCCAAATTTAGCAAATGACAGTGCAGGACGTGCAGGTAGATATGAACTTCAGGTAAACAACGAGTGTAAGTTGGTCCCATGCGTTTTGTGTGGCAGCAGCAGAAGAGAGAAGCCCAGTCCCCGGCTGCAAGGAGCGATAGTCTAGTGGGGGAGATGGATGGCTTAGATGCTGCGGGACAGGGGAAGAACAAGGCATGGGGAAACCCCAAAAAGTGCCTGGCCAGTCACATGGAGAGAAACAGAGAGAAGGCTTCTGGCAGGAAGTGATAGCTGGGACCTGAAGGGGGTGGAGGAGTCAGCGAAGGAGGAAAATGGTCCATGTGGCCACCACTGGCAACTGGAGCACAAGGCTGGGAGTGAAGACAGGGAGGCTGCCCTGGTGGGCAAGGGCTGGCCGCACGGCCCTTATGGGATGTGGAGCCACTGAACAGCTCTAACTGGTCTGATCAAAACCAAGAAAACCAAACGTGTTGCCGTCGTCGGGTAGATTCTTTTAGGACAGAGTAGAACTGCCCCATAGGGTTTCTAAGGAGCAGCTTGTGGATTTGAACTGCCAACATTTTGGTTAGCAGCTGAACGCTTAACCACTGCGCCACCAGGACTCCACTGGTCTGATCAGAGATGCATTTTAGAGAAACACAGGTGTGTGTCGTCCCAGGAGCCAAGGAAGTAGTGTTTCAAGGCAGAGGGAGCGCAGAACAGGGCCAGATGTTGCAGGAAGGACCAGAAAGATAAGGACGGAGCCAAAGCGCTGGAGACGTCAGGGGGGAGGGGGTTGGGTGGAAACAGAGCCAGGCTGCAGCAGTTGGAGTGAGAAGCAAGGAGGTAGGGACAGGGTGGACCACTTTTCCCAAAAGTTTGTGAGTCGGGAGGGGGGGCCCGAGAGTGGGCAGGAGCCAGTGGGGAGCAGGGTTGAGGAAGGTGGGGAAGGGAGGAACCCCCAAGGGGCTGAGGGATTTAGCCCTGGAGGCTGCCCAGCTCCCAGGAAGAAGAGGAAGAGGACGTGTGATCTGGTTCTTTGGGGAAGTTAGGGACTGTCATCTGCTGTCACAGTGCAATGACTGCCACTCCCCCATGGGCAGGGTTTGCCCCCCAAGTCTGAGCCTCAGTACAGAGGATAGCTCAGAGCTCGGGACGTCCCCTTGCCTTGGCTGAGTGAATAAATGAATGAATGAATACTTGGGAGCAGTTGAGGGCTATAGA
>NW_004444049.1:7178452-7196447 GCF_000243295.1 Trichechus manatus latirostris | reverse complement strand
TTTTTTTAAATAACTTGTTGTTGTTGAATCCCGTAGGGTGTCCTAGGCTGTAATCTTCACGGGAGCAATCGCCAGGTCTTTACCCCTCCGAGCCACCAGGCTGGGTGAGAACCAACAACCTTTCAGTTAGCAACCGAGTGCTTAACCATTGTGCCACCAGGGCTTCTTGGAAGTAGCAGAGAGGGGGTTTACACCCAGGCTCATCAGACTCTAAAGCAGGCTCTGTCCGCCACCCCAGGAAACCAAGGAAGCCCCTCAAAGGGTGGCGGGGAGCCCCTGGGAGAGGTCACTGCTCTAGGGCAGGGATAGGGCACTGGGCCTCCTCAGGCCCCCAGTGGCCTGCATGACGTCAACTCCCCAGGGGACCGCAGGATTTGTCTGGTCTCTAGCAAATTCCAGCAGTCTGGTGGAGGGGTGTCCCAAGAGTGGGGAGTGGCAGAAGGGTCAGGGGACAAGGGGATCATGGTGGCATTCATCTGCTCACTGAAAACAGCTGATCATGAAGTCCAATGTAGTGAGGAGACAGGAGAAGCCAAAACAGGGTGGAGGGGGACTGGGCTGAGGGGGAGGGGTGGGGAGATGCCGCCCCTCCTTCATGTCTCCCTTGCTCTGCACATGCTGTTCCCTCTGGTAGCATCTCCTCACCTGCTCCCTTCTTCTCCTCCAAGGGCAAGGTCAGATGTCCCCTTGTCCCACCTTGGCCACCCTCCTTCCAATCTCAGCTCCCTCTTCTGGTCCCCGAGGCATTAGAAACCAGATTTTCTGAATGCTGACTAGGACACATAGGCTGAAGAGTCACACGTTCTGGTTCCTCCCTTCTTTCATTCCTCCGTGGTCTCATCCAGTCTCATGGCCCTAAGAACCGTCATGATGCTGACTGCACTGCAATTGCCTCTCCAGCCTGGACCTCTCCCCTGAGCTCCAGACTCCTACTCCCCACTGCCTCATGAACGTCTAAAAAACATCTCAGACCCAACCTGGCCAAAACGGAATTCTTGATCTTCCCAAGCTCTTGACCCAAACCTGTTTGTACAAAGTCATCCACGTCCCAGTTGATGCCACTCCATTTTCGCAGTAGCTCAAGCCAAAAACCCTGAAGGCATCTTGACTCCTCTGTTTTCCCTCACACCCCACATCTAATCCGTCAGCAAACCCTGTTGGCCCTGCCTTCAATACATGTCCAGAATCCCTTCTCCCACCTCTACTGCTGCCTTGCTGCTACAAGCACTTTCATTTCTTGCTTTGATTATAGGGTGGCCTCTGTACTGGTCTTCTTCTTTTGACTTGGCCGCTAGGCTCTCTTCTCAACTCAGCAGCCAGAGTGGTCCTGTTAGTACATTAAACAACCACAAAACAGTCAGTTCCAACACATAGCTACCCCATTTGTGCAAAGTAGAACTGCACTCTATAGGGTTTTCAAAGCTGTGACTTTTCAGAAGCAGATTGCCAGGTCTTTCTTCCAAGGCACCTCTGAGTGAATTCAAACCGCCAACCTTTAGGTGAGTAGTTGAGTGCTTAACTGTTTGTGCCACCCACAGCACAATATGACATATGCCAGTCATACTGCTCCTCCACTCAAACTCTCCAAAGGCCTCCCAGTTCACTCTGAGTCCCAAAGTCTTTCAAAACCTATAAGTCCTAAATGACCTCCCCCACCTCTGATTTCACCTCCTACTATCCTCCTGCTGAAGCCCTGGTGGCACAATGGTTAAGAGCTTGGCTGCTAACCAAAAGGTCAGCAGTTTGAACCTACCAGCCCTTCCTGGGAAACCCTATGGTGGGGGGGCAGTTCTACTCTGTCCTATAGGGTCGCTATGAGTTGTACTCAACTCAACTGCAATGGGTTTGGTTTTTGGTATCCTTCTGCAGGCTCACTCTACTCTAGCCACACTGTCCTTCTTGGGTTCCTCAAGCATTCCAGGCATTAGAGATTTTGCACTCTCTGTAACCCTGCCTGGGTTGCCCTTCCCCCAGATATCCACAGGACTCCCTCGCCTCCTTCAGATCTTGACTCAAATATCACCTTCTCATGTTTGCCTGCCCAGAGCATCCTAATTAAAACTATAAACCTTGACCTTTCCTGTCCGCTTCCTTGCTTTATTTCCTCCACTGCACCTATATCATCTGCTATACTAAGTATTTGACCTATTTATTACCTGCTTCCCCTTCTAGAATACAAGTTCGATGAGGTCTGTGCTTTTTCTATTGGCCGTTGTTTTCTTTGCTGCCTAGAACCGAAAAACCTATTGTCGTCAAGCTGACTCCAGCTTATGGTGACTCTGTGTCAGAGTAGAACTGTGCTCCATCGGGTTTTCAGTGGCTGATTTGTCAGAAGTAGATCGCCAGGCCTTTCTTCTGAGGTACCGCTGGGTAGACTTGAACTTCAAACCTTTCGGTTAGCAGCCAAGCTTGTTAACCGTTTGCGCTGTTCAGGGACTCCCTGCTTAGAACAGCCCCAAGCGTATGGCAGGCACTCGACAAATGTTGATTGAGTGCCTGTTTGGGGGCCGCACACTACACCGAGCACTGAAGATGGTGAGCAAAACCGGACCAAGTCCCTGAAGCTTAAGTCTTGAGCAGCGGTTCCCTAATTTTCAGCGGTTCATGTGTATGACCCTGCCTGGGGAGCTCTTAGAAATGAAGACTCTGGCCTCACCCGTGAAGGTTCCCGGATAGCCCCAGGAGTTTGCACACTGCACAAGCTCCCCACGTGATTTCTGAAGCAGGTCGTGTGGATGTCACACTCTGGTCTGCCGGAACGGAAATTAACACTGTGTTGGACATCCGATGTCTCGTTTAATGGTACTATTTAATAATACCATTCACTCTCCATTAAACAGTTATTACATGCCTGTCTTCACTGTTTAGAAGCGAAGACAGGCATGAAGTTTTGGGCTGCCATGGCATCTCGCTCCTCTCTGTGTCTCCTGGACTCAGCGTAGAAGCTAGGAAATGCGAGAGGCTAGTTATTGCGAGAGCGAGTGAATGGAGGGTGAGTGAATGGTTAGAAGATGGATGAATGAAAAGCAGGACCCTGATTTAGAAAAGGAATTTCAAGAGCTCAAGATCTATAAGGTGGGAGTGCTTCCAAAGACCTCCCCTGTGCCTGAGAGGGGTGCAAGAGGGGCAGGTCTTTCAGAGGTAGTGACGCCGGCTGCTGCCGCCTGGCCCGGGGACACGCTGAGCGCAGGGGCGGTGCTGCCACCCACCCAGCTGCCCAGCGGCGTGCTTCTCCAAGCTGGGGGGCGCGGCCAAGGCTGGCGCGGCCGTTGCCATAGCTACAGACACAGCCTGGAGAGTAGGGGGCGGGCCCCAGGCGTACGCGTCATTCCTAGCGCGACACTCCTCGGCGCCTCCCGCCTCTTTTTAGTGACAGACCCTCGGGCCCGCCTCCAGGGCTCTCCACCTGCGCGCCTTCCCGGGCTTGTCCCCACTGCCCGGTTCTGCGCCGGCGCGGTGCCCGCGAGGGTGCGCAGGGGAGCCCGCGAGGCGCATGCGCGCTGCGGGGCCCGCCGCCGCTGTGGTGTCGCTGCTGTATCTGTTGCCGCCGTTGCCGCCTCCCTGCCAGCAAGTGTGTGAAGGAACTGAGGGTCGCCGTCGCCATCGCCACCATGGGGGTGAGTGAGGTCGGGAGAGGAGACGGAAGGCCCAGGAGCGCTCCTCTCTCTACCCTAGCCCCCTTTGCCCCCATTGTTCCTTGAACCCCTTCTCACGTGACGCCGACCCCCTTCGGCCTCACGTGACCCCCAGTCCCCACATGACCCGACTCCCCCATTCTAAGTGTCTCACCGCTCGGCCTAGCCCGGGACCTCCCTGGGGAGCCTCCTCGGGCCCCCCCTCGGGGTCCCCCACCCTCGCATCCCGCCCTCCCCTTCCTTCCTCGTTGACCTATTATCCTCGTGGCCTCCCCTCCCCCACCTCTGTCCCTGAGGTCACCTCCCCTAGTCTTGAGGGGTCACCCACCACCTAGCTGTCACTGACTTCGCGGCTTGCTAGATCGTAGGCCACCCCTGGTTTGGAGGGAACTGAGGCCCAGACAGAGGAGGGCACCCAGCCAAGGTCACAGGGCAGTTACTGGGGAGACAGACCCCATCCGAGTGTCTTGAATCTCAGTCCGTCGCGCTTCCCGCTACCCGGACTCTCAGCGACGCCGGCGCCTCTACACTTTTGTAAACCTCTCCGCCAGCTTCCTCCTCAGACATTGTCTTCTCTTCCAGCAGAGGCCTGCTCCCACCGCCCCTTAGATGCAGGGGAGTGGTTCACATTATTACTTGGGTTGTTGGTGGTCTTATTACTGAAGGTGGCTTGGTGGGGGGAAGCTGTGCAGAAGGTATGTAGGGGCAGATGGGGGGGGCACTACTGATGGCCTCAGCGCCCGTGGTTACTGAGCACCCGCTCCGTGCAAGGAAGGCTGGAGATGCATCTCAGTGTCCTTCTTGGTCTGTGCCGGTAGAAGGTTCCGCAGAAGTTACTAGCGTGTTTCTCTTACTTGGCTCCTATCGGCCACCCTTTTAGAAATGTACCTGGCTCTGCATGGTATTATCTGTAGTAGTTGTTGTTAGGTGCCATCGAGTTGATTTCAACTCATAGTAAGCCCTGTGACAGAGTAAAACTGCTCCATATGGTTTTCTAGGCTGTAATCTTTACGGAAAAGGGGCCCTGGTGGCGCAATGGTTAAAGCACTCGGCTGCTAACTGAAAGGTCCGAGGTTCGAACCCACCAGCCACTCCACGGGTGAAAGATGTGGCAGTCTGCTTCTGTAAAGATTTACAGCCTTGGAAATCCCATGGGGTAGTTCTTTGCTCGGTAGGGTCGCTAGGAGTCGGAATTGACTTGACGGCAATGGGTTTGACTTTTGGTTTAGTTAATCTTTACGGGAACAGATGGCCAGGTCTTTGTCCCGAAGAGCTGCTGAATGGGTTCAAACTGCCAACCTTTCGGTAAGCAGCTGAGTGCTTAACTGTTGTGCCACCGGGGCACCCTTCTGTATTAGTATTTACATGGAATTTCCATCATCTTTAGGGAGCCCTGACTTTGGAGCCCTAGATACCTGGGTTCCAGCCCCATCTTTGCTCACTAGTCTCATAATCTTGTGCCGGTGATGTGGCTGTTCTGGATTTTACTGTTCTCATTCATGTAATGGGAATGATAATCTCTCCCCCATTGGGTTGTGATGAGGATTAAATGAGATAACAGATGCAAATAGCCAAGTAGGTGCCTGATAAGCAGTGGCTGTTATTTTTGCCTGTAATTCTCAGCCTTCACTTTGGTTATCTAAAATAGATTTGTGCTATTTTTAACCCATTGGGTTTGTCCCTACTGTTATCAACCTAGATTTTTTTCCTCACTCAAAACTTTATTGACTGAACAAATCCACTGTTAGACAAAAGTGGTCATCTAATCCATGTCAAAACACAAGTATTCATCTTGTTTCATCAAGGTGTTTTGGATACAACGTGCTTCGTTATGTAGAAAATCTCGAGTGTGGAGAAGTTAGGTGTATTTAACCTAGATTTTGGTGTAAGCTTCCAGACCCCAGCTTTTGCCTAACCTAAGTGAAGCCCATGTCCCCAGTTTTGCTCGGTAAGTGTCTACCCAGCATCAGCCACTACATACCGAACAGAAGACAAGAAACATAACGTGCCATTCTGGTTCAGCACTTCCTCATTGGCTGAGTTGAACTGGCAGGTCCTAGAGACACTGTACGAGCCCTGGTGGCACAATGGTTAAGCACTCGGCTGCTAACCAAGAGGTTGGCGGTTTGAACTCACCAGCCACTCCGAGGGAGAAAAGACCTGGCAATCTGCTCCAGTAAAGATTACAGCCTAGGAACCCTATGGGGCCATTCTACTCTGTCCTCTAGGGTCGCTACGAGTCGGAATCGGCTCGATGGCACACAACAAGAGCTACTGTGATCCTTGCAGTATCGTATACCTTCATGCTTTTCAGACATGTTTCTCAGAGGGGGTGCCTCCAAAGTCTATTCTGGCTAAAACTCACTGCATCAGACAGACTTGAATTTTCCTCCCTGAAACAGCCAGAACACCCTGGCTACCCTCATTCCTCGTCAGAGGGGGCACCCCACCTCAGTGTCGGGAAGGTCATCGTTCCTAGTGATCACCCTCTGCCAGGGGCCTTGCTCTGTTGGACAGCCTGGCCTCAGGCAGAGGAGAGAGTGGCATCAGCTGGAGCACCACTCTCGTCAGAGTGCTTTCACCTTTGCTGCTGCACGTGCGTCGTCTTTTAGGCGTTGGAATTTAGATCTTTGTCTCCCTTCACCAAAAACAGGTTCTTTCAGGTCCTGGATACTGTGTGGGATGGACCTGAAAATCCAAGAGGTGCCAAGTTTGCTTTGCTGAAAGGTGCCCTCTGGCCCCACCTGGATGTGTTGTAATTTCTCTCTGTGACCCCTAGCAGTGAGAGAAGTGCACGTGGAGACACTAATCTTGCTAGGAATAGGAAGGGAGGAGGTTCATAGCTGCAGATGTTTCTATAGTACATTATAACAAGAAGAGTGGAAAAACCTGTAGCCATGAGTTGATTCAGACTCTTAGTGACCCCATGTGTGTCAGAGTAGAACTGTGCTCCATAGAGTTTTCAAGTGGCTGATTTTTTGGACCCGTGGTTTCACTTAGCAGCCGAGTATGTTAGCCGTTTGCATGTACATAGGGACTCCTTATAACAAGAAGTGCCGTAGAAGTCTCATTGTGATGTAGTGGAAGGAGCACGACCTTAGGCACAGACCCCGGATTTGAACCAACAGTTAGTTAAACTGCATGCCTCCTGCTTGCTGAGCACTGGGTAGACATTGGTGACTCAAGGCAGATGGGCCTCTGCCTCATGAGTATATAGTCTGGGAGGGCAGGAGGGGGCTAGGAAGACCTCTGAGAATGTGACAGTGAAGCCAAGAACTCAGCTCACTGCCTCTGTGCCTCAGTTTTCTCATCAAAGAAAGGGGAGCGCATGCCTTCCTGAGTTGTAAAGATTAAAATAGATCACCTTACATTTTCCACCTCTGGGGTTTACTGGGTGGGAGAAAGATGTAGCAGTCTGCTTCTGTAAAGATTACAGCATTGGAAACCCTATGGGGCAGTACTGTTCTGCCCTGTAGGGTTGCTAAGAGTCAGAATCAACTTGATGGCAGTGGGTTTTTTGTTTTGGGGGTTATTGGGAAGCTACTTTCCCACTAACAGTATGTGTAGCTGTTAGGAGGGGACCTGTATAACTGAAGTGGAATGTGCTGCAAATTACTGTTTTTACAGAGTATTGTATGAGGCATTGCATCCTGTAGGGTCATATGTGTCCCAACAACCCTAAACCAGAGTCTGCCTGGACATATGCATCCCACTAATCCTACCCCCAGCGTCCAGTGGGACATACGCATCAACCAAAGTTCAGAGGGACAATATCTGTCCCACTAATCCTACCCCCAGAGTTCAGAGAGACATACTTGACACATTCAGACACACTCAATGATTCGGCGTGCATTCCATTAATGAAAAAAAAATTATCAACAAAAAAAATTTTTTATTTAATTGGGTCATGAAAGGGTTAACCTACTGGCAGAACACCTGACACGAGTGGGTTCTTGTAAACAGAAGTCGTTAGTTACCATAAAGAATTCTTATATCCAGTACATTACATCATTTTATCCTCACAACAAGCCTGTGAGGTGCAGGCATTGTTAGCCCCTTTTTACAGATGAGGAAACTGAGGTTCCAAGAAACTGAATGACTTGCCCAAAAGAGATTGAATAAATTGCCCAGAGTCACACAGCTATTTAGTGGAAGAGCTGAGAATCAAATCCAGGTCTCTAGACTCAAAATCCCACATTCTTTTTATTACAGAAGGCTCCCTTGGGGAAGACATTCAACCATAGTGAGCTTTTCTGTTCACTGTGCTTATTTCGCATTTTAATTGGGAGAATCTTCCTGTGTCCCTGCAGGACGGCCTTACCTCCACAAGGCAGGGGCAGTGCTGATTGGAACAGTAGGGACCACTTTTCCTGGTGCGCTGGGTTGAGGCAGAGGCCCTGGCTGTCTCTGGGCAGCCTGCTGCAGGCTGCAGCCTGCTTGCTGCCCCAGGTGCACACAGCCGTGTGCTAAGGGGCTCTTTTATTATCTGCAGTCTCGGGCCATGGCAATCCTAAGCTGCACCCTGGGGATTGCCTGGCTCACCAGTTCCTGTGCATGAATGAGCCCATAAATCTCCTGGAGGCCTGGGGCTGGCCCTCCTGCTGCTTGTGCTTACGAATTAGACTCAGACATACTTCATGTGCTTGGAAACGAGATGCCACAGGGAGAACCTAAGGTTCTGTGCTTCCTGGGTCCCAGGAGTCACACTTCCTTCCCACGCTTTCACTCCTTCAGTGCTGCGTTGGGCTGTGAGAGCTGGCATTCACTGGGAAGGGATGCTGGCTTCCACCCCGCCCTTACAGCTGTTCGGTGAGGCGGGCATTGCGCCTCGTTTTCCCGGAGGTCGGGTTGCTTTCATGAGTCCTGCAGGGGTGCAGGAGGAGCACCGCCCGGTCGGATGGATGCCCCAGCTCATGCTCTTTCAGTCCGGTGTGCAGCCCTGAGACCTTCCACCCAGAGGTTCCCTTTCTCCTCACATCTCCCTCAGTGTGGGGGGCAGGGCCTAGGTGTCACTGTGTTGGCAAGTCAGCCGGAACCAGGCGAGAGGGACAGTGAGAGTGAGTTGCGGAGTGGTTGCCTGAGGGTCCCTAGGGCCCCAGGCCTTATCTTGGCTGGGGGGTGATAGTGAGTGGAAGTGTTTACACCGTGGATGGAGGCCCTCGCAGGGGGAGACCGTGTGGCTGGTGGAACAAACACTGGATCAGTGGCCCAACTGCTGGGATCGAGTCTCCTCTCTGCCACATACTCTACGAGTCGTGATGTCCCTTCCAGCCTCAGTTTCTCCTTGTGTAAAGAGAGGTGGCAGTTTCTTCCCTGAGAATTGAACAAGATAATGTTTGTGAAAATCTTTGCAAGCTGGGTCTCCCAATGTTATATTTTTTATGTGTATATAATTTTATTTATTTTGTTGTTGTTGAGAATTTACACAGCAAGACATACATCAATTCAACAATTTCTGCATGTACCATTTAGTGATGTTGATTACATTCTTCAAGCTGTGTAACCATTCTCACCCTCCCTTTCTGAGTGGTTCCTCTCCCTTTAATGTAAACTCACTGCCCCCTAAGGCTCTTATCTAATTTTTCAAGTTGCTATTGTCAATTTGATCCCATATAAATAGTTCTTAAAAGAGCATATTGCTCAAGGCAGGCTTTTTTTTTAAAAAACTAGTAGGAGGACTTCAGGGGATATTTTTGGTTTAAAGTTTAAAGATGATCTCAAGGCAGTAGTTTCAGGGATTCATCCACCCTCCATGGCTCCAGAAAGTCTACAGTCCATGAGAATTTGAAATTCTGGTCTGCATTTTCCCCCTTTTGATCAGGATTCTTCTATGGAATCTTTGATCAAAATGTTCAGTAATGTTAGCCGGGCCACCGTCCAGTTCTGGTCTCATGGCAAGGGAGGCAGTTGTTCATAGTGGTAATTAGCCACACATTCCATATCCTCCTCCTGTTCCTGACTGTCCTTCCTGCTCCATTGTTCAGGCAAATAGAGACTGATTGTTGTGCCCTGGATGGCTACTTGCAAGCGTTTAAGATCCCTGGTGCTATGCATCAGAAGTAGGAGGTAGAACAGAGGCACTAAACACGTTATTAGGCCAATTAACTGAGATGTCCCATGAAATCATGACCCTAAACCTCCAAACCAAGAAACCAAATCCCATGAGGTGTTTGGTTGTACATAAGCAGCCTCAGCAGCTACTCTTTTTTTTGTTGTTGTTGTTATAAATATATGTATCATACAGCTTTTGCCAGTTCAACTTTTTACAGGTGTACAACTTACAGCAATTGCAATAATCTGCCGTGCAACCCTACCTTTAATCAATGTCATATTTCCATCACTGGTATCCTCTTTCCCTCCTCCCTCCCGCCCTTAAAACCAAAAGAAAAAAAGCCCATTGCCATCAAGTCGATTCCGACTCATAGCAACCCTATAGGACAGAGCAGAACTGCCCCGTAGGGTTTCCAAGGAGCAGCTGGTGGATTTGAACCGCTGACTTTTTGGTTAGCAGCCAAGCTCTTAACCACTGTGCCACGCTCCTGCCCCTGGTAATGACTAATAAACTTTGTTCTCTATACATTTGCCTTTTCTTGTCTTTTTATATAAGTGAGGTCATACAATATCTGTCCTTTTGTGATTGACTCATTTCACGCAGCATGATGTCTTCCAGCTCCATCCATACTGTAGCATGTATCTAGACTTCTTTTCTCCTACTGGCTGAGTGGTATTCCATTGTACGTATGTACCGCGCTTTGTTATCCATTCATCTATTGGGATGGGCATTTAGGTTGTTTCTACCTTTTGGCTGTTGTGAATAGTACTACGGTGAACACTGGTGTATAAGTCTCTGTTTGAGTCTCTGCTTTCAAGTCTTTTGAGTATATACTTAGGAGTAGAATTCCTGGCTCATATGGTAGTTCTATTTTTAATTTTTGAGGAACTGCCACACTGTTTTCCACAACGGCTGTACCATTTTGCCTTTCCACCAGCAATGGGTAAGGGTTCCAATTTCCCCACATCCTCACCAGCATTTGTTATTTTCTGTTTTTGTTTTTCATCTTAGCCCTTCTAGTGGGAGTGAAATGGTATCTCATCCCAATGTTATCTTGAAACCCAAATTCCCAGAGAAAAAGATGGATGCTGTAAAACCTATATGTGGCAGAGTGGGGCTGGTTGTGTCCCCAGCTGCCAGCGTTTGAAGACAGCCTGTTCTTTCCTGTTGGTTCCTTCCTTTAGGGAGGCAGGCATGGCATCCAGCCTGGCTTCCAGCACATGCTCAGCTTGAGCACAGTGGGGAGTGGGTGCTGGTGGCGTTGATGCCTATGGAGGCAGTCCTGTGAGTTCACGATGTCTGGATTCTTTTGGTTGCTTAAAGTAGGAGTTAAACAGTGTCACTCCTCGGGAAATCGAGGGCAGAGTCTATCCTGAGAAACTGTCCTGCAGCTGGCTTTTCACTTCATCCAGAATGTTCATCTCTCTGAGTCTCCTTTCCCAGGGCCAATCAGTGTTACAGCCAAGATGACATTGGAGGTAGAAAACCCTGTCTGGGTGTGAGGGGGCGGCTTAGGAGCAGATGGAGCACAGGGAGGTGAAGCGAGGGAGTCGGAAGAGGCCGTGCCCTTGGTAGAAAGCAGAGCCATCCTACCAGAGCCTTTGGGGTGCCTTCCAGGGACTTCAGCTGGGGGGATGGGCACCCTTAATGCGTGTGCTGCTCTGGTCCTCACTGGCAGTGAAAATGACAACTGTCATTGATTGAGCCCAGGCCACAGGGTCTGTGCCTGAAGGGCGGTGTTAAAAGCCCTGCTCATCAGGACCCAACTTGGCTTTGGATGAGGTCTGTCAGACTCCAGAGCCTGGGCTCTTTTCCCTGTGGTACCTAGCTTTTTACAGAAGGTTAAAAGGGCCCTTTTAGGCCTCAGACAACCCCACATTAGCCTCAAAATAGGATCTGATCTAGATGCAGTTGTGGGCGATTTGCCATTGACCCCTCTGTGAGAAAAGCCTCCCTTTGCTCCACTGGCTGCCTGCGTGCCCTGCAACTTGGGCCTGCTGGCCACGTGTCAGCATCACTGCTGTCCTGGGGTGAACCCCTCAGGCCTCTTCACTCCGTCCTTGTCATTAGGTGTGCTGTGAGCCTGCCATTCGTTTCGTTTGTTTATTGTTGTAGTTTAAGTGAAAGTTTACATTTCAAGTTAGTCTCTTATACAACAATTTATACATACATTGTTATGTGACTCTAATTGCTCTCCCCATACTGTGACAGCACACTCCTTTCCACCCCTGATTTCCCATGTCTGTTCAACCAGCTCCTAACCCTCTCTGCCTTCCCATCTCACCTCCGGACAGAAGCTGCCCATTTAGTTTCATGTATCTACTTGAGCTAAGAAGCACCCTCTTCGTGAGTGTCATTTTATGTCCTACAGTCCAATCCAATCTCTGTCTGAAGAGCTGGCCTCGGAAATCATTTTAGTTGTGGGCTGATAGAGAATCTGGGGGCCATTCTTTCCGGGGTTCCTACAGTCTCAGGCAGACCATTAAGGAGCCTGCCATTCTTGACCTTGGCTGAGCAGGGCTTCTGTGGTGTGGCTCCGGATCCTTGAGCCAGAGTGCCTTGGCCCTAACCTCAAAGCGAGACCCAGCTCCCCAGGGAGCTGGCCATGGGCCTGATCTTTGCCTCCTGAAGCCAGAAGACACTGAAAAGGCTTCAAATAGATTTATTCAGTGGCTACCTCAGTTGCCATCTCCTCCCTGAAACCTGCCCTGAAAGTGTCTAAAATTAGCTGTTCTCCGTGGGAGGGATTGGGTGAGTGAATATTTATTAGGCACCTTCTGGGTGCCAGGCATCATCACATTACCTCATTGGGTCCTCACAGTGATCTGAGGGCCAGGAGGGCCAGTGACGCCCAACAGTGGTGTCTGCTTTCCGGAAGCCCAGATCTTTCCCACTCCACCAAGCATGGAGCAGCCAGGGTTGGAAGCTTCCCACCGCCAAGACACCAGGCCTGTGGGTGCAGGGACCCCACGTTCCTAAAATAAATCTCTGAGGAGGAAGTCAAATCTGGTTGGCCACAGCCCTTCCAGCCCCACTTTGCTTTCCCTGTTGCAGAGAAAGTCAAGCAAAGCGAAGGAGAAGAAGCAGAAGCGGTTGGAGGAGCGAGCAGCCATGGATGCCGTCTGTGCCAAAGTGGACGCCGCCAACAGGGTGACTCTCCCCGCTTTCCCCGTCCCTGCCTCCTGCAGCCTCAGCCTGGTTTTTAATTTGACTTCTTTTGGCGCCACTCTGTGGCAGAACTGTGTTACTGCCGCCCAAATCTGAGGGCTGTTTTTGGGGCTGTGAACTGAACCTCCAGGGTGGAGTGGGTCTGTCCAGCGTCTGCTTCCAAAGAACAGGGCTCTTTGTGCAGAACCTGCAGCTTTGCCCGCATGTTCACTTTTGCGATGACTCTTTTCTTTCCCTCCACAGCTTGGAGATCCTTTAGATGCTTTCCCGGTGTTCAAGAAATATGATCGGAATGGGTGAGTACATTTAGCATTCTTAACTGTTGTTCTTTTGAATGTCTTCAGGAATCCACCTTCCCGGAGCAGGCTTCCTCAGACGCTGCTTTTCTCATTCTTCTTCCTTGAGAAGCAGCAGAAACTGGCTAGTACCCTCCGTCGATATAAACTTCCCAGTTAGGGTGATAAAGGAATCTGTGAATGACAAGGATAGCAGTTAATCTCAGACTATGTAGGACTTTGTGTTCTCTCTAGTATAAGGAGCCCTGGTGGAACAGTGGTTAAAGCGCTCGGCTATTAACCGAGAGGTTAATGGTTCTAACCCCCCAGCCGCTCTGCAGGAGAAAGATGTGGCAGTCTGCTTCCATAAAGATTTAAAAAAAAAACAGAAAACCAAACCCATTGCCATCCAGTTGATTCCGACTCGTAGCAACCCTATAGGACAGAGTAGAACTGCTGTAAATCTTTATGGAAGCAGACTGCCCTATCTTTTTCCCACAGAGCGGGTAGTGGGTTCGAACCACAGACCCTTCGGTTAGCAGCTCAGCACTTAGCCATTGTGCCACTAGGGCTCCTTTACAGCCTTGGAAACGCTATGGAACAGTTCTACTGTGTCCTGTAGGGTCTCTGTGAGTCAGAATCAACTGGTCGGCAGCAGGTTTGGTTTTTTGGCTTATTCTCTCTACAGAGCTGAAACAAACATGGAAAAACATCTAGCCGAACACCCTTGTTTTATAGAGGGGGATACTGAGGCTCGGAGAAGTTGAATGAGATTTCTGAGCTTATGGAGTTTCCCCCGATAGATGAGGAGGCTTTTAATTCGAGTCCAGTGATCTTTCCCTGATTGTATAATTATTAAAAGCCATTTACTGGCTGTTTGACCCTGGACGAATTATTTAACGTCTCTGTGCCTCAATTTTCTAATCAGAAATGGGCCTGATCATTGTACCTTCTTTATAGGGTTATTAGGACGATAAGATGTAAAGTTTGTACTAAAAGCTGTGTAAGTGTTAGCTCATATTATTACTGTTATTGTTACTATAGAATTACAACTTACTATAGGATCTGAGTTAAAGTCTCCCTCCCCTTTTTCTGTTCTTTTGGTTTATAAAATAGGATTCCTAATCTGCCCTTCCTAAGATGCTATGGATGAGTCATTTTCCTGTAATGTAACATGTTGGCTTAGAAGGAAAAACGGGTTATGGTTTTAGGGAAACCTGGGTTTGAATCATAGCTCTGTCTCCTGTTAACTATACATATGTCCTTGAGAAGTCACTCCTCATGCCTCATTCTCTTATTGTTAAATGGGGTTATGAGGCCAAACTTGCAAAATTGTTTTCAGGAGGAAAGAGAATAAGTCTATCTACATAAGTAGCAGCTGGTAATGAGTATTCTAATGAACAAGTTGTTGTTAGCTACTGTCAGATCGGCCCTGACTCATGGCTGCCCCATGTACAATAGAACAAAATGCTGCCTACTCCTACACCATCCACACGATTGGCTGTAGATTGGATCATTGTGATCCATAGGGTTTTTATTGGCTGATTTTCAAAAGTAGATCATCAGGCCTTTCTTCCTGGTCTGTCTTGTCTGAAAGTTATGCCGAAACCTGTTCAGCATCTTAGCAACACACGAGCTTCCACTGACAGGAGTGGTGGCTGCTCATGAAGTGTATTGGCTGGGAGTTGAACCTGGGTCTCCCGTTAGAATTCTACTACTGAACCACCAATGCCTCAATGAACAAGCTAGACGAATGCAAATATGGGATTATAAAGTGAAGACTTAGCAGGTGAAAATACATGTGCCTTTCTTAGGCGTGTGAGTTTCACAGTAGTACATCAATTTATTGTTACTCCTTCCTGTCTGTGATTAGACACATTACAATCCTCTAGTAGCATTCAACTTTTAGGGGGCCCTTTGACATAGTCTAGTCTTCCCTTCCCATGAGATCTCTTATTGTTTCCATACTCCACATTCCTACTAACTTGTGGAAATATGGAACGGCTCTAAAGCAGGCATTGCCACCTGACTGGGCTTCTTTGGTCCTGGAATCTCGTGTTATTCGTGCGGCTGTGATCCCACTTTCCCATATAGAGTACTCAGGTTAATGGAGAATTTCGACTGCAGACAGCCCCTTGGAAAATATATGGCTCAGACAGACGCAGGGCTGTGTTTGGGCAGTCCTGATGAGGTTGGTACTTAGGAAGAAAGGGAAACTTCAGGGGCAGGAAGTTCAGGATTTACTAGGCTGAGCGCATGTGCCGCTTACATGGCGTGCCAGCCAGCAGAAGTGACGATATCTGAGAGCTTGTGTTAAAGGCCACAGAAGGACATGGGTCCTCTCGGAAAAGGTTGCTACCTAGAGGACATCATTTCACAGTTTGGCCAAGGGGTTTAACTGTGCTTTATTTAAATTTTATTTAGAAACAGATACCTTAACGCCTCCAGCATTTGTTAGTTTAAGAGAACAGAGCATTGGGGTGGACCCCATGCCACCCTGTTTGATCAGCCAAGCGCGTCCGCTGTGTCCCCAGCAGGCAGGACTCCTCAAAGGGGTGTCCGGCCGTGGCCTTCCTGAAGGGCCTGAGGTCGCCCAGCCAGTTCTGAAGGTGAGATTGGGCGATAACAAGGGAGAGGTCCCATGGGAGCCCAGGAAGGAGTCAGCTCAGATATTAAAGCAACAGGCAAAACACCTAAGGGCAGGAACCAAGGGAACAAAGAAGATACAAGTGTTTATGACAAAGTGCAGAAGAGATCGGGAGGGTAGAACAGAGCAGAGAAGGACAAGAAGTTTACAAAGTGCCAAGCCTGACAAGGACAGCCAAGGGGAGGCAGGAAATGGGACTGTGGTTGGGCGGTGGGCCGGGCGGTGACAGTTGTTAATCTTGCCTGAAAGGTTTCGTCCCTTCCCAGGCACTGTCTGTGGTCATGTGTGAGAGGCAAGGCCCAGTCTTGGCTTTTCTCTAGCTTAACTGAGACCCGGCAGGCCTCGCTGTTAGACTCTCAGGGAGGGGTGCGGTGCCTGTAGCGTGGCCTGAGCCCTCTCCAGACGCCTCCTTCTCTTCTCCTCAGGTTAAACGTCTCCATCGAATGTAAGCGAGTGTCTGGACTAGAGCCGGCCACTGTGGATTGGGCCTTTGACCTCACCAAAACCAACATGCAGTCCATGTAAGCATGCCCTGAAGGGAGGAGAGCCTTGTTTCCCCGGCTGGCTGCCCCCTCCCAGAGTTCCCCATCCTGACCATCCCCCAAATCCCCCAGGTATGAGCAGAGTGAGTGGGGCTGGAAGGACCGAGAGAAGCGGGAGGAAATGACAGACGACCGAGCCTGGTACCTCATTGCTTGGGAAGACCGTTCCATCCCCGTTGCCTTTTCTCACTTCCGGTTTGACGTGGAGTGCGGGGATGAAGTCCTGTACTGGTAGGAGTCAGGCTCAGGGTGGGGCAGTGGAGCAGGGAGGCCTGGTGGTCCTCTGGGTACTCCAGCCATGCAACAGAGTCCACCATGCTTATCTGGGCTCGTGGGCTGCCAGGGGCTGCAGGCCTCCTCTGCCACCCCTCACACCCTCCTCTCCGATTTCTTCATCCAGCTACGAGGTGCAGTTGGAAAGCAAGGTGCGGCGGAAAGGCCTGGGGAAGTTCCTCATACAGATCCTGCAGCTCATGGCCAATAGGTAAGGAGCACTGCTTGGGGGCCCTCAGGTGTTGCTCAGCCAGAGACACATCTGCTGTGCTCTGAGCCTCCTTGGAGGACAAGGCTCACGGGAATGCTTGGGAGAAAGGCGTGCAGAGCCCACTCAGTACACTAGCCCTGCCTTGGTGTGACTCCAGATGTCATACACTCCACTCAGGGCAGCTAGCATCTGAGGGCCTGATCTGTGCTAAGCTCTGTGCCCAAGGCATGGGATTTAGAGAGGAAGTGGAAAGGGTTTCCGCTCTAGCAGAAGTCACAGGCAGGTGGGGGCCTGATGCCCGTGCCGTCTGTGCAGCTGGGTAAGCTCCGTAACAGAGGGGAGCAACCGCATGCTTGGGTGCCTGAGAGAGGCTGGCACCAGGGCTCGGGGACACTTCAGAGGAGTGGGCGAGAGCAAGCAGGCAGAGATGGAGAGGGAGCGGAGATTCCATCTCTCTTAGAGACGCCCTCTTTGCCTTCTTCTCAGCACACAGATGAAGAAAGTTATGTTAACAGTATTTAAACACAATCATGGCGCCTACCAGTTCTTCAGAGAAGCGCTGCAGTAAGGAGCTGGGCCCTGGTGGGGGACCCTCTGGCTATGGGAGGTGCCACTTTCCTGGTTCTGTCCCCACTCATCCTGACCCCTGAGCTCACGGCATGCTCAGGATGGGCACAGGCGGCCCCGGAGCGGGGACGGAGGCTGGTGAGATGGCATGGCAGTACCCTTGGCGTGGCCCCTCACCCCCGCTCCTGCACCCTCACTCCTGGAGGCCTCCTGAGTGCGGCTGCTGGAAAAGTCTGGAACCAGGAGGAGAGCCGTCAGCTCCCTGTAGCCGGCCCTTTTCTCCCACCTCCTTGCAGATTTGAAATCGACGACTCTTCCCCCAGCATGTCTGGCTGCTGCGGGGAGGAGTGTTCCTACGAGATCCTGAGCCGCAGGACCAAGTTTGGGGACAGCCAGCACTCTCACACGGGTGGACACTGTGGTGGCTGCTGCCACTGAACTCCCAGAGCCCCTGCGAGGCAGACTGTACGCCTCAGGCCTGTCCTCTCCCCGCTCGCGCAACGCCACCGCCGCTCACCAGGTGCCCTCAGAGCTGTGGCCTCCTCAGCCCTTCACGGGCCAGGCTGCCCCCCAAAAGCACAGAACCCTGGGAAGGCGTGGTCCAGGCTGCAGAGATGCCCCACCC
>NW_004444049.1:7171439-7178110 GCF_000243295.1 Trichechus manatus latirostris | reverse complement strand
GAAGACGGTGCAGAAGGAGGCTCAGAAGGAGCGCTGTGACAGAGATCATGGGAGGGGCTTGTGCTGAGACACCAGGAAGCAAGAGAGCTCTTGCCAGCCGGATTTTTGTGGATCTGCAGTGAGAGTGGAACGTCTGTCTGGGGACCAGCTGACTCGGGGCGGGGGGGAAGGCCGGCCCCCTCTCCATCGCTGTTGTGGTTGGGGCTGAGAACCAGGAACATATTGGGCCCCCTGGGGACCGTTGCTTCTCTGGGATTTTGCACTCTGCTACATTCTAAGCTTCACCTCTCGATCTCATGGCAGGGACACAGCGGGGACTTGAGTTTTCATTCATAGAAAAAACCAGAGGTCCTGCCTGTTCCTCCCCACCGTCCCTCACCACTCTGTCCCCTGCCTTCTCCCCCACCCCAGATACCTCTGCCCTTAGTCTCAAGGGAGATAACATCAGGGAGTCCTACTTTGCCCCCAGGAGCCTCCCTCGTCCTGGAGTATTAATGCATTTCCTTTCATATCTTGGTGCTGATAGCTCTCTGAAGGTGGGGTGCCCCCTGCCCCTGTCCTGCCTGCCCCCTCCACCACCCACCCCTTTCGCGGAGCCCCCAGCCAGCAGCAGGCCAACTCTGCCTGCACTCCCCCGCCTTGCCTCTCGCTGCCTCAGTAAGGCACCAGTGTCATTGTCCTGGCTGGGGCAAGGCCCCCACTCGGGCCACAGCAGGAACACTGCTCAGTGGTCACACGGCTGCTTCTCTGGTATCGCCCTGTGCAGCAGCCAAGCAGGGGAGGCCGGAGTGGGGAAGGAGGTGGCCTTCCTCTTCTGGACTGAGGCAAAGGCGGTGTCTTCTCCAGAGAAGGTGCATGTCAGAACCTATGCTCTCCTGCTCTCCAGGCCTGGCTCCTCTTCCAGGGAAGAAAAGCCAAATCCTTATCCAGTAAAAAGCACCTAACACCTCCCCTTGGGTCTCCTGAACACTGATTTGGGAGTGCCTTAAGGTTCTGGCCTTTGAGAAGTTGCTGTGGGGAAGGCCTGGCACTCTGCCCTCAGTGCCGCGTCCTGTCCCCACCCTCTGCCATGAGCCCGGAGGCATCTGCCCCAGTGGAACCCCACAGGGCCACTCTTGCAGTGCCCGTGCACACAGGCCCCCTCGCAAGTCTGCATCGTCTGCTGGATGCCCCGCGCTGCTCCACATCCCACCAGCAGCGGGACGGGCATTTGCTTGGAGGGGGCCTGACAGCTTTACACTGGAATAAGTCAACCCTCACCCCTACCCTGCCGGTTCCCAGGGGAGTTTACCTGGGGTGAGATTTTAACTTGCTGGAAGAGGATTGGTAGGTTCTTTCCAAGAATCATGGGAACAAAGGAAGCGTGTTTAGGAAGTGTTTCTCCTCTGGTCTCGGTCTCTCCAATGACACACAATAGCTATTTATTGTCTTAGATCATGGTTTTCTGATACCTCCCACTCAGAGACCAGAAGGAGCCCCAGTGTAAACCCCAGATAAGGCAAGTTCACCGCTATATGTCTCTTTCCAGCAGTCGGACATCTGGCACCAGGCCCACTGGTAGAGCACTGGTGCGGGGCCCTGCATGTCCTAGCCACTGCGGCCACTTCCCACAGGGCTTCTGGGGCCAGGGTGGGAGAGGCCTTGTCTCAGACCAGCAGATCACCCTGTTGTTGCTGTTGACCCCATTAAGTTCTCAGACATCAGTCTTTCTCCTCTTCCCCCAGGTCTTGGTTTTGAGAGACATTGCAGGCCTTTTGTACCAGGCTTTATGTTTGAGGCACGTTAAGATATTTTGGGTTTTTTTTCTTTTTTTTTTTTTTGGTCGTATCCACCCTGTTTCAGGTTATCTTGTTGGTGGGTATGTGTATATGGCGTGTATGGTTCTTTTTAACCCTTTCTGGTTTTTTAGAGGAAACTTTGAAGATAAACTCCTCCTTGATATATTTTTTTCTTTGGCAACTTGTTATCACTGGAATCAAAGGGCAAAACGATCTCTTTGCATTGGTTGTATTTGTCACAAATAAAGGACAACTTTGTTCAGCTGCCCGGATGGCTTTCTGATGCCGGGGTGCCATGGGCAGCGTGGGCTCGGGGAGCCCCGACCCTGGCAGGTGAGGTTCCCCTCGGACTGTCCTAGCATTGGGCCCAGACCTGGAGGCTGTGATGGAGATGGCCTCAGGGCTGAGAAGACCTCAGGGTGGCAGACAAACAGCCAGAGATGGGGACTGAGACCAGATGTATGTGTCTGTGCCACTTCCCAGAAGCCCTGGGTAGAGGTCAAAGGTGTTCTCCTGAGGGGAGCCTGCTTTGCATCTTGGAGAGAAGAATCCCAAGCCGCCTGTTGTGACATTTGACACCTGCAGCTAAACATGAATTCCAGTGCACGTGTGTGGGCACTGAATACATGAAAGGGCTGGTGTTCCTTTCCTTTCCCTTTGACTTTATTGTGTTATTCGGAATATTCTTTGTCTCTTAAAAAGGACTCCTCCCCTCTTCCCTCCACTCATAAGAGACAAAGGCTTAAGGAAGGGTAACTCGTCAGGCCTGACAGGGCGGGAAAGTTATGAGCTGGGGGAGG
This sequence comes from Trichechus manatus latirostris, assembly GCF_000243295.1. Classification (NCBI taxonomy): domain Eukaryota; kingdom Metazoa; phylum Chordata; class Mammalia; order Sirenia; family Trichechidae; genus Trichechus; species Trichechus manatus. Next base: position 7,175,532 of record NW_004444049.1, on the reverse strand, counting down.
CTCTGAGTCCTCAAGTGTGACAGATAGTGCTGTGGCAGCTTCTCCCCAGGCAGGGGCGTCTCCCGTGGTGGGGGCTGCCCGGCCCTAGTCTGGGGCTGGGGGGCAGGGCGTTTTGAGAGGAGAGAGGAGGTGGGCCAGTGGGCTGGGAGCTGGGAGTCAGCAGCACTTCCTGCAGATGATGGAGGGGCCAGCCTGGTCATGCTCCTGCTTGCGGATCCACATCTGCTGGAAGGTGGAGAGGGAGGACAGGTGGAGCCCCCCGGTCCGCACAGAGTATTTGCAGTCCTACGAGCTATGATCAGGGGAGAGAGGAGCGGGGTTCATAGCCATCCAGGTGGGTGCGGTCCTGGCGTGTGGTGGCCTCTGCCCTGTGCGTTGGGCACACCCAGAGGACAGTTTGTGCAGCTGTCTTTGAGACACAAAGGAAGGCATCACAGCCCTTGGAAAGGGAGACAGTGTTTCACTTGAGCTTTTACAACAAATTTCTCATTTGACAAAATCCACCCCCCGCCCCCCCACAAGAGTTCTTTGTTCCTGGAACGAAGAGTGTTTTAATCGCAGGCAGGAGTGTTTCGGAATGGCCATCCCCTGCTGGGGGGTAAATGACCACAGTGGTGGGGCCCTCCCTTCATCACTGCTCTGGACAGTTCCCCGAGCTGAGGCTGTGCTCACCTCCTAAATGACCTGGGCAGGCTGTGCCCCTCGGTCCTCAGTGGCTGCGTCTCTGAACTGTGCTGTGCCTCAGCACAAAGCCTGTGGCTCCAGGGGCCACTTGACGTGTTACCGCCACCCTACCTCTAGCTGCATCTCAGGGCTCTTCACTCAAGTGGTCCTTGGCTGGAACTCCACACCTTGAGCAGCTGGAGGAGGAGGCCCGATTGCTGGATGAGTGGTCTTCCATTTCCATCAGAGCTGAAGCTGGTTTGAAAGGGCCGGATTTTCCCAGTTGGGGGTGGGGAACTGGTCACCGGTGGTATCTGCTGTCAGGCTGGGAAGGTAGTCGGAGCAAACTCAGGACGGGCGTGTTCTATGCTGCTTCTCCTCCCCAAGTGGGTTAGAGGCGTACCTATACTGCCTGAGGACGAGGGTCCGGGTGATGGGAAGGTGTTCTAAGGAGCTTCTTATGGACGAGGTGTTATGTGGCTGTGGTGGGGAAGGAAAGTGGCATGTGGCGAGCCCCTGCTGCACCAGTGACAAGCACACCCAGCGCCTGCTGTATGTGGGTGCCGTGAAATGCCTTATTCTCTATTTACGGATATACCGAGAGTTCCAGAGTGCAAGTAACTTGTCAGTGGCCCCAGATGTAAATGGCAGAGCAGAGATTTGAGCCTAGGGTGGAGGTGTTGTCCCTATTTAACAGATAAATCGCCTGAAGCTCAGGAGCGTTCAGACAGACACACGGCAGCACGTGGAGGAACACAGCTCTCTGCCTGGCTCCAAACCCCCTCCCCAGGCCACCCTCCCCTCCCCTCCTGAGGAAGAGCTGCCTGCCCTGGAGCCCGCCAGCAGTTGGGACCCCCCCTTCCCCTCCCCGCCTTGACCTTCATGGTGGTCTGTATCCGGTCTGCAGTGCTGGGTACATGGACGTGTTGTGGCTTGCAGTTCCTTGTGGACGTCGATGTCTACTTCATGATGGAGTTGTAAGTGGTCTAGGATCTCAGTGGACTCCATGCCTGTCAGTGGGGCCTGTGGGTCTAAGGGTCCTGCCTTCCCTCGGGAAATCTCAAGACAGTGCTGCCTGCAGCTGGTGAGGGGGGTGTTCTCTCCAGACAGGGATGACCTCTCTCCCAGGCAGGGGCAAGGGGCTGCTGAGAAAGGGGGACTGGAGTTGAGGCTCTGTGGGGCAGTCACGCGTGGGACCGGGGCTCACCCACAAAGGAGGACTGGAAGCACTCTCAGGACAGCAGAAGCCCTCACTGCTGGTGGTAACAGCCTGCCGTCGGGCAGCTTGTCGCTCTTCTCCGGGGAGGAAGAGACGGCGGCAGCCATGGCCATCTTCTTCTCAAAGTCTAGGGCTGTGGACGCCAGCTTTTCCTTGATGTCCTGTATGACCTCCCGCTTGGCTGGGTGGAGAGGAAAGGGAGATGAATTAGAGGTGACTTTGATTGTGTCTCCATCTCTGCCCTATGCCAGCCCAGCTTAGCCCCTTGTAACCCATCCACCTGCCCTGGGTCAGTGACTCTGCGTTGGGGGTGGCATCTGGTCTGGGGGAGCCCCGCAGGCACACAGAGTCCATTTCTGTGAGGTGCAGCTCTTAGTTATCTAGTGCTGTTATAACAGAAATACAAGTGGCTGGCTTTAACAAACGAGTTTATTCTCTCACAGTCTAGTGGGCTAGAAGTCCGAATTCAGGGTGCCAGCTCCAGGGGAAGGCTTTTTCTCTCTGTCGTTTCTAGAGGAAGATCCTTGTCGTTGATCTTCCCCTGGTCTAGGAGCTTCTCCACATAGGAACCTCAGGTCCAAAGGACGCCTTCTGCACCTGGCACTGCTTTCTTAGTGGTATAAGGTCCCTGTCTTTCTGCTGACTTCTGTTTTTTATATCTCAAAAGAGATTGGCTTAAAACACAATCCAATCTTGTAGATTGAGTCTCATCAACATAACCGCCACTAATCCCACCTCATTACATCATAGAGAGAGGATTTACAACATATAGGAAAATTACATCAGATGACAAAATGGTGGACAATCATACCATACTGGGAATCACGGCCTAGCCAAGTTGGCAGTTCAATCCATGACAGTGGCTAAACCCGTACCTGTTGAGTCGATTCCAACTCATAGCAACCCTATAGGACAGAGTAGAACTGCCCCATAGGATTTCCAAGGCTGTAATCTAAAGAAGAATTGATGCCTTTGAATTATGGTGTTGGTGAAGAATATTGACTATACCATGGACTGCCAAAAGAATGAACAAATCTGTCTTGGAAGAAGTACAGCCAGAATGCTCCTTAGAAGTGAGGATGGCGAGACTTTGTCTCATGCACTTTGGACATGTTACCAGGAGGGTCCTGTCCCTGGAGGACATCATGCTGGATAGAGGGTCAGCAAAAAGTGAAAGACCCTCAACGAGACAGATTGACACAGTGGCTGCAACAATGGCCTCAAAGATAGCAATGATTTTGAGGATGGCGCAGGACTGGGCAGTGTTTTGTTCTGTTATACATAGGGTCACTGTGAGTTGAAACCGACTCGACGGCACCTAACAACAACAATCTTTACGGAAAGCCAACTGCCACGTCTTTCTCCTGCGGGGCAGATGGTGGGGTCAAACTATCTACCTTTTGGTTAGCAGTTGAGTGCTTACCCACTGTGCCACCAGGGCTCCTCGAAATACATTTCCTGAATTCTGCTTGGGCCAAAGTGGACAAAGCGAACCTGTACTGGGGCTTCCAGAGTCCCTGGTGTGGGGTCCTGCTATGGGCTGGACAGGGGAATGGCTCCCTGGCCAGGGCTGTGATCAGACATGCTCACCTGGGCTCCGTGCAGGCTAGCCCACAGTTGGGGGACAAGACCCTGAAAGAAAGGGATCAAGTCTGAAGGACCTGGAGCCTCCTCAGGAATGGGGCTGTTGAACTTGGAGAAGGGGTGCGGGGGCTTCAGCCATGAGCGAAGGTGAAGGAGCAGAGCTGGAGCTGGCTGCAGCTGGGGGCATTGAGGCCTGTGGCCAGTTCTCCCCATAGTGGATTGCCAGCTTAAAGCCCGGAAGAACAGGGTGGTGCACTGGCCCTGTGCCTTTGTGTGGCTTCGCCCAGACACAGAGGGAGATGCTGCAGATGGTGGGCTGGGGGGGTGGCCTAGACACTGGGGCCCATGTTTGGCCTCACTCGCCCCACCCCCCGTTACACAAAAAAAAAACAAACCCATTGCCATCGAGTCAATTCTGACTCATAGCAACCCTGTACGACAGAGTAGAACGGCCCTATGGGGTTTCCAAGGAGCAGCTGGTAGACGAACTGCTGACCTTCTGGTTAGCAGCCAAATGTTTAACCACTGCGCCACCAGGGCTCCGCCCCCCTCGCCGTGGTGACAAAAGCATGAGGATCTTCATAAGGTAGTCAGTGAGGTCCCTGCCTGCCAGGTCCAGGAGCTGGA
>NW_004444049.1:7169032-7169837 GCF_000243295.1 Trichechus manatus latirostris | reverse complement strand
GCAGGCCTGCCCCAGGCCAGCCCAGAGCCCAGGCCAGGTAGGGAACTGGAGACCAGCACCAGGTCAGATGCTCTGGGGGGCGGCATGCTCCAGAAGGTGTGCAGGGGAAGGAAACTGAGGATTTTTACCTGCGGGCCCCACAGGCTACAGTGCAGCCTGCTCCCTAGCCCTCACAAGCTCCGTATGTGGACACAGTCCAAAGCATCTGTTGGGCCAGAGCCTTTCATGGACAAGAGGCCAGACCCGGGCTGGGGTGGGGGTGGGGGAATGTATGGCCAGTGGGGTCTGGGGGCCAGCTCTGAGATGGACATCTGGTAGCTACCTGGCCCATAGATGGCCACTGGGGACTGGAGGACTGCTGGCGTGTGAGGCTGGTCTCAGAGATAGGGGCCAACTCTTCTATCCATCTTCAAGGTTTGCCACCTCTTCCTAGTGCCCTCATCCAGGGAGGAGGGAGTGGGGGCACAGCTTGGGCCCTTGGATCACAGAGACAGGACCCAGGTTGGGGCCACTAGCCTCACGCGTGGCAGGGGGAGTTTCCCAGCAATCAGCAGTGTGGGCAGTCCTGGGGCTGGGGAGAGTGCTCCCCATCCTTGCAGGCAGCACAGCAATCACTCAGGGTATTTCGTAGGGATTCCTGTCCCACAGAAGCCTGTCCAGGGTCCCTGCCTTCGAGAGAGTCTGTCACCCGTGGGCCAAACCTTCCTCATTGGACTAATGAATCTCCCCTCCTTGCTTAATGCCACATGATGCCCTGAGAAGTGCTCATCTTGGAAAATGCAGCAGCAGAAAACCAAACATCACC
>NW_004444049.1:7154173-7158669 GCF_000243295.1 Trichechus manatus latirostris | reverse complement strand
AATCTTTACAGAAGCAGACTGCCCCATCTTTCTCCCTCAGAGTGGCTGGTGGGTCCGAACCATCTACCTTTAGGTTAGCAGCGGAATGCCCACCAGGGCTCCTTCTTGGCACAGTTGTTCTAGGGTAAAAACATCATAAAGTTTAGTAAAGCAAAAAGAAAGGTTTTATTTAGCATATGTTCAAAGAGGCAAAAGTGGAAAAGGACAAGCATTCTGCCAGAGCCATGTCTGCCCGAATCCAACAAATATTATAGAGGAAGCAAAAGCAGGAAAACGGACAAGCATGCTGCTAGAGCCACGTCTGCCTGAGTTCAAGGAATATACAGAGATTCATCAGTATATATTAACATTACAAACGGGCAAAACCACTGAAAGCTTCACCTTTTCACAGATGGGCTAAAAGCTGCTAAATCAACGTGATTCTACTTTTTGAATCGTCTTTCTTGATAATTATTGGTACAGGTTTCAGTAATGACAGTCAGGAGGGTCTTCATTGGTCCAACATATCTTCTATTCACTAAATGCTAATAGAAAAAGTGTGTAAAGTCTTTTGTGCACTGTTTGATTAGTTTATGTGAAAGGTTCCCTAAAAGATGTTTTCCAAGATTTTCCTAGCTATTGTCTTTATACCTCAAGGCCCAGTTGATGTGTCCTTGTGAGTCCAGCTCCAGGCGGGTCACATTCTAGGATGGGGGATAATGGCTCCAATATTATCTCCTAAATCACAGTAACACAAAACAACAACAACAACAAAACCCATTGCCCTCGAGTCTATTCCGACTCACAGCGACCCTATAGGACAGAGTAGAACTGCCCCATAGAGTTTCCAAGGAGCGCCTGGTGGATTTGAACTTCGGACCTTTTGGTTAGCAGCCGTAAGTAGCACTTAACCACTATGCCACCAGGGTTTCCAAAAATCACGGTAGGGGCTAGTAAATATTTGTTGAATAAAGTCAGCTGTAGTGCAAAAGGAAGGCTAGGCAGGAGTTGAAAAAGTGTTCTAGGTAGAACATAAAATGCAAACGGTTTCTGGCTGGGAGAGTAGACAGCAAGGATTGGAAGACGTGGAATATTGAGAAAGAAGGCTGGAGAGTAACATACAGGAATTGGGACTTTCTGTTTAGAAACCAATGCGGAGCCACCGAAGGTTTGTTAAGTAGATGTGTGACTTGGCCACACTGTCGCTGCCTGGACACTGAAATTGGTGAGGGTAAGAGTAGATGAAGGGAGTCCACCTACGAGACAAGAATAACGAGTTCGCGCCAGAAATGACCGAAGCACGGCGGAGAGAAGTGGCTTTCTGAATAGAGAGATTTAAGAGCATGAATGGGGGGAGGAGTCAAGAATGCAGCCTTGGTTTTTAGCTTACGTGATTGAGTGACAATAGATGTCATTCACGAGGATAGGCCGGTTTGGAGGCGGGGCAAAACTGAAAGGAACGCCCCCCCACCCCCTGCCCCGCCCATGGTGGTAGGACGGCGACAATTGGCTGTTTTGAGAAACGCGCCAAAAACTGCCTGGGGTGGGCGGGAGGTGTATTGTGCGTCATTTCCGGAAGACTTCCGGGCCGTGGTGTCCCGGCCTCCCCAGGTCCGGAATTTCCGGGCGGCGTCGCCATTTTGACTTCCCGACCTTGGCCTGGGGCTGATAGCTCTCTACATCCCGCACCGTGCCGACATGTCTGCACTGAAGCCGCTGCTGCTAAGGGGCCTGACAGCCCCAGCTCGGCGGGTCCTCGTGCCGCGCGCCCAGATCAACTCTAAGCCCCCGCGGGAGCAGCTCGGGACCATGGTGAGGAGCGGTTGGGGAGGGTGCGGGAGGCGCCGCGCCGGGTTCGGCTGGGGGTTCTCCACTCTGGGTCTCGGCGGCCCTGGGAGTGCCCTGCACCTTGTGACACGCAGTGTAGCAACGAGGGCAGCAATGCCGGTTTGGGCGTGTTTGGAGGGCGCGAACGAGGGCACGGTGCCCGGGGGACGGTCGGCGCTGTCATCGTTATGTCTTTCCCCTCAGTCCCAGCGCTGGCCCTTACTCGCTTTGCAGCATCGAGCAAGCTTCCTTAGCCTGCTCTGAGCCTGTATACCCTTCGGTTCGTGGGTGATGCCTGAGTGACTGTAGCGATGATGGTGGTTGTTACCGCTATTTATTATTACTGATTATCAGGGAGGAGGCCCTGGGCGGGCCAAACGGTTAAGTGCTCGACTACTAGCCGAAAGGTTGGTGGTCCGAACCCACCCAGAAGCGCCTCGGAAGAAAGGTCTGGCGATCTGCTTCCAAAAGGTCACAGCCGTGAAAACCCTGTGGAGCAGTTCCACTCTGGACACGTGGGGTCGCCATGAGTCAGAATCTTACTGGAAGGCAACTAACAACAGCAAGTTATCAGGGGTTTCAGGGGTTCAGGCAGACACGAGGACCCCAACAGGTGTTTGGAATTCCAGGAAATGTAGAGGAGCGCTTAGCCAGTAATGACAACTTTCACCTGTTTGGAGTTTTTATACGTTTGCGTCAGTGGCAGTACTTGCCCTTGAATGCACGTTTTGAGTCCAAGTTAGTGGGTGGTGAGGAAGGAGCAGAGCCAGGAGAGCACTGCCATTGAGAAAACAATCCTCGTTGCTGTCTAGTGGATTCTGACTCATAGCGACCCTATAGGACAGAGTGGAACTGCCCCATAGAGTTTGTGAGGAGCTGGTGGGTTCGAACTGCCGACCTTTTGGGTAGCAGCCAGGCTCTTAACCACCGAACCACCAGGGCTCCGAGGAGACAATAGTGGTGATAACTGCAGCTAGCATTCGCTGACTGCCTCCTGTTGCCAGGCACTGTGCTAAGGCTGCTGTGCTCCTCTCATTCCGTCCTCCGAGTGGTTGAGGGGACTGAGACTTAGCTGTGGATTGACTTGTCCAAGATCACACCTTCAGTAGTAAAGAGGGAATTTGAATTTAAGCCTGACTCCAGGTTGTCACTTACCATAGGGAATGTGGTAGTGGCTGTAAAAAGTCTTATCCCTGATCCCAAAGATTGAATAACAGTCCTGGAGAGGAGGTGTGAAGGGAGAGGTTTTTAAGGCAAAGAAGGGCAGGTGCATTTTTAATTCTTGGCCTTTGTCAGTATGTAAGATGAGCTTTACAACTGGTTTAAATCCTCTTCTGTCCCTTCATTTTATCAACTGGGGGTAGATTTCTCCATGGATCCCAACCCAGGCTGATGTCCTACCTGCTCCCTCCTTCTCCTTATCCCCTTCCAATATCTGACCCTTGACCTAAAGGCCTAGAATGGGCCTCGACCTGCCATGTCATTCCTGGACTGTAGTTTCCTATAGTGTGGGGGTTAGGGGGAGGCAGAGCTCCCATCTGCCCCTGATTCTTGGCCCTCTGTGAAGGCTGCTGGGACTCCTGAGAGCCCACAGGGCGTCCTTACTCTGGGGTTCCTTTCTTGTGCTCTGTGCAGGATTACATCATTGGGCTCACCTCCTGCTTCGTGTGCTTCCTCGGGCCAGCGGGCTGGGTCATGGCACACATGGAGAACTACAAGAAGCGGGAGTGAAGGGGGCAGCCCTCTCTCTCTGTCTGCGTCCTGACCACCCCCGGCCCATCTGATCATGTCTCCTGCATTCCTGGCCGGCCCTCCCTGGATCATGTCCTTCAGTTACAGTGACCTCTTCTGCAATCATGACCTCTCCATGGTGACATCCTGGGACCACGTATATTGGCTTATAAGGCTCTGCTTGGTGGGGCCCCGACTTGTAACAATAAAGTCTATTTAAACCTTACTTTAGAAATTCATTTTGCTTTTTGCCTGGGCTCCTGCCTCCAGACTTGAGCTGAGGATGGTGTTGGGTGGGGTGTGGAGAAGGGCGCCTGACTGGCTGCCCCGGACTTGGTCTTGTGCCTCAGCTGTTCTCCTTGCTGCCTGGAAGTGGTGCTTCCTTTGTCTGCGAACCCGCATCTAAGTGTTTTCTGGCTTTTTGAGTAAACAAATGCTGTGGTCACTGAGTGATCTTTGTTAGCATCCTCTCTAGCTCCCTTGATTGTGCCAAGATCAAATGACTGTGTGTTCCTGCCATGTTCTTCCCCCTCGGTGAGCTCCAGCCATTTCTCAGCTGCTTTTGCCCTTCCTGGTTGGGGACTGGGACCCTCTACAGTATCTTGCTTTTTTAATGACAACTCCAGGGCCCCTTTCCTTTCAGTGCTGTCCCCATAAATGCTGTGGGTTGACTGGGCTCCTTCGTGCTCCCTGCCTGTGTCCCTGTCCTCTCTCCCTTTGGCTTGGAAAATTTGCTGCTCCTCCATCCCCAGCACCCTTTCTCAGTGATTGTTCCTGGCTGGTATCTGGGGGCCGGGGGTGCCTCCTTAGCTGGAAGAAGTAGTCCACGCCAGGCTGGAACCTGGCTGCCAGTGTCTGGAAGGAACGCTAGACCTGCCAGGCCTCCTCCCAGCAGAGGACATGGCTCCAGCTTTCCTTTGGGTCCTCTTTGCGAGGATAGCGTGGCTGATTTCCGAACC
>NW_004444049.1:7150834-7153324 GCF_000243295.1 Trichechus manatus latirostris | reverse complement strand
GAGCACTGGAGTGTGGACTGGCCTGGGCACTGATCAAGCCTCTACTGAGCAGAGGATCTGAGCTGCTTGGCCCTCGGTGGCCCAGGGTTGCTCTTCTCAGGCTGGGGCACAGATGAGATGTTGGTCTCATAGCCATGGGGTGGCACCGGGAGAGGAGAGTTTCTGTGGTAACTCCACACCCGGCCAAGGATCTGTGTGTCCCTTGAGTTCATAGGGATCATAGGGATGCGTAATAGTCCCCCTGTCCCAGGGGAATGGCTGCAGCTCAAAACTCTGAGTCCTAAGAGCTGCCGCTTAGACACGTGGGAAGCTAGCGGCTGCAGAGGAGCCCTCAGGACCTGGTCGGAGAGAGCCCTCAGCAAACTGACTGGCCCCTGCAGCCCCTTTGCTCTCCCTCAGCGTCTGCATCCTGCAGCACATGTTGGGGTGGGCGGGGTGACCTGCTTGGACAGTTGAAAGCACGAGTGATCTATCATGCTTAAACCCCTTCCTCCCCTCGGTCCTCAGTGTGGGCACTAGGCCTGAAATCTAGTCACCTTTCACTGTCCTTCCCTTGTCTCCGACCCAGTAGGGGCCCAGGAGTAATTCCCTAAAGGAAGCAAGGCTCCTTGTGCTCTGAATGGCATTGTAGGTGTCTGAGTCTGGGTGTCCGAGCCTGAGTCTGCAGGGGTGTGTGTCCGTGTCTGGGGGAGCACGCTGGGTAGGGGAGGCTGTAGTTGTGGCAGTTGCTGTGATGTCAACAACAGTGGACTTGGAGTCAGGAGGCTTGGGCTTGGCTGCCTACTTGAACTTGAGCAAGCCACCTAGCCTCTCTGAGCCTGTTTTCATGGTTGTAAAATGAAGATAGTGCTGTAGACGGAACAATGGTCTCCCAAAGATGTCCATTTCCTAATCCCCAGACCCGTGAATGTTACTGTGCATGGTCAGGGGGACTTTGCAGACGTGACTAAGCATAAACCAAAACCAAATCCATTGCCATCCAGTTAATTCCAACTCATAGCAACCCCATAGGACACAGTAGAACCGCCCTTAGGGTTTCCAAGTCTATAAATCTTTATGTAAGCAGACTGCCCCATCTTTCTCCCGTGGAGCCACTGGTGGGTTCAAACTGCAGAGCTTTTGGTTAGCGGATGAGTGCTTTAACTACTGCCCCACCAGGACTCTGTGACTAAGGTTAAGGACCTTGGAATGGGGAGGCTATCCTGGATTATTCGGGTGGGCCATCGAATCACCTGAGTCCTTGAAAGTGGAAAATGAGGGCGGAAGAGTGGGTCAGAGAGATGTGATGTGAGGACTTGGCCCACCGTTGCTGGCTTTGAAGCTGAGGGAAGGGGCCTGCGAGCCAAGAGAGCTGGGAACGACCCTCAGCTTATGGCCAGAGGAAAATGCGGGCCCCGGACCTATGGCCACGAGGCACCGAAAGCTGCCAACAACCCGGAGGAGCAGGCGGGCGATTCTCCCTCAGCCTCAGGCAGGGACGCAGCCTGCTGTCACCCGGAGTGCAGTCCGCTGAGAGCCACACCAGACCTCTGACCTGCACAGCTGTGAGGTAAGACATTTGGGGGGTGTTTCTGTTGTTTTTGTTCATTGTTGTACTTTAAGTGAAAGTTTACATTTCAAGTTAGTCTCTCATACAGAAATTTATACAAACATCGTTATGTGACTCTAATTGCTCTCCCTGTACTGTGACAGCACACTCCTCCTTTCCACCCCTGATTTCCCATGTCCATTCAACCAGCTCCTGACCCTCTCTGCCTCCCATCTCACCTCCAGACAGAAGCTGCCCATTTAGTCTCATGTATCTACTTGAGCTAAGAAGCACACTCTTAACAAGAATCATTTTATGTTCCACAGTCCAGTCCAATCTTTCTCGGAAGACTTGGCCTTGGAAATTGTTTTAGTTCTGGGCTGATAGAGAATCCGGGGGCCATGCTTTCCAGGGTTCCCATTTGGGTTGTTTTAAGCCACCAGGTCTGTGATTTGTTACTGCAGCAATAAGTAAGCTAATGCATCTTCCTCCTGGTGCTCACAGGAGGGAGGGGTGGGGAAGGTGCATTGGAATGTAAGGTATTTACTGGAGGATGGTGCCCCAACAAGGAATGGGTGGTGTGAGCTTGTGGGGGGTGGGGAGGACTCCCTTTGCTATCTCTACCCCTTCTTCAGGAGGCCTGGTGGAGCAATGGTTAAGCAGTCGGCTGCTAACCAAAAGGTCAGTGGTTCAAATCCACCCAGTGGCTCCGTGGGAGAAAGACCTGGCGATCTGCTCCCGTAAAGATTACAGTCTAGGAAACCCTATGGGGCAGTTCTACTCTGCCATATAGGGTCACTATTCGTCGGAATACTCGAAGGCATGCAACAACAACCCCTTCTTTACTTTCTGCCTCAGGTGGCCCTCATCCTTCAGACAACTGTCACACCAAGCTGGCAGCCCCAGAATACAGACTCAGCTCAGCTTCATCACCTGGCCTCTGCAGTCGGCAAAGCCTCCTA
>NW_004444049.1:7103949-7148644 GCF_000243295.1 Trichechus manatus latirostris | reverse complement strand
GAGTCCCAGGACTCTGAGGGGCATCACGATGTTAGCATGATTTCCTGTCTTGCGGGCCAGATGCTCCTCGCTGCGGCTACAGTCGCAGGCGAGGAGTTCCGGAGCCCGCAGCAGGAATGTTGCCTTCGGTGATTCTAATTTCATCTCCCTACTTATCCCAACACAGTGTTTCAAACTGAATTGGCTCCAGGAGGCTCTTATTACCCCTGGGAACTTTGTGAGCCTGGGAAAGGCAGAGCCAAGCAACTGTGCGGGGTGGAGCAGTGGGCAGACAGCAGCCTTTTCTTTCACCGGGCCTCAGGCCTGCATGTCTGCCGCCGCCACATAGGACCGTAGAGACACGTGATTACGCCTGAGAGTATCCCGTTGCTAGGGGCGTTGCCAAGGAGGGGCCACGAGGAGCGGCTCACTTCCGGGAGGAGGGCCACTGGTAACCCGGAAGCGGTTATCTGTGCGGCGCTGTTTAAAGATGGCGGCGGAGGAACCTCAGCAGCAGAAGCAGGAGCCGCTGGGCAGCGACTCCGAAGGTACTGAGCTGGGGAGTGATGTCTTGCCCGGGCTGGAGGGGCTGATGCCGGGCCGGGCGTCCTCGAGGAGGTTGGGAAGACGGGGCCGCCGCCAGCCGGGGGAAAGCGGGCAGACGGCCCCTTCCTCCGCCTCCGTTGCCCTCCCCTCCCCCTCACAATGGAAGGAGCCGCCGCCCCGCCCCCGCCCAGCCCTTCAGCGCCGGGGCCCGGGGGCCTAGCCCGTTCCCCGGGTCCGAGTAGGAGGGCTGAGGCTTAGGCCAGGCCTAGCGGCTGCGGTCCCTAGAGGCAGCTCGCGCCCGGAGGGCGTCGAGTTCCGCCGGGGCGAGCCGGGCTACGGCGCACAAAGGACCAGCGGGCCGTTCGGATGCCACGGGCCGTTCGGGCTTTTGAGGGTCTTGGGTGTTCGGCTCTGAGGCCTGCGGTCTGCCTTTTCTGCCTGGGTTCTGTTTTCTCCGACCTCGAGGAGGTGGACCTTTCCAAAATGGCCCCGATTGTGCCGGCAGCGTTTTGCATCTCCCACCCTCTCCTCTTTCCACCTACGAGTTGGGCCCTGGGGACTGAGTAGGAGGTCACTTTGGTGGAAGGTACAGCCGTGTTGCAGGGCTGTGTACAGCATGAGTCGAGGGCCAGCCGAGAATCCTGGGTGGTCGGCCCCAAAAAGAGCCTTCCAAGTCATTCCCACCACACACACACTGTTACACACTTAACCACCCACTCGAGAGACTGAGGTCTGGGAAACCCGGGCCCCTAGGAAGAGATGTGGTCCTGATCACCTAAGTTAGAGAGCCAGGACTAGAATTCAGGTCTCCTGGCTCCTCACCAATGCCTGGTGCTTGATGATTGTGGAGCACTTAATGGTGCACCTTTAGTCCCCCCTACTTCTCCTGACATTTCAGGGAGGGAAGGAAGGTGGTGAGCTGAGCCCCGTTTTACAGGTGAGGGACTGGGCTATGCTGTGAGGGAGCAGAGGAGAGGCTTTGCGATGAGGAGTTCAGACTTTGCGATTGGACACATCTGAGTTCAGCCAGCACACAGCTTTGTACTAGTTGTGACCTTGGGCAGATTTCCTCACCTTTACATCTGTTTAATTGTCTGTAAAGTGGGCATCATTAACAATACCAGGACTGCGGGAGGATGAAGGGTGTGACTGTAAAGTGCAGGCTCACAGGAAGCTCTCGTCTAGCCCAGGACTCTGCCTCCTCGTCTTGCTTTCCCCAAGAGACCCGCCTGGCCTCAGAGCAGTCCCAGGCTGCTGGGAAGCTATGCTAGAAAGAAGGGAGGGAGGAGGTGTCAGAGCTGGAAGAGCGAATCTTGGGGGTGATGAGTTCTTCCATCTCCTTTTAAAGATGAGGAAACAGGAGGGGATGTGACTTAGTCAAGATTACACAGAGTCGGGGTGGAGCCAGGTGTAAAATGCATGGTTCCAGACTCCAAGTCCACCTTCCTGGAGTGGCAGTGGCTGGGACCCATGTAATCCTCGGCTTTTCCTTTTTCCTCCAGGTGTTAACTGTCTGGCCTATGATGAAGCCATCATGGCTCAACAGGACCGCATTCAGCAAGAGGTGAGGGGCTGATGAGGGTGTGGGAGGCAGTGGCCAGGGGCCCCACTGTGGGATGCATAGGCTGGGCCTGAAGAAGCCCCTTAGCTATCTCCACTTTGGAAGCCTCCCTTCTTCCCAGTTATGCTAGGTGCTGGGTGCCTTTATAGAGGTCACTGTGCTACTGGGTGCCCTTCATTTAGGTGCCCTGGCTATTAGATGTGGGTCACCAGGTCTGTCTGCCTGAACGTGATGGCCGTCCTGCCCTCCGCAGATTGCTGTGCAGAACCCTCTGGTCTCAGAGCGGCTGGAACTCTCGGTCCTGTACAAGGAGTATGCTGAGGATGACAACATCTATCAACAGAAGATCAAGGTGGGGGCCTGGCCAGAGGGGCAGGAAGAGTCCTGGGGTGGGGGCAGGAGCGTGGCTGCTTCAGATCTGCCCTTTACTGTGTCTGGCCTCGGAGGGTAGCGTGATGGGGGAGACCTCTGGTTGCTGGTTTGAAAATGTGCCGGCTCTGGAATCAAAAAGACCTCTATTCAGATTTTGACTCTGCCACTTAGCAGCTGTATCCTTGGCAAGTCCTTCAGTTTCTCTGTAAATTAAACCCATTGTTGTCCAACTCATAGCGACCATATAGGACAGAGTAGAACTGCCCCGTAGGGTTTCCAAGGAGTGACTGGTGGATTCGAACGGCCAGCCTTTTGGTTAGCAGCTGAATGCTTAACCACTGGTGTTACCAGGCCTCCCTCTGTAAAATAGACTTAATGAAAGCACCAGGGGGCAGTGGTGGTTCAGTGGTAAGATGCTTGCCTTCCATGTGGGAGACCTGGGTTTGATTCCTGGCCAGTGCTCCTCATGTGCAGCCACCACCCATCTGTCATTGGAGGCTTGTGTGTTGCTGAGATGCTGAACAGGTTTCAGCAGACCTTCCAGACTAAGGTGGGCTAGAAGGAAGGCCTGGTGATCTACTTCTGAAAATCAGCCATTGAAAACCCCATGGATCACAATGGTACCATCCACGGCTGATCATGGGGATAGCCCAGGACACAACAGTGTTTAGTTCCATCGTTCCGTGGGGTCACCATGAGTCAGGGGTGATTGATGGCAGCTAATGACAACAGCTTATAGCATAGGGTGGTTGTGAGGTAAAGGGAGGTGCCTGTGTGGGGCCTGGTTCAGGCTGGCAGGTAGCCAGTGGTCACGCATGCTCGTGTGGGGCTGACCAGGCTGGGGTTGCAGCAGAGGCGAGTCCCATAGCCTGCCTCCTGGATGCTTATGGAAAGGCAGGCAGCTGTTGGGAAAAGGGGCCTCCAGACCTTTGTGCACAAGGCATGCTGCATCACTTACAGAATGAGGTAAGTCACTTAACCTCTCAGTGTAAACAGTAGGTAACAGGCACAGAGTGGGGGCTAGTAAACGTCACTCCACCCCCCCAACCCAAAAATCAAACCCATTGCCATCGAGTTGATTCCGACTCATAGTGACCCTATAGGACAGAGTAGAACTGCCCGCTAGGGTTCCCAAGGAGTGCCTGGTGGATTCAGACTGCCAACCTTTTGGTTAGCAGCCAGACTCTTAACTACTATGCCACCAGGGTTTCTACACCCCCCCAAAATCAGAGGAGCCTAGAACATTCTACTTGGAAAGAGGGGCCTTCATGGTTATCCATTTCAGGGGGCAGGCAGGTAACCCAGGAGATTGAAGATGGCCAGGACGTCAGGTGGTAAATGACGAAGGCACCACGGCCTCAGTATTAGCCATTGAGTAGGGAGTGGAGGCCCCTGGGACAAATGGGAGTGGCCACAGCTGCCACTCCATTGTTGCCAGATGTGTTTTTCCAAGAGAAGCCAGAAATGATGTGAAGTCTCTCGGCTTCTAACGTCGTAGTTGTTGTGGGTTGCCGTTGTTGGTTCTGACTCATGGCAACCCCGTGTATAACAACATAACGTTGCCCAGTCCTGCGCCATCTTTATGATTGTTATGTTTGAGTCCCATCGTTGGGGCTATTGTGTCAGTCCATCTCATGGAGGGTTCCCCTCGTTTTTGAAGACTTCCTTTGGTTTCTAATAGTTGACAGCTAATTCATATTTAAAATGGCGTATGGGCCAACAACACATCTCAGGCTGGATCCAGCTGTGCACGGCCTTTGGTCTGCTAGGACCCCTTGGCTCAGAGTGTTTGTGACTTACCCAAGAGGCCTGCAGAGAGATGAAGGCACCGACTCTGGAGCCTGATGGCCCTGGGTTTGAGTCCTGGCTTCACCACTCCCAACTGTGTGATCCTGGGCACTGGACTTCTTAGAGCCTCTGCTGTTTTCTTGTCTCTGGGTGGACATGCCTTGTGCCTCACAGGGCTGGTGTGAGAACTAAAATAATGGTGGTCGGGTGCTGAGCTCAATGCCTGGAATGCAGCGGCGCTTAGTCAGTGGTGGCTTCCTCCCTCCTCCACATGGTAGGTTAGTGGGATGAGGTCCCCATTTTGAGACCTATCTGTTAACACTAGGCCACCCTGATAAAATTGGACAGGATGGGCCACTCAGGTTTTTCCCATCGATTCATTCAGCGGATGTGTGAGTAGCCCACTGTATGCCATCTGTGTAAGAAGCCCACCTCAGGGTCCAGCACCCCCACCCTGTGTGCAGGGCCTGAGCCACCCTTTCCCCTTGGGAAGAGAGAGAGCCTGACCTTGTCTGCAGAGCCCACGCAAAGGTGGGCACAGACTTTCCTCATCTGTAAAGTAGCCTCCTGTGAGGACTAAACAGGGTAATGGATATTAGCCCTTAGCACAGTGCTTGGCACAGAGAAAGTGCTCAGAATGATCACAGCAGCAACCCACCACCTACCTGTCAGTGTGTCACACCGTGGTGGCTTGAGTGTTGCCATGATGCTGGAAGCTACGCCACTGGTGTTTCAGATACAAGCAGGGTCACCCATGGTGGACAGGTTTCGGCAGAGCTTCCAGACTAAGACAAACTAGGAAGAAGGGTGTGGTGATCTACTTCCGAAAATTAGCCAATGAAAATCTTATGGATTACAACAGAGTATTGTTGGATATAAAAAAAACCAATTGCCGTTGAGTCCGTTCTGACTGATGGCGACCCCACGTGTGTCAGAGGAGAACTTTGCTCCATGGTGTTTTCAGTGGCTTATATTTTGGAAGTAGATTGGCAGGCCTTTCCTTCCAGGTGCCTCTGAGTAAACTGGAACCTCCAACCTTTTGGTTAGCAGCCAAGCACCTTTACTGTTTGTGCCACCCAGGGACTTCGTTGTCCAGTACAGTGCTGGAAAATGAGCCCAAACATACCATCGATCATGCAGATGGCCCAGAACCAGGCAGCTTTTCATTGTCTTCTGTTACACCCACTGTCAGGCAGCTGACAACAACAACATAGTAGCGAAGTGATTTGGGCTCTTTGTAGTAACTACATGCTGTTTGCTTAACATTTATTGAGCACATACTGTGGTCCACGCGTGGTTTTAGGTACTGGAGATGGAGTGATGTCTCAAACTAAGAAATTCCCCTGCTTATGAGCTGACAGCTAGCACGGGGGGACCGCAATACATAGTGTGTCGGAAGGTGGCAAGTGCTGTAGAGAAGAAAGGAGATAGGGAGTGTGGGGGCATTTGCCATTTTAAGTAGGGTGGTCTTGGAGCCTCACTGAGAAGGTAGTATCTGAGTTATGTGTGGGCCTTTCCGTCTGAGAGCAGAGCAGGCAGGGGCCCAAGGCAGCTTGAGGAGCGGCAGGGAGGCTGGTGTGGCTGGAGCCGAGGGGTGGGAGGTGAGAGTCAGTGGGGGGCTCTGAGTGACGGGGAGCCATTTAACAGGTCACTCTGTTGAGAATTGACTGCAGGGGGCGAGGTGGGCACAGGGAGACCTGTCAGGAGGCTTTTGCAAGAAAACAGGAAGTGATAGTGATGGGAGTAGGGTGGTAGAGTTACGGAGTGAGAAGTAGTTGGATCCTAGATATTGAAGGTAGAGCCAGAAGGATTTGCTGTGGGTTGGATGTGGGTGTGAGGGAGAAGTCAGAAATGACTGCAACAGTTGTGGCTTGGACAGCTGAATGGCCCGAGTTGTTCATGGAGGGAAAACCTTTGTGAGCAGCAGGGTTCCTGGGGAGGTTGAGATGCCTACTGGGCAGCTCCCAGGGGGTGTGGAGGAGGCAGTTGGATGTGTGAGTCAGAACTGAGGTTAAGGGCTGAGATAGGGCAGAGATTTACATTTGGGGTATTTAAATCCCCACGACCAGATGACATGGAGAGTGAGCATAGTCTAAAAGCGGAAGGCATCCCAGCCTTGAGCAGGGTCGTGCCGCCCGCATGGTGGTGTCGCGCACGTGATAGGACTCGGGTGTTGTCATTACCATCTTCTGGCAGATGGCAGTAAGGTATCTCCAGGAAGGGTGCCGGTTGGTTTGGTGTTTGACTTCCAGAGATTAAGGCAGATGAGGGGAATCAGCTGGTGAGGTAGGAGGAAGACAAGCAGAGGTGGGGACTACGTGGATGCCATCACCACAGTCACCAGCTCCGGGAGTCGGGAGCCAAGGATGGCATGTGGCCGCCTGGAGCTCAGTAGCCCCCACCTGTATGTGACCTTTGGGTTCTCCTTGGACAGCCCTGGTTCTGGCCCGGGTGTTAATGGGTTGTGGGGGTGGGGCTGCCTCTCTGCAGGACCTCCACAAAAAGTACTCGTACATCCGGAAGACCAGGCCTGATGGGAACTGCTTCTATCGAGCTTTTGGATTCTCCCACTTGGAGGCGCTGCTGGATGACAGCAAGGAATTGCAGCGGTGAGGCGGGTGGGCACCTGGACACCGAAGGAGGTGGGTGAGGGTTTCTGGAAGGGCTCATGAGGCTCCCTCCTCCCTCTTGATGAATAGGAGGTACGGTTCTACCTTAGGTCAGATGGATGGGCTGGGTTCCCGCTTGTGGCGTCTGTTCTGAGCTGGGATAGGGCCCAGCCTGGTCTGAGGCCAGACAGTGCTAGCTGTGTCCTTCGCCTTGGGCTGGCCTCTCTGGGCCCCTGCACTGTTGGCCAAGGAGTCCATGCTGGCCTCCGTCTCCTTCCCATCCACAGGTTCAAGGCTGTGTCTGCCAAGAGCAAAGAGGACCTGGTGTCCCAGGGCTTCACTGAGTTCACAATTGAGGATTTCCACAACACGGTGAGCCCGCCGCCTTGGTCCTGGGCTCAGCCAGGGCACAGGGAGGCATGCGTGGCTGTGTTGGGGTTGCCCCATCTTCTCCTCCCTCATCTTGCCTTCTCTTCCCTGTGGGTGGCAGTTCATGGACCTGATCGAGCAGGTAGAAAAGCAGACCTCAGTCGCCGACCTGCTGGCCTCCTTCAACGACCAGAGCACCTCAGACTACCTGGTGGTCTACCTGCGGCTGCTCACCTCAGGCTATCTGCAGCGCGAGAGCAAGTTCTTCGAGCACTTCATCGAAGGGGGGCGGACTGTCAAGGAGTTCTGCCAGCAGGTGCTGCCCCTCCCTTCTCAGACTTGGGACCGCTCCTTTTTCTCTGGCCTCAGGGTGGGGAGCACCAGGGCTAGGGAGTGCAGAGGGCTCGGTGGGGGCCTGGGGAGGGCTGCTGAGACCTGGGCCCTGACCTGCATCCGTGCCGCAGGAGGTGGAGCCCATGTGCAAGGAGAGCGACCACATCCACATCATCGCGCTGGCCCAGGCCCTCAGCGTCTCCATCCAGGTGGAGTACATGGACCGCGGTGAGGGCGGCACCACCAACCCGCACGTCTTTCCCGAGGGCTCAGAGCCTAAGGTCTATCTGCTCTACCGGCCTGGACACTACGACATCCTCTACAAGTAGGGCCGCTGCCCTCCCTGCTGCCAGGCGCCAGACATGTACAGAGGTTTTTTTTGTGGTTGTAAATGGTCATATTTCACTCCCCCCTTTTTCTGTCACACCACCTTCCACGTTTTATTAAAGGGGATGCTGGTGGTGAGCTGCGTGTGTGCGTGTCCCTGCTCTACCCGCCCGCCTGCCTGGCTGCTGTTGTGTCTGGCTGCCCCCCTTCCCCCCAGGTGGGTCCCTCCTTGCGTTCCACCCCAAGCCTCCCCACCAGGAGCAGTTTTGAGGGGGCCAGGCCTCTGGGGGACCTCTCCTGGTTACCTGGGGCTCTGCTCTTAAGGCTTTCCCCCTTTCCTCCTTAGCTGAGCTCCAGCCCAGGGACTTCCGTGGGAATCTTGGAAGCTCCTTGGGAACTTGCCCAGGGACCCAGGACTCCAGAGGTTTCCAGTTGCTCCCACATAGGCCCCACCTCCGCTCTGCTATCCTGGTCCCAGACCCTCGCTTCCTGCCCCTCACTTGGGGTCTGCATGGTTGGGGAGCCCTCGGTGGAGGGGGCCTCCATGATGGTGGGGCTTGGCTCAGGGCAGGCAGAGGAGCTGGGGACCCCACAGTGCACCCCAAGTGGTGCCAGCCCTAGTGGGGGAGGGGTAGCCCCCAGGTCTGGGCAGGGCTTGCCAGCGCTCAGTTCCTTCCGTCCCCCCAGCAGCTAAGCGCCTGCCTGTGCCTGCTTTGCACCCCCTGCTTGGGCCACTGTCTCTCTGCCTTGCCTCCCTTTCACCTCCACCTCTTCTCTCCCCACCCCAGCACATGCGGGGTCTCGGCCCCCAGGCTGTGAGCTCCTTGGGGGCAGGTCCTCAATAAATGTGAAGTGCCGCTGCCTGCCTCTGCTGTCTGGCCCGAGCCTCCACCTGCCTGGCTCACCAGGAGGTCTTGCCAGCCCCTTTAAGCCAAAGCTCCCGGCCAAGGGCTCCAACCCACACCTGGGGGACTGCCCCTCCCCTCAGCCAGTCAACGCTCAGTGGGAGCTGCAACAAGGCGATCTTTATTAGGGGGCTGAGGGCCAGAATGGGGTGGCTGGGCCCTGCTGCAGGCTTCGGCGACTTCTCCTCAGAGCTGGGAGCGGAGTGCTGCAGGCCCTGGTGGGTCTGAGGGCAGAGCGGAGAGGTCAGCGGGAGCAGCGAGCTGCCCCAATCGCCCAGGCAGCATCCCTGGCTTCCCAGCCTCTGGTGCGTGGGGGTGAGCGCGGGCGGGGAGCGGGCGTGTTAGTGGGCGGGCGTTAGTGGGCAGCCGCACGGGCCAGGCCCTGCTTACCGTCCCGGCAGGGTGGGCATCGGGTGCCGTCAGGCTGGAAGGCAGAGGACAGTGAGGACCCCGGGCCCGGGGGTGGGGTGGGGGCGGGGAGGGGCTGGCTGGGGTGGGGGATGGCGAGCGCCGTGGGCGGGGCCTCGGGACGTACCCACGGGGAAGTAGTACGGGAGCCGGTGCCGGTAGATGTCCTCGTCCTTCTCCAGGAACACGCAGATGACCAACCGATCCACCTACGCGAGGAGCGGCTCAGCCTGGCGGAGGCCTCCCCGGGCTCCTCGGCCGACCACTGTCCCCGCCCTTCGGTTGTACTCTGGCCTGGCCCTCCGCTCCCGCTGCACCCTTCACAGGAGCGGGGCTCCTGGGTGTGCGCCCCACCCCCCGAGCGATGACTGGCGGGCCAGGCAGCGGAGTCCGGATGCGCCCCATCGCCCCGCCCTGCCCGCGACCGGGCCCAGACCCCACCTTGTCCTTGTGCTGCTCCAGCCACTCGCGCAGCGCGGTCAGCACCACCTCGGCTGCCGCCTCATTGGGGTAGCCTGGGGGCGGGGCGGGAGTGAGCGGGGCTCTAACCCGCCGCCGCCGCGCCGGGACCTCCCTCCTCCCCGTCCCGCCCCCTTTCCGCGTCAGGCCCGCCCAGCGCCCCGCCCTCCCCCCCGCGCCCCGCCCTGCGCCGGGTCCGCCCCCTGCCCCCTCTGGCGCTTTCCCTCCTCCCCTACCCACTCACCGAACACGCCGGTGGAGATGCAAGGGAACGCCTAGGTGGGGGCAGATGGGATGCGGGGCACCGTGAGTCCCGAGCGCTCCCGCCCGCCTCCTCCCGCGGGCCGCTTCCCTGCGCTCCGGGCCGACCCCGCCCTCCGCCCCGCGCCCCTTACCACCGAGCGGAGCCGGTGCTCCAGCACCAAGTCGAGACTGTTCAGGTAGCAGCTGCGGAGCTCGCCGGCCTGGCTGGCGCTGGGCTCGCCGTGGGTGATAGGCCCCACCGTGTGGATGACGTCTGCGGGGGACGACTGGGTCAGGCCGGCCTGGGTCCCCACGCGGTCGCTGCCGGCCTGGGCCCTGGAAGGGGTAGAAAAGAAGCCTCCCCCCAAGTTCTGATACTCCCCAGGTTAGGACCCCACTGAGTGTAGACACACGGGTGTGCCCTCGGCCTGAATCCCCTCTTGACACTGACGCGCGCGCCCACCCCGCGATGGCCAAGGGCGGGTCTGCGTTGCACACCCTCCCTCCCCAGTAGGGATCCGGATGGGACACAGGGCGCGAGTGGGTGCGCAAAGGCGCTACCAGCTTAGCTCTGACTCGTCCTCCAGGTCCTCACCCCTACCCAGCCTCCACCCACTCCCCCTGTTCATCTGCATGCTGGGTGTGCGAGGAGGGGCCAGGTTCTGCTACTTAAGAGTTAAGATGTGCCCCTGAGGAGGCCTCCAGCAGTTCTGTGGGCCCTGTACCCCTAGCCCCCCAATTATACAAGGCGCCCCATCGTGCCTTGACGGGCTAGGCCCCCGGGTGCTAAGCGGCAAGGCACCCCATCTGTGCCCCATTTGGTGCGAGGTGTCGGAGACTCACACTTGGCCGGCAGCCGGTAGCCGCCAGTGATCTTGGCCTTGCCGGTTTCGCAGTTCTGCAGGGTGCGGCATTCGTCAGTGAGCAGGGGCCCGGCGGCCCGGTGGATACAGCCGTCCACTGCGGGGGCGGGAAGAGTGAGCTGTGGGCTTCCCGCACCCTGAGGCGCGAGGCGCTACTGACCCCATTTTACAGAGAAGGCTGAGGCCCACGGATTGAAGACTCCCAATCCCGATAATGCCCCCTAGGCCATACTAGGCCTCACTGAACATCGCCCCCTTGCTCCCGCGGCTTCCAGCCTCTCCCACCCCCCTCACCCTCCAACCCCGCACTCTCCGTTTGTTTTACAACTGAGGAAACCGAGGCGCAGAGGAACCGCACCCGGTCCTGGCGAGTAGTGGCGCAGGCGACCGACAGGGGGCGCGCCTGGCCCACCTGCTCCTTCCCGGTCGCGCGGCGGGGGCCGGGGCGCGGCTAGGGCCTCCGCGGGAACCGTAACCCGAGCCCGGCGAGGGGGACGCTCGCCCCAGGGCTCTGCCCACGACCAGCCGCTGTACCCGCCCAAGCCTCTGCGTCCGGCCCGAGGCGCTCGGGCGCGCGGACCGGCACCACGCTCACTGATCCCAGGGCCGACGTCCACACGCACCGCCCGGCCTCAGCAAAAGTTCGGACCCACTTTCCGGATGAGGAAACCGAAGCCACCTGGTTACAAGTGGCAGATCGGGGGCTTGCGCCTGGGTCCTGCGGCCGCGTCGCTGCACCACGCGGGCAAGGGACCGGGCCACGGGGTCCCCGCCTGCGCAGGTGTCTCTACTCGTTAACAAGCAGCCTCGTTAGCGCAGCCGGCTTAATTGGGCCCAGGCCTGGGCTTGTTTATTCGAGGGCGGCACCCGGGCCTTGCGAGCGACTCTGGGGACCCAGGCCCAGAAAAACAAGTCGGGCGCGGCGAGAGGCACAGAGGACCCCAGCTTCTCGCCCCGCCCCCGGCGCTGGGGCCTCAACCCAGGCTGGAGAGGCTGCTCTGCCTCAGACAGACCCGCGTTTGTCTGGGACTTGGGCGAATCCCCTCCCCTCTCTGAGTGGCAGTGATCCCTCAGAGGAGGAGCTGGCATCCTGACCCGGAGAGCATAACCCACCGGAGCAGCTCCCCAGCTCCTAACCACCCCAGGCTGCGCTTGGAGCTCCTTGGGGACCAGCTGCCCCGAGCTCACAAGGCTGGGCAGCAGGAAAGGGTGGCATTTCCCCATTTTACAGATGCGAAAACCACGCCCTTTTCTCTTTCATCACCCCTTCCCAGTGTCTTGGCACAGGCCCAGGACACCAGTTGGACCACTCCCCTCTTTCTTCTGCTGTTTTCTCTGTGGCTTGTGGGTCCAGTTAAACCTAATTTTGCAACTTAGCTCAGAGCTGGTACCAGGGGGTTTCATAAAACATCTCGGGGTGGGGATGGGGGGCTAGAGAGGTTGAGGGACCCTGGTGAGGGCCTCTGGGGCTGAGTCCCTCTCACTTCCTTCTCCTGCTGCAGTGGGTGGGGTGGAGGCAAAGGTGGGGGCCAGGAGGGCCTTGCTCTTTGGGTCCAGGTGACACAAAGTGCCATATGTATCTGTCTTGGATGGGATGGCAAGTGACCACCCAGCACTGTCAGCAATGGCAGGGGCTGTGGTGGTAGGCAGCCTGGGTTCAAATCCCAGCTCCACCGGTCACAGCTGTGTGATCCGGGGCCTGTCACTTAACCTTGCTGAGATTCAGTTGCCTCATCTATTAAATGGGATCATAGTAGTACCCACCTCATAAGGCTTAGGGTGCTTAAGCCAGTACCTGCATGAGTGAAGGTGATGTGAGTGTTGGCTGTCACGATGAGGGGACAGTTTGGGCACATGCAGATGAGATGTGTTTCCCGGCACAGTGTGAACAGGGTGATCCGGCATAGGGGAGAGCACAGGGATGTGTCTGAGACGGCCCCTTGGGGACCTCCTGGCTGGGCCCCAATGCTCTCAGCTACCTGGCAACGGGCTGCCTGTGGTCTCCTGGAGCTAACCGCCCTGCAGGTGACCTTGACTGGCTGTGTGGTCCGTGCGGAAGTGGAGCTCAGCAAGATCTGCGTTTCATGGACTTAATGTTTCCTGGAGAGGTGGACGGGCCTGCATCCAGGCCTTTGGGGCTGACCTGGGGGCATGGGGTGGGGGTTGGGATCAGTGCTAGCAGAGGTCTTAGGCTGGAGTCCCACCCACAGTGTCCAAAGAGGGCCAGGACCACGTGACTACTCTGCAGGCAAGGCCCAGGGGGCGGTTCCCCCAGTGCAGAGATGAGGTTCTGGGCACCACGCCTACCCTGTCCCCCCAACAAACCAAAGCCCAGACTGGCCCTGGCATTTAGGCTCAGCTGCCTGGCCCCCACCTGCCTGCCTGCCTGCCCCCTTCCCTGTCCACACACCAGCCTTGTGGTTTCCCCTGACCCCCACGTACCAGAGGACCTCCCTCCAGCCCCTGGCCTGCCCCAGACTTGCTGTCCTTAGCCACAGGCCCAAAGGGCCACCCCCTCGCCCCACACTGCTCGAGGCTCCCTTGGCTCTGCCTGGTTCTGACCAGCCCTGCCTGGTTCCGACCTTGGGCTAAGCTGAGCCCTGGAGACCTGGAGGAGGAAGCTTCCTGGGGCCCCTCCCAGGGAGCTGCCCCTCCTCCCCCCTCTCCACTTGACTCTGGGACAGCTGGAAAAGGCCCACAGCTGTGACCCTGGGGCCACCTGATGGGAAGGTGTCCAGAACTCATACCCGGCCGACCCTTGGTCCCCTCTCCGGCCCCTCAGGCACATCCAAACAAACCTCAAACCTTCAACTCAACTCCTACCCTACCCCCGAGGCAGCAGAGAAGACGAGGTCTTTCCTGGGGAAACAGAACATGTGGGTGGTGGGGCCTTCCTCTACCTGTGGCTCCTCAAGCATCTCTCCTCCCTCCGATCTGGCTTCTTAATACCAGCCACTGATGGCCATTTTATCCAGCTCTTGCTGCCTCGTCTTGTCCTCACAACTATTCTAGGAAATACTATTATTTTTCCTGCTTTATAGAGGAAGAAATAGGCACAGAGAGGTTGGGAAGCTTCCCCAAGGTCACACAACTGGAAGCCAGGAGGTTGGGCTCCCAGGCTCAGCCAAGCCACTTCCTCTAAGACCATAAAAGGGCGTACCTCTCTCTGAATCTCAAACCCCGAACCTCCCTCCCACCCCTGGCTGTCTGGCTCTTGTCTGTGCCTCCTCATCTAAACATCAGGAAGGAGTTGTCTATACCTGCTGTCTCCACACCTCGGCCTCTCCTCACTGCCAGGCCCTGCAGCCTAACTCCTGTCTCCCTCCCCCCATCAACACATCCCTCTCCCAGCAGAGGGACCTCTGTCTAGTCTTCTTTTAAGGCTCTTTTTCTTATCATCGTCTTTCCTGACTGTTCAGCTACTCCCACACGGATGACCACTCCTGCCATCCAGCTGGCCTCCCGCCTGGGAGACCTCCCTTCCTCTCCAGCTCTCTCTTCTCCCTCAGGCTGCTCCTCAGATGCTGGGGCTGCCTGGAGGCCCTGTCGGCCTTCACCTGAGGCCCTTAGAGCCCTCTCTCTACCACAGCCCTGGGCTCTGTTTCAGCTCCAGCCAGGGAATGTGGCCACGACAGGCCCTCCACCTCAGAACTCTGCCCTCTGCCCTGGTCCGGGCCCAGCGGCCCTGCTTGAAAGACCCTGACATGGCATGGTACCCTCTGCCCTCCTGCCAACAGCATGGACTGAGCAGACACACCCCCGGCCTCCACACCCTGCACTCAGCCTCAGCCCTCACAGAGGTCTGCAGGGTCTCCACTCACACCTGACCCCTTTCCCTTATCTCTGTCAGCCCTCAGCCTTTGATCGCCTCCCCATGGAAGCTCCCCCAGTAGGGTGAGGCCGGGCGGCCAGGGGCTGGAGGGGCCCTCCACAGAGCCTCAGAGGCGGAAGGCAGGCAGTCTCCTGTGGGGGCCATCTCCGCCGCTGAGGCGCTTAGGATGTGTTGGCCGCTATTTAAGGTGCTGTAATATTCATGAAGGGAAGATTAGATATTTAAATTTATTTAGCAATAAATGCATCTCAGTGGGGGAGAATTCCTCATGCTAAACAAACAAGCAAGCAGGGGCTAATTAATTATTTACAGGAACACGGGAGGCCTGTGGCCTGGAGAATGAAGGGGGTAGCTGTGGCCCTGCCAAAGGGCAGGGTACCCTTATTGGCCTCGGGTGTGCTCCTTCCTGCTCTCCCCACCCCCCACCTCTCTCCACCCTCCAGTGGGGCTGGCCCCCTGCGTGACCCCTTCCGGGGTTTCTCTTCCCAGAAATCCTGGTCACAAGCTTGCTGGTTGCTTTGGGCAAGTCACTTAACTGCTGTGAGCCTCAGAGGGTGATTGAGAGGGCTGAGGTATTTTGTGGGTGGTCAGGGATGAGCGCTGGGCAAGAGGACATGGTCATGATCATCACCATCATCACCGTGATGGTTACGGTCTTCTCATCTCTGCTGTCACCCCCACCCCTCCCAAACTCCCTACATCCAGTTCCAGCTCCCCTCATCCCCCACCATTAGAAATGTGAGGAGACAGAAGTCCAGGGGGATTGAGTGACCTGTCCAAGGTCACACAGCCAGTTACAGAGGAGCAGACACCAAGACCTGTATCGCTAACCCCCATCCTACAGAAGTTAAGACAAAGGCTCAGAGAGGTGAAGCTACTTTCTCAGTCACACAGCCAGCTTGTCCTGGACAGCCTCACCCCTACCCTGGACTTTCCTGGGCTCCTGTGGACCCCCAGAGCACGGAAGTGAGGAGGAAGGGGCACAGGGCCAGGTCGTGGAGCTGGGCCGTGTGTTTCCTCCCCCTGCCATGTGAGCGCCACGTCTGTTCCCTTCCTGCCGTGCTCCTGGGCGTGTTTCATAGCCTCTTGGGCTCAACCTCCTGCCTCTGAAGTGAGCTCACTGGGGCTATGTGGGGCACAGCTCCCGGGGACAGAGCGGACCCAGCCTTGTGAGCCTCCCAGACCCAATTCTGCCCTGCCCCCTACCTGCTTCACCTTTCTGTGCCTCAGTTTCCCCATCCTCGTTTGTCATGGGCGTTCAGTGACAGACTGATCTAGAGCACCCTGCCCTTTATCCTGTTACCACCCTCTTTTACAGATGAGGAGACTGAGGCTCAGCCATCGACTCCTCGGCAGGAGACTCCCCGGCCCCCTTCATGCTCTCAGGGGCCTCCTTTATCAGAGGGACCCACTGCCAGGGTGTCGAGCAGAAAGCCCTGGGCAGGACTCCTGGCTGGGCTCTCACCCCACCCGCTGGAGCAGAGAAGCAGCAGAAGGCAGGAGGGGCAGGTGAGAGGGTTTGAGAGAGGTAGAGTGTGCGCACAGGGCCTGGGGGGCGGCGGTCTCAGCCCTGGAAGGGGCAGGGGTCCAGCCCTAGTGGACACTCCCCACCCGGACATCTTGGCAGGGCCACCAGAGGTCCTTGCCCCACTGGCCTGGGAGCTGGGGAGAGCTCCCACCAGCCACACCGTGAGTCACCCAGGCCTCAGTCACCTGCGTGGTCCTGGATTTCCTCTCAGGAGTAGGGCTCCGGGGCAGATGGGAAAAGTGAGTCCCCGAGAAGTTACCAGCTGGGCCAGCAGCAGAAGCCTGAGCTGCTTGCACACCCAAATCCCAACTCTAAACAGGGCAGGCCCTGCCCATAAAACCTGATAAGTGACCCACCCCAGGGGCTGTGCCCTCATCTCCCCAGGCCCATTCCCCACTCTCTATCTCTGGCCACGATTTGCCTCCCAGGCTCTGGTTGGGCCTAAGGCACCAAGGTACCCCATGATGTCCAGCTGTCAGGACCTTCTTTGCCTCTGCTCACTCCTTCCCATCACTCATTCAATCAACAAACTGGAACTGGGCCCCACAGTGTGCCAGGCCAGGCTTAGCCTGCTGGGGACACAGAGCCCACCCTCGCCAGGCCCAACCCTGGCGGGGCCTAGGCGGGTGGGCGCCCCAGGGAGAAGATGGATGGACGGCGGCGCAGCGATGTGATCTGAAATTCATTACTGGGTGAGATCAGCTCCTTAAATGGGGATTTGAAAACATTAGGGCTTCATTATGTACACAACGGCAGTGCCTCATTCATCATGCAAAAATCACTCCCGTTATTAAAAATCCCAGTGGCAGCTGCAGGCAGGGGCTTGGCGGCATCTTACCCGCTGGGGGTGGGGCAGAGCCCACGAGGTGGCCATGGGAGGGGCCAGAGTCCCATCATCCCTCTTACCCAGCTGGGTGAGGATGGCGGGAGGAGCAGTTCAGCTCCAGGGACCTGGTGCCTCAGTTTCCTTATCTGCAAAGTGCCATGCTAAGGGCACATCCCATAGGGCTGTGGGCCTGAGCAAAAAATGCAGGGAGAGACTCAGCAAAGCCCTGAGCGGCACCCAGTGAGTGCTATTAGCACCACATAGTGATCTACTGGGGTCAGGCAGTGGTGGGAGGAAGGCCGGGGCGTTTCCTTGGGGAAGGGTATGTCACACCTTTGCTCATAAAATCTCCTGCACTCCCAGGAGCCCAGGAAATAAAATCCTCAACTCCAAGCACAGCACTCAAGGACCCTCTGGGGCCCTCCAGCTTCCGCCCCACATTCATCTCCTGCCTCCCACGCCCCTCTCCCCTGGCTCTGAACCACACGCATTCCACAACCGTGTGTGGAGGTGGACACTTGACAAGGAGGAGACTCGCAGCTCTAACCTCGGGGCAGGCAGTGACATGGGAGAAGGAGAAAATAGAGCCGGCGGGCGGCCAAAGGGAAGAGAGGTGGGAGGAGGGACGAGTTCTAGCTCAGGGAGGGGCTGTTGGGAAGGCATCTCAGAGGAGGTGGCATTTGAGCATAGCCTTGAGTGAAGAGAAAGAACTGGCTTTGGGCAGATGGGGAGAGGAGAGTTCCAGGCAGAGGGCTCAGCAAGGGCAAAGGCCCTGTGGCAGGTGTTCCAAGAAGAACTGGCAGACAGGTGGTCCAGGGGAAGCGTAGGAGGGAGGGGATGCACCCTACGGACCTGGTGGGCAGCCACAACCCCAAAAAACCAAACCTGTGGCTGTCAAGTCTGACTCAGAGCAACCTTACAGGGCAGGGAAGAACTGCCCCCATGGGGTTTGCAAGGAGCAGCTGGTAGATTCGAACTACAGACCTTTTGGTTGGTAGCTATAGCTCTTAACCACTACACCACCAGAGCTCCAGAGAGCCATAACGAATTGGAATGTATTCAATTACAGAGGGAAGCAGCCATCAGAGGGTTGTGAGCAGGGGCGGGATGCGGTCTGAGACATATTCTGAGCCCTTTTTCTGTTCCCTCTGCCCAGAATGCCCTTCCCGTCTCCCGAGCATCACTGCCCCACACTTTTGCCTGACTCCCACCAGCCTGAGCCTGTCACGCAATGGGTGCTCAGAGGAGTTTGTGGACTGGTGCTTCCCTCGGGGCCCAGCCCAGCCTCGGGGGGTGGGGAGGACAGACCACAGGGCCCAGCCCCGAGACAAGTGAGGCAGCCACGAGCCACGGAGGTCACGTTATCTGCCGGCTGTGCCAGGCCACAGCTAATCGGAGCAGCCAGGGCCGAGCCTTTTCCCGGTGGCCGTGGGAAGCAATCACGGATTCATGGAGCTGGGCAATGGGAGATAGTTCAAAGCAGGGGCCAGATCAAAAGTGAACCAGGCAGGAGTCAGGTGGGAGTGCTTAGAGGCCTCGCTGATTCTCTCGGGCCGAGGTCTGTGAGCAGAGGAGAGTGGGAGAGAAGGCCAGAGAGAGAGAGAACGGGAGGGAAAGAGAGTGAGAAAGACTGAGAGAGACAGCAAGAGAGAATGAGAAACGAGAGGGAGACAGCAAAAGAAAAACAGAGAGAGAGAGACGTACATGGAGAAGGGAGACCTGGAAAGAGACAGAGACAGAGAGAAACAGGGAAAGTGAGAGGCTAGCAGAGGGGGAGAGGGAGATCCAGAAAGGGCGTGAGAGACCCATAGAGACAGAGATGGAGAGGGAGACAGAGGAGAGAGAGGGTGGGGTCATCGGGCTTACGTGAGGGGTGGAGAGGGGCCCAGGTGGGCAGACAGCTGCCTGCGCTGCAGTTTCCTCACGCATGGTGGCGGACACCATGGTGGGGTCTGGGGGAGGTGCCCGGGCTGGGGATAAAGGGGGTATAGGGCAGTGGGGCGCTTGGCACAGTCGGTCAGCACACAGGTGAGCACCTACTCTTTGCCAGGAGGTGAGGACAGAGCAGTGGACAGACACCCGGGGGTAGTCTGGTGGGGGAGTCTGATTAGCAAAGACGAGGGAACGCTGGTCCCCTGGATAAGCAGACTCCTGTTTGTGTGGCCATTTAAATACCAACTGCCTCCCCTATCAGATTACGCCCCTAAGGACACACACTGAGTGTCCGTCCTCGCTGGGTCTGCCGTATCCCCAGCGCCAAGTGTGGTGCCAGGCACTGGGCAGTGCCACGCACACAGCAGGCCCTCTGTAAAGAGCTGCTGGTTAGCACAGCAGCACAAGGCTAGGCTGGTTGGGGGGCATTAACTATGGGGGAGGTTGTAGCAGGAGGCGAGAGGAGCCCTCCAGCACAGGAGCAGGACGTGCAAAGGCCCTGCACCTGAGAGGATTTCGAGGGAAGCTGAGCCACTGTGGACCCATTTGTAGCCTCGCTCGAGTCCAGCCACCCTGGCTTCTCTCAGGTATGGGTGAGACACCTGGGACACACGGGTGTGTGGGATGCACACGGACTCGCAAAGTGGGTGTAGGAAGCAGGAGACGCGCAGAAGTCGAATGGGCAGGAGGTACAGCGCTACACCCTCACAGGCATGAAGGTGGGGTGGGGGCTCGCTGACCTCCAGACGGCCCAGGCAGGGTGCTGGCGTGGGGTGTCCTTGGCAGTGAGTGTGCGTGTGCTGGGGAAGGAGGGCTCTGTCCTGCCCTGCCCGCCTGCCAGGCCCAGCCTGACCCATCCCACCCATCCCTTGAGCCGGTCCTGGGGGGCGCTGGCCAGGCCGGAGTGGAGATGGCAGCCATGCAGGTGGAGGAAGGCGGCCCTGAATTAATCTGTCACTAAAGCCTGGCCGTGGCAGGCGCAGTCATGATTTAGATGAATAATTGAAATGCTCCGATACATTTATTATCCCTTTAGTGCAAAAGTGGCAGAGAAAGACGAGGGGTAATTGAAAAAGAGCGCACAAATCTCCGCAAGAAAGCCGGCTCCTTAACGCTGAGTAAACATTTCAGTCCTAATAAACAGGAGAGACGCACTGGGGCCCTGTCGATTCCCATCCTGATTTAGGGCCCGCCTCCCTTCTTACCATACAATAGGAGAGTGTTTTTTAAAAAAATTTTATTGAGCCTGTAAAAGGCTCTCCAGGAGAGAGGCTGAGAGCAGGGGTGGGCCTGGCCATCCCTGGCCATCGGGTTGCAGGAAGGCTGGGTGGCTGCCCTGGCCCGATCACACCTCCCCACCACAGACACTGGGCCCTCTACCTGGTGGATCTCTTGCTCCTTCTGTACCTGGAAAACTCCTATTCAGCCTTCAAGGCCCAAGTCAATTGCCGCCTCTGCTGGGAAGCCTCCTACCAAACAGGTCTCTTTAAGAGCAAAGCTGAGTCCTGAGTCCTCGCACCTGGCACAGGACCCCCATGCAGAGAGAGCCCAGGGAAGGAAGGTGGAGGCTTCCCTAAGACTCACTGGCCAGCACCTCTAGCTTGGCCTCAGGAACTGGCGGGGGCCCAGCTGTGGAGCAAGGCAGGCCCAGGGGTCCTGGACCCTCCCAGGTAAGCTCCTTCAGTCCCCTGGGGGCTCTTGGTTGAGAGAGGGGTGCCAGGGAGACTCCCTTCCCTGCTCCCCGGGGGCAAAGCCCTCCCACTTCCACCCTGATCCACACATTCATAGTGAAAGCAGTGGCTCACTACACACAGCCCTGCAGGCCAGGCCCTGGCCCCTGCTTAGTCCCCAGCTGCCCCAGCCCCTCCTCTGCCACCCAAACCCACGTGGGGCTGCCTGCTGCCTCCCCCACCAGACTATACGGTAAGCCCGAGGGCAGGGCTGTCAGAGCTGGGTCCCCAGAGGGTGCAACATATCAGTGCCACAAATGCTCATTATTTACCACCGACCTCGGCTTCAGGGGCTCAGAATCCCCTAGAACCCTGCTCTCAGGGAGAGCCCATTCTAGCAGGGGAGACAGGCGACAAACACCGAATATAAAATACAAGTATTTGTGTAAGTGCCCTGGGCTGCTGCAGTTTTAAACAGAGTGATCAGGGCAGGCTGAGTGGGATTCGAGCTTGTTAGTATATGGATGGGTGGGTGGGTGATCAGAGAGATGGGTAGGATGGGCAGGTGGGTGGTCATGGGAGGGTGAGTAGGTGGATGGTTGGATGGATGGATGGGTGTGCAGATAGATGGGTGGGTGGGCCAACAGGTGGGTGGATAGATGGTGACTGATCGGTGGGTGGGTGGGTGAGTAGAGGCCTGAACCTCTGCCAGGAGAAGAGGGAGGGCCTCAGCGGGTTCCATGCAAAGAAGAGGGTCTGCCTGGGCAGAGTCAGGTGGGGACCTGGTGCCTCCCGCTCAGGCAGGTCAGTGCTCCGGAGGGACAGGGGACGATGGAGGGCAGAGATGGCAGATGTGAGTGTAGAGGACATCCGGGGGTCTGGGCCGTGTCCCCATTCCAGCCCCAGGAGGCGCCAGCCCCTGCCATCCCCAGCATCGTTCCCACCATGGTCCCCTCCCCCCACCTTGTTCCAATCACATTAGCGGAGTGACAGCCCCAGCGAGCACTTGTGGCAGCTTCATAAATCTCGGCCGTGTTAAAAGGCTGGACTCCAGGCCCACTTCCTCCACAGTCCCGGCTCCCCCGTCTGTCTCCCCGTCAGTCAGGCAGGTGGGGTGGGGCACTCCAGCCTCCTCCCCGCCCCCAACACTGCAGGCAGGGGAGCAGAGGGACCCCCACTGTGCCCCCCTCCCAGTTTGGCGAGAGCAGGTGCCCTCTGACCTCCCAGAGTGAGGTAACCGGGCCATCTATGAAGCCGCTCGTCCTGCCTAAAACCTCAGTGGCTCTTGCGGTCCTCAGAGGCTGTCCCCATTTTTACCTGTAGTTCATTCAACAAATATTTATTGAGCACCTACTGTATATGCCAGACCCAGTGCCAGGGGCTGGGGGTACAGTCTTGCCCTTACAAGGCAAGGAAGACAGACGATAAACAATGAACGTAACAAGTAAATTATATGGCATGTTAGGAGAGGGGCATCGGGAGGCCAGGGTGGGCGGGGTAGGCATTGCAATTTCAACGGTGTCAGGGTGGGCCTAAGGGAGAGGGTGCATTAAAGCCAAGCCTGGTAAGAGGTGAAGGATGTAGTCACATAGCTGTCTAGAGGAGGGGCATTCCAGGCAGAGGAAACAGCCTGTGCAAAGGCCCTGAGGCAGGACAGGCCTGGCCTTTCCAGGAACTGCAGGGAGATCAGTGTGGCTGGAGCACAGAGTATGTGTGTGTTGGGGTGGGGGTGGGGTGCTTATAGAGGTGAGTCTGGGAGGTACCTGGGAACCTTGTGGGCCACGGTGAAGACCTTGGTCTTGGCTCTGAGTGAAGTGGGAGCCCTGGCGGAGTCTTCAGCTGAAGAAGGGTGATAACTTGACTTGAGTTTTAAAAGGCCCACCCATTTTGGTGATCCTTGGTCTTCTGGCGGCACCGAATGGCTAAAAGTCCAGCCCCTCGCCTGTCTCGGAGGCTCCCGCTGACCCTCCAGCTCGTCTCCTGCCATCCTTCTCCTGGCTGCGCTCCGACCACTCCATGCTTTGAGCCTCCCCGTGCCCATGTTCTCACCGCAGGCCTTCTCCGTGCTGTTCCCTCTGCCCGGGACACCCTTCCCTCGCTCCTCACTGGCCTCATTCCTGCCCATTCCTTCGGTCCCAGTGGAGACCACCTCCTTCCAGGAGCCTCCTTCCCGACGCCTAAGTCTGGGGAGTTGCTCGTGTGTCCCGCATCATAGCACATACTACTCTGTGTGTAATGGCCCGTAAGTGGGCACTCAGTCATTGATTGATGGATGAGTGGACAGAGGAAACAGGGAGGTTGGGGGCAGAGCATAGCAGGGGTCAAGTCCACCAGGGCCTCCAAGTCCCCTGAAAGGATGGGCTTTGAGAAAGAGGGGTCCTGGAGGGCCTGTCTGTAGGTTCGCAGGCCCCTCCTCATCTGTGAGGCCCCCGGGTAGCCGTGATCTCCACGGGATGGCTGGAGGAGAGTGGCAGGAGGGAAAACATCTCCAGCCACAAACAGGCCCCGTCCACATCCTGGCTGGTCACCGACAGCTCTTAACGCCACTCTTTTATTTATTTCTGACCTTTGCTGCCCCTTTTATTATTCCCCCTTTTAAAACCTGGCCTGGGCCCCGCCACTGCTGCTGTAAACACGGCCCCCGAGATTTATCCGACGGCGCATTAACCTCTGGCCCCTGGCTCACCAATCATCCTGCTGCTGCACAGACATCGGGCAGCCTGGCTAGCTAGGGGCCCAGGGCTGGGGGCGGCAGGGGCCTGGTGCCCTGGGCCGGGCTGGCCAGGGGAGGAGGGCATGGGACATAGGCTACCCCCTCTGCACTTTGGCACCGCTGACCTCTGCCTGCATCCTGGGGGGCCGGTCCCACCTGACCTCCGACCTCTTGCCAGCCTGGTCTTTCTGGGACCCCTGCCTCAAGGTGGTCGTTAGCAATAGTGAATGCACAGCTGTTCCTGGGCAAACGTTTACCAGTTCTGAGCTCTCCCGCCCTGCGAGGGAGCTGAGCAGGACAGAGATGATGATTTTGCCCTTGCAGATGGGGAAACCGAGGTCAGAGGCGCACAGGGCTTCCAAGGTCACATGGGCGTCAGGGGCAGGGCTGCGCTGGGCTTTTCTACCGCACCTGCAGCCTCTCAGCTCCAGGCCCAGCCCCATTTAAACCTCCCAGGAGCCCCAACCCCCAGCCTAGTTACAGACCAGGAAAAAAGCTGCCTGGTCACCCCTGTGAGGGAGGCAGGCCTGCCATCCAGGTCACCGTCTTTTTCTAAAGTGACAATGGACAGGGCAAGAGCGAGAGTGGGAGGTAGAGGCGGAGACGCCAAGGGGGCTGCGGGGATGATGGGGAGGATGGCGAGAGGGGGACAGGCAGGGCGTGGGCATGGACGCCAGGAGGGTGGGAGGAGAGAAGTGGGCGTGGAAGGAGAGAGGCCACCAGACCCCCACACCCACCCCTCACCCCCAGACAGCAAGGAGGATCCACTCACCACCGCCGCCTCCAAGCAAGGAACTGTTGGCTGCAAGAGACAGAAAGACAGAGGCAGGTTAGTCAGGAGGGGACTGGTGGGGGGACAGGAAAGAGGACATGGGGGTGTCAGCCTCAGTGGGGGTTGGCCCCAGAGTGACAGGCTCAGGACCCCAGGCCTTCAGACTCTGGGTGCAGGGTTCCCGGGTCCTCTGGGGCTCACAATGGGAGATGAAGGAAGGGCTGGAGTACCTCTCCACGGTGGCTCCTAGTGGGCCTGGGGTTGGGGGGTGGCCTGGGGGCAGGCAGCCACCAGGGCTCTGCCTACTCAGCCCGGAGCAGCTGCATGTGGGACCTGAGGTGGCAGTGGCCATCCTTGTCCTTTCTTCGTTCTGCCCACAGTGCCTGGGGCAGAGCTGAGGCCAGGGTGGGGCAGCCCTGGTCCCTGCCCTGGGGGCTTGTAGGCTATCTTGGACACAGAGTAGAAGCCACCGGGAAGCAAAGTGCCGCACTGCACCCTAGTGAGAGCAGGGACCCAGTACCCAGGGACCGAGCACGCAGGGGTACGAGAACTTGAACCAGGGTTGGGGGCGCCTGGATGAGGGCGACGCGGTGTGGGTATAAGGGTCCTCCCACCCCAGGCAGCACAGTGTATGGCTGAGAGCACAGAACTGGAACCAGACCAAGCCACCTTCAACAGATGGCTGACTCGGGCCATCTCGCTTGGTGCCTCAGTTTCTCCATGTGTAAAACAGGGAGAACAGAGCGCCGCCTCGCAGTGTTAGTGTGCAGCTGAAGGAGAGGAACCCTCTGCTTTGGGCTGCAGGGGGGCTCAGCCCCCTGTCCCCTCCCCAGACGGAAGGTGGCATCACCAGGCAGAGCTGGATTGGCAGCCACAGTGGCTGTCGCTTTCCTGAGCAGCACTGTCCATCTCGCTCGGCCTGGCCGGCTGCCCCCTCTGCGTCCATGTGCGTGCTGACGTGGGGGCAAAGTGAGGCTGGCAGCCTCCACCCGCCCGCTCCCCTTACCCCCTCCTGGGCCCCCTCCCCAGCCTGGGCCCCAGGTCTGGCCACGCAGGCTCCCCCCGTGCTAACTGTTGGCGCTAATCAGAGGGAAGTGGTAGGTGAGACAAGGCAGGGACTGGCCCCAGGCCCAGGTGCTGCCCAGGTGGGGAGCCCGGTTCCTCAGCCCCATGTCCCCAGGAGTCCTGGCTCCCAGGCCAGGACTTCAGCTCCTCACACAGCTCTGTTACCCACCCCACCTTCCTGGGTCCTGTTGTCTGAAGAGGGTGGCAGAGCTTGGGCTGGCGGGGTCACTTCTGGGTCACTGGACTGTAGGCCTGGGTGTTGTGCAGAAGCTGCGGACAGTGCTAAGTGGTGTCGGGGCGGTGCCGAGTGACTGCTCTCCCAGAGCTGACAGCTCTTCACTTGGGGAATAATTAATCCCACAGCCCAAAAACCCAGGGCTGCAAGTTGCCATGTTACTTGCGAGATTAATACAAGCAGCTGATTAAGATGGAGAGGCAAGGAGAGGCTGGGCTCCCAGAGCAGGGCTGGGGGCTGCGGGGAGTGCATGGGAGGCGGCAGGGCTGAGCCCAGCTGGGGCAAAGCAGGGGGGCGCCATGGGGGGCACAAGGTTTATGAGGCCACGGGTGGCCTGGCCTCTGAAGGTGCTGGATGTGGCCTCTGCCCCAGGAACACATGTTTCCGCTGGCTGGCGAGGGCTGTTTGCCAGACACCAACTGAGTGCTTCACACCAATGAGCCTACTTGTTATCATAACAGCTCTACGAGGGAGGTGCCTTGTTCCCATTTCACAGATGAGGAAACCGAGGTTCGAGAGGTTGAGTCGAGCAGTGGAGGCAGCAGGATTGGAATCAGATCTGCATGACTCCAAAGCCAGGTCATGAAGCAGGCAGTCCTCAAGGCAGACGGCCTGAAGGACTATCAGGGGAGGCTGCCCCCTGGGCTGGGGCCTCCCACCAAACCAGGCCCTCTCAGAGGCAGTCTTCACCCCCACCCCGAAGCAGGTCTGGCTGACACGTGTGTGCCTGCACGTGGAGTTTCCAGAGGCACGAGCTGGGCATCTGGGCAGCCTGCCCCTGAGCCCGTGAGGCACACAGGGC
Source organism: Trichechus manatus latirostris (assembly GCF_000243295.1). Lineage (NCBI taxonomy): Eukaryota > Metazoa > Chordata > Mammalia > Sirenia > Trichechidae > Trichechus > Trichechus manatus. Next base: position 7,122,507 of record NW_004444049.1, on the reverse strand, counting down.
CTCTTGGGTTGGCCCGGGTCCAGCTCCAGCCCCTTCAGCCCATGGGGCAGTCCTGGCGGCTGTCGGAAGCTGCCCTCCACGGCCCCCTACCTCCCCCAATCACCTCTCTCTCTTAATTAACACCGGCGCAAACGAGCTGGCTCCAGCTCAAAAAGGGCATGATGCCAAATGGGTTGGCAGCGTGCCTTGGAGGGGTGGGAGGGGAGGGGGCGCTGACCTGCCGCTCTGCAGGCCCCTGTCAGAGGGAGACGCCAACCCCCGCCTGCCTGGCACCCCAAATCCCACCATGGGTGGCCCTGCCTGAGCAAGGGGACTGGGGTGTAGCTGGTCCGAGATGCCCACCTGCCAGGGGCCGATGACCCAGTAAGCAAGATAAACACGGGCTTGCTTGTGCTTACTTTCAAATTTATAATCTGTAGTGAATTGTTCACTACAGATTAGTAAGTAAGCACAAGTAAACCCATGCTTACCTTGCTTATTGGGTCATCTCCCCCGTCAGGATTGTAAATTTGAAAAGAGGCTTTGATTCTGTAGGAAGGTGCCGTGGGGTTGGGAGAGAGACAGATGCCAGCCATATCTGGAAGCAGAGTCTTTGACGTGGTGAAAAAATGTGAAACTGTTCACTACAGATGATCTGGTAAGCAAGGTAAGCACCGTGCTTACCTTGCCTATTGGATAATCGGCCCCTGCCACGCGCCTAGCAACATGGAGCGGTAGAGGAGGGAGGTGGGCCTGGGGCGGAGGAAGGGTCCCACCAGGTGGAGCACGGAAGGGCAGGCCAGGTGTCTGCCTCAGGTGAGAAAAGCCAGGTGCAGCCCAGCTCAGGGCTCTCACTTGGGTACACAGAGGATCTGGCCATGGGCCTGCCCCAGCACTCAGCAGGCATTCTGGGAAACTGGTCCTCAGTGTCCCTTCTCCCCCACCCACCACGCCCAGTGGTCCCATGGGTAGGGACTCCGGGGGGAAGGGTGGCCGCCCTGGTGGTGTGTTTCCCTTGGGCCCCCTGCTCTGGCCCCCTCCCCAGGGGTCTCGATGCTTGGCCACACAGTGCCCCCATAATGCTGTCCCGAGACCCCCACAGCTGGGCCAGGCTGCCCGAGGGGAATGGACTATAGGCTGGTGGGGGAGAACAACCAAAAAGGGGGCGTTGGTGCCAAAAGATACCAACAGGCAGTCCTTCCCCTGCAGCAGGGTGGCTCTGGGCCTTCCTGCTCCCCAGGTGGCCTGGCCAAGGGCCCCAGAGGCTGCAGCTCTTGGTTGGCCCCTTTCCACGCCCCCTGCCTGGCCTAACCTTGGATGCTGGGCTTGACGCTCCAACTTCTTCCCCTTCCACTGCCCCTACCCGGGGGTCCCCCTTCCACTGCCCGTACCCTGGGTCCCCCTGTTTGGCTTGAGGCTATAAATCTCAACTGGACATTAGCCCATTTTTCAGATGAGGAAACTGAGGCTCATGGAGTGACACAGGAGTGGGGGAAATGGGGCTTCAGCCCAGGACAGCCGGATGTCAAGGCCCATTTTCTTAGCCCCTGCCTGTTCCCTTCATCTGGAAGGGTTCCCGACGTCTTGATGAGGGTGTGGGTGATGGGTGATCGGCAAGCACTGGACCGTGAGTCCAAGCCAGGGCTCATGGCCTGGCCCCGCCCACGGGATCCAAACAAAGCAAGGGTCTTTGTCCTTGTGAGGGGCTGAGTGAGCTGGGCCATGAGGATTTTCTCAGCTAGGGTGGGGGTGCCAGGGTGAGCACTGTGAGGGGCACGGGGGTGCCCTGGTCCTGCTCTCTCAGAGTTGGCCTGTCTGCCCCCATCATGGGGCGAGGTGGCCCAGCCCTGCCGCGTCCCCCTGCCCATGTCCGTGCCTGCGCCACGCTTCACTGGACTTGATTAACTGGCTCTGAGCCTCAGCACCAGGGCCTGTGACCTTGGTGGAGTGGAGGCCGGCGCCCCTCGGTGCCAGTCACTGCCAAGCCCACTGTTCCCTGTGGTCACCCACCGGGCAAGGAGCTGGGGGCCTTGGGGCACATTCCCAGCCTCCCACAATTCTGCCCGGCCCCCCCAGCCCCCCACTTTTGCTCGTACAGTGCACTCTGCCAAGCCCCAATTCCCCCCTGCCCACTCCATACCTGCTGAGGCCCAGGCCTGCCTCCTCTGGGGAATCCAGCCCCCTTCTCTGCCCCAGCACTTACTACCTCTGTGAGCAGGGTCTAGCCACTCCCCAGTCTGTGCCCCAGCCCCTGGCTAGATTCCCTCTGGAGGGCCAGAGGCTGCCATATAGTCACTGCCTCGTAAAAGGGACAAAGACAGACCCCGTGCTGCTTGGCAACTGTCATCAGTGGTTGGAGGAAGCCCTGAGCCAAGGTGGGAACCTGCCCTTCCATCGCTCTCTAGACAGAGTGTTCTAACGGAGCGCCAGCCCCATGCCAAGCGCTGGGCTGGGTACCTGGCAGGTAGAAGAACTAGACATGGTCCCTGATCCCTGGAGCTGCCATCAAGGGGGAAGGCAGCCTCAAGGGCTGGCTGGAGGGTGACAGAGGCCACGGCAGAGTGAGGCGCAAGAGATGGAGTCTTCTAAGTCTTCACAGAGATGGGGCGCCCCCTCCCCATCAGAGAAAAGAAGGAAGGCATGGGGGGGGGTCATCATGGGCCAGGGGACCACAGTGTGAGGGGCCTAAGGAGTCGGAGCATTTTCCTGGGCAGGACGGGAACCACTGGTGGGGGGGTTCCAGGGAAGGATAAGGTCAGCTTTGCCTGACTCTCCCACAACCTGGGGGTGGGGGGATCAAAGGGATGGCGGCTAGTGCTGCGTCCAAACAGGAGGACGGGGAGTGAGGCCTGCACGGGATAAGGGGAATAAGAGCGGGGGAGAGGGAAGCAAGCAGGATGGAAGGGGGAGAGGGAACAGAGCGGAGCTCAGGGGTACACAGACGACGCCTCCTCCGATTGCCCCTAGCTGCCCACCCCTCCTGCCATGCAATGCCTAGTTAAAAAGACTAGCTCTCACTGCTGACTTTCCCACAGTCAGTCCCTCAGCCCCATGACACTTTCAGGGGTCCAAGAACATGTCATTTCTTTTAAAATCAGGAAGAAAAGAACGAACTTTTAGATCGAAAAAAATGTTTTAATACATCATATTAATACATTTGTCTTTATGCCAACAAAGTCATAAAATATAATTTTTAATTAATTAATTTTTTTTACGGAGAAAGGAGCCCAGGAAGGCAAAAGCGCCTGGGCCCAGGCTGGTGAGCTCTGTACCCACACAACCTCATTTAGTCCTTACCCTGGGCAGGAGGCACTTTTATTAACCCATTTTACAGATGAGGAAACTGAGCCACGGAGAACAAGCTTCTCACGATGCAAATCGAAGCATGTTCTGTTCTACCCCCAGCTTCCTGATTAAAAGCCTCCTAAAGCTCCTCATAGAGCCACAGTGGCACAGTGATTAAAGTGCTCGGTGAAAGGTCGAGCAGTTCAAACCTACCAGCGGCTCCGCGGGAGAAAAGACCTGGTGATCTGCTCCTGAAAAGATTTCAGCCTAGGAAACCCTATGGGGGCAGTTCAGCCCTGTCCTGTAGGGTCACTATTAGTCAGAATCGACTTGACAGCACACCACAACAACAAATGTCCCCTTTGCTCCCCGGATAAAGAACTCGGTCCCTTGCACACACACCCTGGGCCCCGCTGATTCGTCACCTCATCTCTTTCCCCTTCCTCTCCATCTCTCCCTCAGCCACACCTGGGTCCTCAAACCTGCTCTATTCCCCCAGCCCCGGGGCCTTTGTACAGGCTGGCGTCTCTGCCTGGAAGACTCCAGTCCCTGGCGTGGTTGCCCCTGCTCACTCTTCCTATCTCAGGTCAGCCACCACTTCCTCTGGGAAGAGACCCTCTCCACTCCCACTCCTGGAGCCAGCCTTGGGGAGCGCCATCCCTCCTCCGCTGAGCTGTGTGAGGGTGGGAGCCAGGTGTGTCTCACCTCGGTGTGTCCCCGCCCCCCAGCAAGCAGCCTAGTACAGGGCAATGCCCCCGGTGATTTACTGAACAAGACTGATGAGTTCCAGGTTGGCCGAGTCACCCAGAGAGGCCCCAAGGGGCCTGGATTTGAATTGGGGTCTGCCTGACTCCGAAGCCAGGGCTCTCGACCACCAGCCTTGCAGAGGAGCCCACCTCTAGGCCAGAAGGCCGGGGACACTCAGGGGGCAGAACTCGGGTGGGAGCATGGCAGGAGGCCAGCCCATCCCTCCTCTCGGTGTAGAGGCTTTTCCCTGACAGAGACTAACTCCCTCAGCCTTGGGTGTGGGGGTGCTATGAAAGGCGAGGGGCTGTGCGAGGGCTGAGCTGAGGAGGAGAGGAGACAGATGCAGTGACCTGAGGAAAGCGCTGAGCAGGTTCCCAGGCCAGGGGGAGGCCTGGTCAACAGGCACAGCGGTGACTTTGAGGCAGGCATGGCCCCCAGTGTGTCCTTGGAGGCTGCAGCCCCCCCACCCCATCCCCCTGCCCGCTGCTACTGCACACCTCATCCTGCACGTTCTCGAATGCCTGGAGAGGCTGCCAGCCTGGCCCGGGGGGCTGGGTGCTGCTCTTCCAAATCTCCCAGCACCTCCCTGGCCTGCCCCCCACCCCCTGCTGCCATGAGCTCAGATCTCAGCTCTCTATCATTGAACATATACATCAAGTCCTACTATGTGCTAGGCGCTGGGACCCAGCTTCTGCCGGCACAGAGCTCCCTTCTAGCCTGGGAGACAGTCAAGAAACCAAAAAACAAGAATAAACTTTAACAAGAATCACTGTTAGTGCTAGAGGTTCTGAAGGAAAAAAAGGGAGAAGGGAGAAGAGAGTGTCAGGTGGGTGGGGTAAGGGCTGATCTAGAAGGAGTGGGCAGACCTGGCTGAAGGAGGAAGTCAGCCTGAGGAGCACACTCCAGGCAGAGGGGACAGGTGCAAAGGCCCTGAGGCAGGCTGGTGGGTCTGAGGCAGAGGGAGGAGGCCACAGTGGCTGAAGGAGAGTGGGGGGTGGGGTGTGGATAGGAGAGGCCGTCAGAGAGGGATGGGGGCAGAAGCAGCCCGGGTGGGGCCTGGTGAGAACTAAGGGCCCTTGGGGATTGGAGGAGGCAGGGTGAGTTGTACAGAGAATGGACTAAATTCGGTGGTGGGAGGGGGACCATGTGATCTCTGTCTCCAGGAATCCTCAGAACGCCCAGCTGCTTTGGGAGCCTCCTGCCCTTCCCCACCCCCATGCCTCTGCCTCTTTGTCACAGCTGGCCTGGCCTGAACCCCCAGGGCAGCCACCACCCAGAGCTGGCACAGTGCCTGGGCCTCTAAGGAGCTCAGGGTGGTTGGCCCACCGACCGCCCAGTGGCCCCAGGCCACCAGGGGCTAGGGGAGTGAGTTTTGTCCTTGGGAAATCCACACCACTGCTTTTGCTCCCCCATGCCTCCAGGCCCACAGTGGGCATCAGTGTTACCTGAGGTAAGTCTTTTAAAACACGCTGTAATTAGAACGCCCCACAGATGGAATAAAATGTGAAATGTGTTGAATTTTTTAAGATAAAACAAGAGACTTCAAAGGCACCTCAAGCTGCGAGAGCAGTTGGCTGTGTTTGACAAGCTCTGTCCCCCCAGGCCCAAGGTCACTGTCCTCTGAGGCATGGCTGCCTAGTGGAAGGTGAGAGGCTGACTGGATTTTTCCCAGGTTGGGTGGGGGGTGGGGAGCAGGGCCTGGGGGAGGGGAGAAGCTCATTTGATTGGCGCCGACTTTATCCCAAGCAGGCTATCACTCCAGACCTCCGCAGATCATCTTAATGTCTATACACACACTCTCCCACCCCGTTTACAGATGGGGAAGCTGAGGCCCCAAGAGGGGAAGTGACTTGCCTGGGGCCACAGCCCTTGGTGGGGAGGAGCCAAAGTCCTCATACTTTGCAAGGCCTGGTCCTGAACTGCCCAGCTGTGAGGTTGGGCCAATTGCTCCACATCCTCGGTTTCCTCATCTGTGGGGTGGGAATGGCCATTCAGCTGGGGCCTTTGTGAGGCACAGATGAGTAAGCTAAAAATGCCTGTAAATCACAGGGCTTGACTGTGGTGATGGGCAGGGGCCCAGGGGGTTACTGAGCACAGAGGGTCCCCAGGTCTCCCGAGATTAGCCTGTTGACTCGTTGGATTAGAATTATCACAGCAAATAACAACAGCAGCTTCCGCTTACCGAGGTTTATGAGAGCCATGGGTATGCCTTGGATGCACAGCTCCATTTTACAGATGGAGCAATTGAGGCTCAGATAAGTGCCTGGCCCGAGGCCATACAGATGGAGGGTGATGGAGATAGGGTTGGGACCCCATAGGTCTGACTCCAGAGGCTGGACCATTAAGCATCCTGCTCAGCCAGAATGGGCTTGTTTGCTTCCAGGACTGAGCCCCTCACTCCATCTTCTCTGATTCGAGCCCTGGGACTCCCCAAATTTGCTGGGAGCTGCACCCACCCAGCTAGGCCTCCCCTTCTGGGGTATCCCTCTCTGTCTCCTCCTTCCCATTGGCCCTATGCCAGGCACCCCTTCCTCTGCCTCCCCTGAACCAGGGAAGGGGTGCAGGGCAGGGACGGCCCTGGGTGAACCAGCAGTGGGGGGCAGGGAGGTGCTGGGCTGGAGTGAGGCTGGGCCTGTCTCACACTGCCCGTTCATCCAGGGCCGTCCCTGCCCTGTACCCTTGCTCAGTTCTGCCCCGCGGCATCCCACCCCCACATCTTCTCCCGACAAAAGCGGCCCAGTCAGCCGTTTAAAGCTCAAAGTAGGTTACTTGGCGGTGGTTGCCGCTGGCCTGGGCCTCTCCTTCGGCCTTCCTGCCTCGGGTCCTTGGGCTCTGCCCCCGACTGGCCTGGCATCCCTGGCTGCCTGGACCCCTAGCTGCCCAACCGCCTGGCCAGGCACCCCAAGCTGGACTCCAAACCCTCAGCAAAACCGAGAACCACCCCCCCACAACATCCACTCTCCAGCCCCATCTCCAGGTACCTCCCACTTATTGGTGTTTTGTTATGCAAGAAATTCACGTTCATTGCCCCAAATTGGATAATATACACAAAAAGCAAAGCAAAGCAAAGTGAGTCATCCGTTAGCTCATCCCGCAGACTCAGCTAACCCCATTCACATTTCTCTATAGGACCTTGCAGACTTCAAACAAAAACAAGAAACAGTTACTAACGCATGTATCAAGCAAATTCTCTGTGCCAGGCACTGGGCCAAGTGTTTCTGGTGGGTTCTTTTATTGCATTCCACCACCAAGAGCCCTCTTTACAAATGAGGAGATGGAGGCTTAGAGAGGGTAAGTGACTTGCCCAAGGTCACGAGGCTGGAAAGTGAGGAAACCGGGGTTCCCATTGGGCAGGGCCGTGGGACACCAGGCCGCTGCCTGGCCTCCCCTCCCCCAGAAGCCACTTCAGTCTCGTCCCACCATTAGCATAACCATGAGCATCCCTGAAACCCAATTACAAGGAGATGGCTTGGGCCCCAGCCAGCCAGCCGGGGTAGTCTACATCGATCAGGAGAGAGGGGCTGGGGCCCAGGGGAGCCCTGGGTGGGTGGGAGAGGCGGGCACTGGGGTGGTGGGGGGAACGTTCAGAGGGTGCAGGGGCCTGGGGAAGGCCCCACAGGTGGGCATGGACCCCTCATCCACAGCTCGGGGTCAGTGGAGGGTGGGTCCTGAAGGTAGCCCAGGCCCCTCTGCTCGGCCCCGGCTGGGCAGGTGCCACCAGACCCAGGGAGGGATCACAGGCTCTTCTGCCCCCAGCTCGCTGGGTGACCCTGGGCAGCCCCTTGCCTTCTCTGAGCTTCAGTTTTCTTCCTCAAAGAAGAAAACCAGGGGCTATTTGTGGAGAATACAAACCATGGGTTTGGAGGAGGAAAGACGGTGCTGGCTCTGGAACAGCCAGGAGGCCGGGGCTGGGTTTCTAATGCCTGGAGCCCCTCCCCGCGGTCGAGCCTGTCACCCCACCTGGGCTGCCCCTTAGCTGCCCCTCATCCTCCATGCCGTCCTCCCCTAGCTGCTGTTGCTAAGGATTTTTTTTTAAATATCATATATATATATATCTCATATATACACTATATATATCATATATGTATACATATATACATTTTATAGATATAATCTCTTGATGTCATATACATATATAAAGGTGTATGTTGTCATTAGGTGCTGTTGAGTTGATTTTCACTCATGGTGACCCCATGTGGCAGAGTAGAACTGCCCCATAGGTTTTCCAGGCTGTAACCTTTACGGAAGCAGATCACCAGGTCTTTCTTCCTCAGAGCCACTGGGTGGGTTCAAACAGCCAACCTTACAGTTAACAGCTAAGTGCTTAACTGTTGTGCCCCCAGGACTCCTATAAAGTGCACGTGTGTGTGTATAAAAAATACGCAAATATATATGTATACGTATATATATACAAAATGTATATTTATAAAACATCACCTTTAACCGCACCTAGCCTAACAAATATTGTTGTTAGCTGCTGTCGAGTAGGCCCTTGACTCACGGCAATACCATGACTCAATGGAACAAACAACTCATTGGCTGGTCCTGTTCCATCCCCAGGATTGTTTGTGGACTGAACCATTGTGAACCATAGGGTTTTCATTGGCTGATTTTCAGAAGTAGATCGCCAGGCCTTTCTTAGTCTATCCTAATCTGGAAGCTCCGCTGAAACCTGTTCAGATGGGTGGTGGGTGCGCATAAGGAGCATTGGCTGGGAATTGAACCCAGGTCTCCCACGTGGACGGCAAGAATTCTACAACTCAGCCACCACTGCCCCCAGCCTAACAAATACAGCATCATGGAACAGCAGAAGCCCTTCTAGATGGCGTTCCCTCTCCCCCAGAGGTATCCACTACCCTGGATTTGGCATGTATCACCCCCTGGTTTTCTTTAGAGTTTTACCACACACGCCCCTAAACAAGTGAGGACATTGGTTTGTGTGCCTGTGAGCTTTATAGAAATGGGAGCCTGCTGTGATTGGCTGTTCCTGCTTCAAGCACGCTTGTGAAATTTACAGAGGGGGCCTGTGTTACTCCAGGCTGCTGTTTTCACTGCTGTGTAGTATTCCAGGGCGGGGCAATCCCACAACTTGTCTCTTTTCCCATCGACTGAAGATCAAGTGTGTCCAATTTTGTCTCTTGCAAACAGCTGCAGAAGCAGCTTGCACACGCCTTGTACACGCATGTGCTGGCATTTCTCTCGGTATACGCCTGGGAGCAGAACTGCTGGGCTGAGGTATATGCGTATCTTTAACTTTACTAGTTATTGCCAAATTGCTCTCCAAAGTGGTTGTTCAGATGATCATTTTAAAATATAAATTAGATCATGTCACTTCCCTGCTTAAAACTCTCAAATAGCCTCCTGTTACACTGAGAATAAAATCCATATTTCCCTTCATGACTGTATGGCTGCGTCTCACGTTCTGCCCTCCTGCCCCCATTTCCTGGCCCCCTTTCTCTTCCTCAAACAGGTCTGGCCCTTTCATGCCCCAGGGCCTTTGCACATACTGCCTGCTTTACCTGGCATGCTCTTTCCTCACGTCTTTCCAAACTGGCTCCTTCTCATCCCTCAGATCTCAGTGAAAATGTCCCCTCCTCCAAGAGGGCTCCCCGATCGCCTCAGCTAAAGTGCCCTTCCCCATTCTTATCTTATCCCTGTTTATTTCCTGCAGAGCCCCGCCATGTCCTGAAATGAGCTCGTCCTTTCACTTGTTTGCTGGTTTGTTAGCAGTGTGGCAGCCTGTGAGGAGGGGGTCCTGTCTGCTTTGTTCACTGCTGTCTCCCCAAGGCCAGCATGCACCTGGCACCCAAAAGCTGCTCTTCGGATCATTCATTCATTCAAGTGACACTGACCCTCCCCCATCTGGTCACAGTATCCGGAGGGGTGTGTCAGGGGAGGGTGAGCTGTGTGTCAGGGGGCTCTGCAGAAGGGAGAGGGGCTGAGTGGAGGTCAGGCTCACAGGGCCCTGATCCTTTGGCCAAGGCCATGGGGACTCATTGCAGGTGCTGGGGCTGGGGAGAAGCAGGGTCGGGCCTGCACTTTAGAGAGACCCTCCCCAGAGCTGGGGGTGGGGACTGAAGGGGGTAGAGACAGACCTGGAGGTGGCAGCGGGGGGATTGGGGGATGGTGGTGGCTGAGGATGGGTTGAGGGAGGGCAGGTAGGATAGACACTGCTGAGCCCACAGGGATCAATTAGAGCACCAGGGGAAGCAGGATTGGATCGGGAATGGATGGGATTGGTTTCCAAACATGGCTCCATCCGGTCAATGGAAGGAGCACTTTGTGTGTGAGGAAATAGCGGTGGCTGCGGCCCCCTACTTTCATGCCTCCATAGCCTCCCACCACCCTCTGCAGGAAGCTGGGAGGGTGCTCATCTTGCCCAGCCCACGCAGAGTTGTCCCCTGACTCTTCAGGGGAGTCTCTGAGGCCACCTGGTCCAGTGGTCTTAGCCTCTGGGGTCACAGACTCCCCCCACAGTGACAGCCGTGGACACCTCCCCAGACACTGCCTGTGATTTTGGGGTGGGGGCACACACCCAGAGGCTCTACCCCAGACCCGTGGCAAGGTACCCTTGACCTAGTCCAACCCCCTCCTTGTACAGATGGGAAACTGTGGGCCTAGAAGGAAAGGAACCGGAAGGAGACCATACAACTGAGTTCTTGCCCATTGTTGCTTTTCAAACACGAGGTGTTGTACCGAGGCCAAACCAACGTCCCCTTCTTCCCAATAAGGACAGAAGAAAAGTGGCAACCACTCGCCACCCAGGGAACCGAAGTCAGACACCAGGAAGGACTTCCTCACACCAAAGTGACACTGGGAAGAGGGAGGCCTCGGAAATTGCCATCAGACACAGCCATGGCAGGCGCCCGCCTCCTCTATGCAGCCTGTGGCTGACTGCTCTCTGCAGGGACCCAGGACTCTCAGGACACAAGACTGGGGAGGTGGAGTGTTCAAAGTCACTCAGCCAGGAAGAGCCAGTGTGTCTGACCCTAAAACCAGGGCTTCTTCAGCTGGCGGTGCCAGGGAAGCCCATGGGGGGGCAGGTGGGGTGGGGACTATGTGTCCACCATTCTCTCTTGTTGTAGACCCCAGAGCTGAGGGCATCACCCCCTGCCCTAGAGCCTTGTCCCTGCGGGAAAGGGACAGGATCTCAGCCCGGTCTGTGCTTTGCCTGCCTGAGGGTCCCACTGGGCAGAGCACCCTCTCCTCTCCATCCTTCTGCCTTCCCAACTCGGTGACTTGGGCTCTGCCCAGGGAGGAGGGAGGAGAAGGGAAGAGGAGAGGAGGGAGAGGGAGGCCCATGGGCTGCCATTGGTATGCAAGGCCGTGCCTCAGCCCCTCCAAGGCCCAACCTTTCTGCTCAGCTCTTTAAGAATCCCTTCTTGGAGGCAGCAGCAGTGGCAGCAGCAGCAGCAGCAGCATGGTGGTTGCCAGGCAACCCCATCCCACCTCTCCCATTGAAGGAGGGCCACCTTCTCCCCCTCCTCCTCCTCCACAGCTCCTCCCAGTGCCCAGCCTTAGCATCGTACTAAACTCAGAACCTGCCAGATCTGGCTGCCCAGAGCACCTGTACCTGGCAAGTGAAAGGCCTTGAGTAAGCCTACTCAATGTTAGCCCTGGGCCACAGCTCTGCACCCCCTAGACTCTGGGACGGGGACCCTGGGCTTAGGATACCCTCTCTCCTTACTCCCCTGGTCCTGGAGCACCTGGGCGCGGCAGGTGAGGGGCCCCAGGAGAGGTCATCTGCCCCCATCCCACAGCTATGCAACACCAGGACTCTGGGAAGGGACCCTGGCTCAGGACACCTGGTCCTCAGACTCCCACTGCCCCCCGGGCACTGTCAGTGGCTTCAGCTGTCCTGAGGGGTTGTAGACTGTTGAGGGGACAGAGAGGACTCATGGGGCAGGACCGAGGAGATGGCCTGAATCTCTGTGGAGGCAAGAAGGATGGCCTCCCCAGGCCAGTCAGCCCCTGGCTGCCGGGGCTGCCCTGGCCGGGGCTGGGTGCCGGGCTTGGGGCATCAGGCCTAAAGAGCCCCTGGGTTGCGGGGGAGACCAAGGTGGCAGGCGAACATGGACTGGGCAGGGGGTGGGAGGGGGAGGGGTTGAGGAGGACTACAGAGTTCTGAACCCCCTGAACAGGGGATCAGAGGTGACTAGGGGTAGAGGGGCATCGCTGGAGGCTGGGACCCCAACAGAGGTCTCTGAGGCTTCAGATGTCAAAATCTGGGCATTTTCACCCCACCTCCTCCATCCCCTCCTTGGGCAGTCACAGCCCCATGGCCCTATGGCTCCCAAATATCTCGGGGCTGTGCCCTCTCTGTGATTCAGGCCCCGCCTCTCACTCCCACCAGCAGCCCCTTCCTCACTGTCTCAGCTCCAGCCTCCACCCCCTTCTGTTGGCCACCAAGCCTCTGCACTGCTCTGTCTGTAGAACCGCCCAGGAAAAGGCCCGACCTCTGGCCTGGCCTTCGAGGCCCTTCCCCATCAGGCCCTGCTGCGCTCCCAGCCTCCCCTCTGCACCCTTTCTCCATGACCCCTTAGCCACCATCTACACCCCCATGCCCTTGCACACGCGGGTCCCTCCTCCCAGCTGTCCTTCCAGGCACAGCTCCCACCCTGCCCCCCTTGAACTTGGGACTGGCATGTGTGTAACAGGTGAAGCGTAACTGGAGTCAAGAAATGCTTAAATCACAGTGAAAAGTATTCCCTTGCTGGAATAATGGCCGCGGTGGAGGAGTGAGTGAGAGGCAGCTCTGGTGTGTGGAGGAGGTCGGGGAGGCGGGGGTGGGTGGAGGAGGTCGGGGATGGGGTGTGCGGGGGGGAGGGGGGGGTGATGTCATCTGTGGGGAGAAGGGGAGGCTCTCAAGGGGAAGGAGGAGCCCACTGGTGACAAGCCTAGGCAGCAGCAGGCTCATTCTGCTGGGCTGGGGAAGGTGGCATGGTCCTGGGTTCTGACCCTTTCTCTCTACCCAAGCTGGAGGCTTGGAACTACAGCCTGTCGGTCCAGTCTGATCTCCCCCTTCACCTCCCCATCACCCCCCACATACACACACACTCAGACCCCACACCTGCCTCTACCTCCAGTAGTTGGAAGTGTGTCTTGCCCCCCACCCCTGAGACCCTGGAACCATCATCTTGGGCAGCTCAAATTTTTATGAATCACAGTTGGCCTTGGGACAGCACTGTCATTGTTGCCTCGAAGGGCTGTTGAAGCCTGCTGCTCTTCTTAAATGTTCCATTCATTCATTCATTCATTTGGTAATGCCTAGCTGCTCTCCCCAAGTGCCAGGCCCTGTGGCAGGTGCCAGGGACATGCAGGGACCAAAGCAGGACCAGGCTGGGCCCTAGGCACTCACAGTCTGGTGGGAGAGCCAGGCACTGACAAAACACACCTGGGTGGTTACAGACCTCCTGATTCTCAGCTTCTCCAGATGTACCACCAGGGAAGAAAACCCACAGCAGTGATGACAGCAGCCACACCCTGACTTCAGAAATGCTGAGCGTCAAAAAACCAGTTGCCGTCGAGTTGATTCTGACTCATAGCGACCCTATAGGGCAGAGTAGAACTGTCTCATAGAGTTTCCAAGGAGCAGCTAGTGGATTCGAACTGCCTACCTTTTGTTAGCAGCTGAGCTCTTAACCACTGCACCACCAGGGCTCCGAACACCATCCACTAGATAAAAAACCTCATCACATAAAAAAAGGTCGTCTGGAATCACAGACCAAGCTAAGCGGCACCAATGAGCAGCTGAGTGAGCAGAGAGAACAAGAAGACCTGGTTAGGAAAGGTGGGCTTAGGGTGGCCCCTCAGAGCAATGGGTGTCAAGCCCCAGACGAGACGGAGAGGCAGAAGAGACAAGGGGAAGCGTGACCCTTTTTCAGGGCCCAGGGGCAGAGGGTGCTCCAGGCAAGGAGTGGGGTGCATTGAGGAGACTCCCCCTGGCCAGCCCCCTGGCTGGGAGCTTCCTTGGGCAGTTGCCGAGTCTGGCCCTTCCCTGCACCCAGCGCTGCCTTTATCCTGCCTGGCTTTGTCCCGCTGCACCCGCTCCTTGGAGCACCCTCTGTGGAACCTTCCTCCTGGGCTGGAGACCTTGTTCCCTTGTTCTCCCTGAAATTCTGCCCTACCTGTCCCCCTCTATATCCTGACCCCTAATCATAATGAAAAAAGGAGCCCTGGTGGCACAGTGGTTAAGAGCTTGGCTGCTCACCAAAAGGTCAGCAGTCTGAATCCACCAGCCACTCCTTGGAAACCCTATGGGGCAGTTCTACTCTGTCCTATAGGGTCACTATGAATCAGAATAGACTCAATGGTAACGGGTTTGGTGGTACAACTGGTTAAGCGCTCATCTGCTAACTGAAAGTTTGGCGGTTCCAACTCACCAAGGCACTCCATGGAAGAAAAGACCAGACGATCTGCTCTTGCAAAGATTACAGCCTAGGAAACTCTATGGGGCAGTTCTACTCTATCACATGGGGTCACTAGGAGGCAAAAATTGACTTGACAGCACCCAACGACAACAATCATATTGGTGGGGGAATGGCGGAGTTAGGATGCAGATCAGAGATTTTCTAAGACTTTCTGGTGAGGGCCATTGTGACCAACAGGTATCTCTGAGGTGGTGAGCACAGCTGGCCTGCCTGTCCACCACATGTCAATGAATTCATTGAAACATTCTAGAATGTTCCAGGGTGTCACCCGGTGGGAGCCAGGTCAACCAGGAATTCAGTGACCGTGACTTCCTGGGGGGCCTCCCTCAGGTGTCCCCAGGCCCAGGGAATCCTGAGGACCTTGGAGGACAGTTGCCTCCAAGACCGAGAACCCAGAGACGACCCTACTTTGTCCTACAGAGTCGCTATGAGTTGGAATCAACTCCATGTCAACTGGTTTTTTGACGCTCAGCATCTCTGAAGTCAGGGTGTGGCTGTGGTCATAGCGGCTGTGGGTCTTCTTCCCTGGTGGTGCGGCTGGTAAAGCTGAGAATCAGGGGGTGTGTATCCACCGAGGGGTGTTTTGTCAGTGTCCAGCTCTCCCGGAAAGTCTGTTAGGAGGCCCTCTGGCTTCAGGTGGGGGGCTGGGAGGCTGGGGTCCACTCCTCCCTGGAGACGATGCCCAAGCTGAGCCTCGGGGAGCCTCCTGACTCTTGGCAGTGGCTGCAGCCCAAGGTCAAGCCCTTTGAGCACCAGCTCTTGGTTCCTCGGTGGTGCTGACTGCTGCCCTTGGGGGGCCTCATGCCTGGGCCCTTGGCACAGACTGGGGCTGGGGATCCCTGCTAAAGCCTGTAGACAGTCCAGTAGGGCCGACCTTGACCCTCCCCTGAGTCAGGACACCTCCTTCCCCTGGCCCAGCCCAGAACAGGCCCAAGCAAGACAAAGGGCGGCATAATCTTGGCTGACAGCTGTGGTGAGCTGTGTTGTTACCGCGCTTCACAGTATACAAAGCACTTTCTTATTGGGACAGTGTCAGACGTCTCACTAGCTCTAGGAGGTCAGTGGTGGCCCCATGAAGTGGGGCTGGGGTGGTGCCCAGAGTCACCAGCTGCTAAGTGCAAGGTGGTGAGCAGAATCCAGACCTGGGGACTCCAGAGAGCTGGGTGGGTGGCTGGGGAGGCAAGGAAGCTGCGGGCAGGGCAGGGTGACCTTCGCTGCCCAGTGGTACCCGCCACACCTGGCTGCTGGACGCTGCATGGGTTACTGCTGCCCCGGGAGCAGGGGAGCTGGGGCTTGGCGAGCTCAAGGTTGAAGCTACAAATCATCACCCGGTGATGTCTGCTGCCCTTGTTGCTGAGAGCATCCTCGTGAGTGCCCAGCCCACAAGACAAGCTGAATCCTTCTGAACCTGGGTCCACCACCTTCACCATGACCCTGTGTCCTCAGAGGGCCCCACATCACATAGGGGCTCAGCAAGTGTTTGCTGAATGAACAAGTGATCTTTTGGAATCTCACAGAGGGTTGTACCCCTCCTGCACTTAAACTCTCTCCCTACTGCTTCCAGGATAAATTCCAGCTTCCCCAGTCTTGTCCAAGACTCTGCACACCTGGCCTGGCTGACATCAGCCCCCTCAACTGGCACCACAGCCCCCCCAGCCCTTCTTCCCCACCTCAACCAAGAATTCTTGATCTCCAAACCCCAGGCTCTTTCACGCACGGCACCTGTGAACAGGTGGAATGAGCTTCTCCCACTGACTGCCTGGAACAGTCCTCCTCACCCTCCAAGACCCAGCTCAAGAGCCACCTCCCCGGGAAGGCTTCTGGGATGTCCTACTTGACTTGGCCCCTGTATTCTGGGGTCATATGGTAATGACGTCTGTTTCAGCAAGATCCTGAACCCTAACCATGTAGGTAAGGAGCCCTGATGGCATGGTGGTTAAGTGCTCAACTGCAAACCAAAAGGTCTGTGGTTTGAACCTACCAGCCACTAGTGAGAAAGACCTGATGGTCTGCTCCTGTAAGGATAACAGCCTAGGGAAAGCCTATAGGACAGTTCTACTCTGTCCTGTAGGATTACTATGAGTTAGAATTGATGTGACAGCAACGGGTTGTTTTGTTTTTTAACTGTGTGGGTGCCCACCATCCCCCAGCTGGATTTCCAGCATCACCAGGGTGGGGTCCAGCGGGGCCTGATTCACTGTCAGCCTCTGGTACCCAAAATGGCACACAGTGTGTCTCCACAAATATTCCCTGAACTGTGTCCAGCCACCAGGCATGGCTGAGTGAGTTATGGTACATCGGCGCAATGGAATACCATGCAGCCATTAAGACTGCAATTATGGAAATGACATTTTGATACCTGAGTACAACACGTGAACTAGAGCCACATCCATCCCATCACGAGGTGCTGAGTGCCCATTCTGTGCCAGCCCTGGGCTGGGCACAGGGGTGGCAAGGAAGGAAAGGGACCCTTCTTCGAGAGGTTCAGTTTGGAACAGGAGGAAGGCACACACATAATTCCTGAGCAACGTGTGATACGCCGCAATGGAGGCATGATGGAGCCCCAGGGCCCCCGTGTCCTGGGGGTCTGGGGAGGCAGACCGGAACCACAGCTCTGTAAAAATGAGAGCCCTCTGTGCACGACAAGCCTGGAAGGAGTGGGGGAATGGAGACTGTTGACGCCACAGGGCGGTGGGATTGTGGGTGATTTTTCTTTCCTTTATTGTTGGTATAATGCTGTTTGGGCAATAAATAAAAATTGGGAAGAAAAAATAGCTCTTTGGTGAATTGAGTAGAAAGGAGAAGGATGCAAGGGAGTTAATGGGGAGGAAGTCGGAGGGAGAGGTGAGGAAGGAGAGGAAGGTGGGTCAAGTCAGGGTGCTCATGGTGGGGACAGGTGCGCCAGCCTTAGGCAAGGTCTCATGCTCCTGGTCCTGGGCAAGAGGGAGTGTTGCAACAGGAGGGGAGAGAGGGACCTGGGTTCCCTAGAGGCCACCCTCCCCGCAGATGGGGGTCTGGGACAGCATCCTTGGGGAAGGTGGCCTGGCCAGGCCTTGAAGGGCAGGCAAAGGGCAGGGTGTGCTGGACCCCCATAAGGGTCTAATACAGGCCTGGAGAGGGGGTACTGGGCCAGATTCTGGGGAGTCTGAGCGTGGACCTGGGAGCAGTGGGGAGCCCTGGGAGGTTCCGGGCAGAGGGACTCCCTCGGAGAGCCCTGCGGGGGAAGGGAGGTTAGAAAGGGCTGACTGAGCTCTGCGATGAGGTCTGACCAGGGCGCTGTGGGCTACCGGGAGAGCCCCTTAGCGTCCCAGAGAATGGCAGGATTCGGGGGACTTCCGGGTGAGGAGGGGGAGGTCTGGTCTAACTCTCTCCCCTACCACCCACCCCACCACACCCCACACACAGGTGCAGACATTTCGAGTACCTAATGTGCCCCAGGCACTGCCCTGAACACCTCCCCACTCAAGGTCTCTTTCGACCCCCACCACCACCCTTGGAGGCAGGTGTTACTGCTCCTATTTTACAGTTGAGGACATTGAGGCTTGGCGAGGTTAAGTAACTTGCCCAAGGTCACAGTCAGCTGGTGAGGGGAGGGGTGGGGCTGGAATCTGACCCCCAGGCACTGCCCCCTTAGCACACATGGGGAGGGGCCCGAGGTGCCCGGTGTTTTTTGGAGCAGCGCAGGGCAGACGGAGCAGCAGCCATGGATCTCGGAGGTCCGTGTGTGGAAGGGACGCCAGGCAGGGAGGAAGGGGTTACCTAGGCACGCAGAGTAGGCGGTGAGTACCTGTTTGTGAATGAATGCATGGGTGGATAAATGAATGAATGCATGGATGGGTGGAAGGATGGATGAATGAGTGGGTGCAGAGAGGAGGGGTGTAGGGGGAGGCGGCGCGTGAGCGAGAACCCCTTTTTCTCTCCCCCGCCCCCGCTGGAGGCCAGCTTTGGGAGCCTCCTTCCCCCCACCCCCCAGCGGGGCCAGCTCCCTGCCTCCCCCCAGCCATTTTAGCGGAAGGCAGCGGGAGGGCGACGAGAGGCCGCTTCTTCCCGGCTGGGCCCGGGTCGAGTCCCCGCGCGGCGGCGCAGCCTCCCGCGCCGGGTCCCGCCGGCCAGTGCG